>NC_060068.1:67377487-67724154 GCF_922984935.1 Meles meles
ATGCATGTATCAAAAGCAAGAATATCCAAGTATGGTCAAAGGGTCCAGAGCAGCCACAAAAAATAGCATATTCCACCTAAACATAATTTTACTTTCTATGGTCGTAATTACACAGTGCCTTCCAAAATGAAAAAAGCTAAAAACTCTCTAAACAAAACTCTGTGACATTTTTTTTCTCCCTGACAAAAAGAAGGTTTTTAAACTTCAGTTTCAAGCAATAGTGTTGGCTATTTTCCTATTTAAATGGGTTGTGGATAATGGTGACTTACATATAGGATGTTAATCAAAACAATGCCTATCTGCCCTGATGAAATCTCTATGAGGAAACTGATGATAATTTACTTCAGATCCAAGATTTCTTTCTTTGATGAAGTGACTATCCCCCCTGATATTTCTAGGACATTCTCAATTGTTTGTCCAATATTTGTCCAATTTGTTTGTCCAAAAAATGTCCAATAACTCCCCTTTCACTTTCAAGTGTCATAGCTTAGAAAATAAATTATATGATCACCTGATCAATTAGTCTTTCTATGCTAATGATTTTTAAATTTATATCATTAGACAGGACCATGTACCTGAACTTTAGAATTCCATTAAGAGAAGCCTACTTGATATCTTCACTGGCAATTTCCACCTGAAACTCCGCTATTCTCAAAGCTAACTTACACCATCCATTCAATCGTTCTTTTCTTATTAGTCAAGAGCCTAAAAGATCAGACAAGAGACCTTGCACTTTCCTTTAAATACATGTTCAAGCTGTCTACTTAGCCCTGCTTCACATGCTTTCAAATTGGGAATGGCAAAAATCCTTGATGAGGTTTTTTTTGAAAAAAATATTTTTAAGTAAGCTCTCCATCCAACAGAGGGCTCGAACTTACAACCCTGAGATCAAGAGTTGCATGCTCTACTGAACGAGCCAGTCAGGTGTCCTCACTGATGAGCTTTAAACAGGCAACATTAATAAATGATTTTCCATTGCTTTCAGAATAAAGATCCAAATTTTTCTATGGTCTACAATATTCTTCAGTCTATGCGAAGCTCTTAATTGTTATTTTAAACCATTTTCCCCACATTCCTAAATCATTTAACTGTCCTGGACTTTGTTCAGTTCTTTGAAAGCATCATTTTTCCTCCCAGCTATGTCTTCCAAATATCCTATTCAGTCTTCTTGGGATAGCCTCCACATCTTCTTTAATACTTATCATCTTTCAGACCTTGACTCAAACGTCTTTTCCTCAGGGGAATGTCCCTTACCCTCCAAGACTAACTCTTTTTTTACCTGAAATATAATCTGTACTTTCATACCTTTTCCTTCCCAGCATCCAACTTTAAGTTTGTAAGCTTGCACTTGTATGGCTCTTTGATCACAAATTATCTCCTGGACTAAATATTTTTTATTGTATCTTTAGCAGAGTGCCTGTTATATAGTATGTTCTCCATAACCATTTACTATGTTCTTAATAACTACATGAATGAATGAATGAATGATAGTACCAGGTTATGTTTAGTCTTTATTGCCAGAAGACCCTCCAAGTGAAAGTCATCCTTCCAGAAGATAATCTGAAAGGATGAGATAATTATAATTTCCATAAAAAACATTTGTGATTTTTTTATTTGCTCACTTATCCAAACTTTATTTTTATATTAATTGACTTTGATATATTAAATTAATGACTACTTAGCTGTATAAAATAGCACTTTTAGATTTAACTTTAAGTTATTTAAATTTTATGGAGTGGTTCCTTATCCTGTGCATTCAGATTTTTTTTTTTGAGACCTACCTTCTATGACATTTCACAATTCTAGAAATATTTTTATATCCTTTTCTGATTCCAGCAGATTCCCTCTACCATGCAGATGCATCCATCTATCAGCCACTCTACGCATTGTCTGCTAACATCTCACAGCTGACCCCTTCACCGGAGAATTGCCCTTGGCTGATGGGGGCCCTCTCTCTTCTAAAAAAGAAGATGAAATAATGAGTTCCTGGCCACCAGGTCACCAAATAACTAGCACATTTTGACACATGTAAAAGTACTAATAAAAAAATAACATTTCAAAAAAGCATTTTTCTTCCAAATAAAACATTTGTCATTGCTATTACAAAACTGCAAGACTTGGTAAATGTCACTTCGAAATTAAGTTAGAGGATTGAGATTTACAAAGGCAACTTGGTATGCCAGGAGAAATTCTGCCTTCCACCTATCCCAGCCCGGTGTGGATTAAGAGATTAAATCATTCTAATTTTATGATGTGTTTAACAAATACATTTAAGCAATGATTAAATCATTGGTTCATAAAAGAACAAAATCAACATGGTGCTATACATGAGAAATTACATATTGGAAAAAGAACGAGAGAGTTCCAACTGTTCAACTCCTATTTTAAAAGCCATGGAGGAAAAAATAAACTAAGGGGCTAAAATATAGTGGCTCAGTCCTGCACTCTGTATCAACTAGACTCAGTCACTTACAATTCTCCAGAGATCCAGTAAGTGTTCATCAATTAAAATAAGAGAAAAAGATAAACAACTCTTGTCAAGATAGCTATTAATTTCTGAAGTATAGCAAGCTACTTACTTGGTCTCAGCTTGATCCCTAGCGAATAAAACTGTTTGGTATATAACTTGACCAGAGTTCATATAATGTGGCAGCTTCAAGTCTCAAACGTCCAAGATAAAGACTACGGAGACTTCTAGTGTCAGAGATTGCAGCCAAAGGTTTCTTGGGGGGCAGTACTATGAGGTCAACATCAATTGTCAGACTGAAAGAAGTCATGATGACAAATACAAGGGGATTTAAGTCCATCATCTAGACATTAATGTTGTGGCAAAAACCCAACAAACTAAAAACTGCTCTAATTATATTTCCTATTTTAGGACCCTATTTCAGAACCTCCAGTTTCACATTCCGAAAAATTTAATACAATAAAAAACCAATTCTACTTTTGAATATGCTATTCTTAGCTATAGAAATGCTTTTTAGATTTTATTATATCTTTAAATTATTTTAAGTATAAGAAAATGAAAATGAGGTAAGCTCATCATTGAATGAACTTATATAATTGTCTTCATAATTTGGTTTAACATTCATACTTGATTTGATATTAACATATATAGCTATCTAGATGCCACCTTTCTCTTTTGAGCATTATTTATATTTAGAAGATCAGAGTTTAAGGTAAAGGGAACTAGAAAAAAATCAAATTGGTAATTTTTCTACCAAAAAATTGAAAAATATTTTTACCTAAAATAAGGTAAAATAAAACTGATTCTTCCTAGACACAATAAAAATTTCTAAATTGAAAAACATTCTTGGGGCGCCTGGGTGGCTCAGTGGGTTAAGCCGCTGCCTTCAGCTCACGTCATGATCTCAGGGCCCTGGGATCGAGTCCCGCATCAGGCTCTCTGCTCGGCGGGGAAGCTGCTTCCCTCTCTCTCTCTCTCTCTGCCTGCCTCTCTGCCTACTTGTGATCTCTCTCTGTCAAATAAATAAATAAAATCTTTTAATATCTTTTTTTAAAGAAATTATTTATTTATTTATTCGAGAGATAGATAGTGAGAGAGAGCATGGGCGAGGAGAAAGTGAGAGGGAGAAGCAGACTCCCCGTGGAGTTGGGAGCCGGATGCGGGACTCGATCCCAGGACTCCGGGATCATGACCTGAACTGAAGGTAGTCGCTTAACTGACTGAGCTACCCAGGCGCCCCTAAATAAATAAAATCTTTAAAAAAAAAAGAAAGAAAGAAAGAAAGAAAAACATTATTTTCATGTTTTAGCCTAAGTTTGTAGTAAGATAAAATCAAACTCATGGTTATCCCTTTACTAGGTTTATTTAGGCTGTTAAGACTATGTTCAATGAAGTAGTCATTAATTTTGGCCTTAATTAACAATTTTTTCACAGACATACTTCTGATTTAAAAATCTGGGAAGAACATATCAGTCAATGGTAATATCAGTAAGTATGAAGTATCATATATATTCTTCAATATTTAAAATAATAGCGCCTATTACAAGTAATATAAAATTATTATGGCGTGTGTTTGTCTTTGACAGCACATACCACTAAGTTTTACAATTCCTCCTCAATGTTAAAAAGAATACTAACCAAAGAAGTGTCAGTTGGGGGATGCCTGGGTGACTCGGTTAATCAAATGCCTTCTGCTCAGGGTCCTGGAATCAAGCCCAAGTCAGGCTCCCTCCTCAGTGAGGAGCCTGCTTCTTCCTTTCCTCTGCCCCTCTTCTTTCCCTGCCCCACTTCACTCATGTGAGCTCTCTCTCTCAAATAAATAAATAAAATCTTTAAAAAAAGTGTCAGCTAAAGAGTAAAATTAATTAAACTCCATACACATGGACATCTGCTTTGCAACTGTTGCAGGGAAATAACGTCTCAAAATCAAAAAGCCAAAGGACTCAGCTACCTGAATATTAAGAACTACCAGCAAACTGCATTTCCCAATGAACATCCTGGAAAATTGAGAAAATGAAAAAGAAAATGTGGGTGGAAAATAGAAACAGAAACAGCAGGAGGAAAAAATAAATTGAAAAAGGCAAATGTAACAATATAAGTAAGAGGAATTTTTACTGTCAATGAAAACTACATGTATGATACCTTGGAATTACCTTTATCCAAAAAAGTGCCCAATGTATCAAGAAAGAGTTTGTAGTTAATAAACCTAGAAGTGATTCTGGTTCTTTCACAACTATAACTCACCTTAAAGGAAATCCTCCCCAGTCATTGTAGAAATGAGACAGTTCCCAATAGTCAATAGGAAGATAATTACCTAACAGGAATTTTCAAAGTTATAAAGAAAGGTACAGTATAGTTTAGAGTAATCTTATTAACAATCAAATTCACAACATCAACAGATCCTTCCTGTGCCATGTAATTACATTACCGACACTTAATTGAAATAAGCTGAAAATAAAACCTGGCCTAGCACAGACATGTACTGATGGTTAGGACTCAGCAGGGTGGTGCTAGTTCATTAAACTCCGTCTTCACATACGTCTATCCATTACGTTCTAAGAAAATGTTAAAAATTAAGACACTAACTCAATTAAACACATTCATACACAAGCATTCATATACAATTTCTCTTATGTGTGTGTTAAACCTAGTTGAAAACAATGACGTAGGGAAAGGTAATTTATAATTTCATGTGGTTACTTGGAGACAAAAAATTAATGCAGGAAAATTAAACATTTCCAATGATAATTTATGAATTTATAAAAAATAATTAATGAAAAGTTCATACTATGAAAACTTCTCAGCCTTACGATTTGATTTCTCAAAATATTAAGATCCAGTGCATAAATTATTCCCAATGGCGCCTGAAGGACATCAACTGTCCCTGAAAGGCCTGAGCTGGAAGGTCAGGGATTATGTTGTTGCTAACCCAAGTAGCACCGACTCTGGATTCTAAGGCTCCTTAAGGAAGTAAGTCAACCAGCATTTTTTTCATATGTTTCCACCCAGGAGTGTGAATTTATTCAGGTATAAATTTTACAGGTTGTTCCTTAAGTTGAAAGAAACTAACCAGAAAATTGTGTTTCTGTCTGTGTTATCTGGAACACTGGAAGCAAGGGGTCAGAATTTACAGGTCAACATCACAAGTGGACACGTACCTGGGAACAGCTGAAGTAGATTTATTAATGAACAATCAGGCATCAATCCCTTTATATAAATGCTGCACAATCCAAACAAGGAAATCCTTCTATGGGGGCTAGGTTGCCCTTGGCCATTAGGTTTAAACACGTGAAGCAAGTTAGGTCTTTTCAAAGCAGGTTGATGGTAACAGGGGCAAGCTAAGCACTGATGTGAAGATGAGACCAGACCACAGGCTTCCAATGACAATGCAGATCACAGGAGATACTTTGCCTCCTGCAACATTTCTCAGAATGAACTATTAGGAATTTTATAGCATGAAGGAGCTGAATTTCATTTATATTGTTTTCACATTTATATGAGTCAAGTTTAAATTAAATATTCAGTATGTACTATGTTCCAGTCACATTCCACGTACCTACAAACTTCAGAGAAAGAAACTTAAAGCTTTTGGTTGTATGTAAAGCCAACATTCTTATACTACATATTTAGTTTTTTAAAAATTCTTATAAATATACTGGCCCAAAATTACTGAAAAGGAAATAAATAACATCTTTCTTTGAAAAATTTTAAAACAAAGGTTTTGCAAGAAAATAAATAAATAATTAATTAATTAAGACAAAGGCTTTTCTTTTTTATAGACTGGCTAACTGGCTCTAAAAAAGATATAATAATTTATTGCCAGTAATTTGTAAAATTTTCTCCTGAAAAAGAATGAGTTTTTAAAAAAATCTTTAAAATAAATTTGCTAGCGCCTTCATCCTTCATAAATATGAATTTATTTTTCATATAATCGATACGTTTCTAAGAGCTATAACAACAATGCATCAAAATCCTGCAATAGTAAGTAGGACTAATTAGCAGAAACCCTAAAACAAACTTAGCTCCAACATAAAAGGGACTTGACTGATTCATCCAACTAGTGGTCCTCACAGTTAGTTTAACTCAGCACCTCACCAAATGTCAATATGGAACCTAATTTTTTTCTTCTTTTTCCTTGGCATTCTGTAGAGTCAGATTCATCCTAAGTTTGATATTCCTTATTGAGACAAAATGGTTAAAGAAGTCCTCTCAACAAGGCAGTTTCCAGGAAAGAAGATTCTGTACTCTGGAAGAAGGAACAAAAGCTGTCAGCTTAGTTTTTATCACACCAGCCCTGAAAACATTCCTGTGGCCAGAGAAATGCCATGTGCCAATTGGCTTAAGCCTAGGTTATAGAACTAATCACCATGGAAACAGGTGAATGGGGCATTGGCTTCCACAAATCAAGAGTCACTGGGGTAAAGTCAACTCTATCCAAATTTTAATGCCTGAATTACAATGAAGGCGGTAAAAGAAATAGAAACCATTTCTTGTCTATACCAAAGATAGCTCCTGCCGTCTTCATTTCTAACTAAACTTCAATAAAGACAACTGTCATATGATCTCCCTGATATGAGGATATGGAGATGCAACATGGGGGGTTAGGGGGATAGGAGAAGAATAAATGAAACAAGATGGGATTGGGAGGGAGACAAACCATAAGTGACTCTTAATCACACAAAACAAACTGGGGGTTGCTGGGGGGAGGTGGGGTTGGGAGAGGGGGAGGGGGGTTATGGACAATGGGGAGGGTATGTGCTATGGTGAGCGCTGTGAAGTGTGTAAACCTGGCAATTCACAGACCTGTACTCCTGGGGATAAAAATACATTATATGTTTATAAAAAATAAAAAAAAAAAACTTCAATAATAGTTTGATAGTGAATAGAGATTCCTTGATTTCAGACATGAAATTATAACCTAAATCTGGCCACTGAAATGTAAGACCCTGTTGGGAAACTACTGCCTGTTTTCTATCTTTGAACTCTATCATGTGAGGATGAGGCCTACAATAACATTCGCTATCTTGAGACTACTAAAATGAATATTTTTAACTCAGAATATTGTGGCTCAGTGGTTAAGCCTTTGCCTTCAGCTCAGGTCATGATCTCAGGGCCCTGGGACTGAGCAGCACATTGGGCTCTCTGCTCATTGGGGAACCTATTTAACCCTGTCTCTCTGCCTGCCTCTCTGCTACTTGTGATCTCTCCCTCTCTCTGTCAAATAAATAAATAAAATCTTAAAAAAAGAAAGAAAGAAAGCCCAGAAAAATCATAGATATTCTCTCTAGTACTCTGAAATTGTCATGCCACTAAATATCTGAAGATATAAATGCCACTCTGTTGCAGTTTTTTTAAACTTTTTTATCAATCTAAGTTGGAGTGGACTGGAAAAACACAGACTAACATGTCAGTACAGTATAAAAATAAAATGAAGATGATAGATGCATGGTGATAAAATGCAAGTTTTAGGGGCACCTGGGTGGCTCAGTGGGTTAAAGCCTCTACCTTTGGCTCAGGTCATGATCTCAGGGTCCTGGGATGGAGCCCGCATTGGGCTCTCTGCTCAGCAGGAAGCCTGCTTCCTCTTCTCTCTCTCTGTTTGCCTCTCTGCCTACTTGTGATCTCTCTCAAATAAATAAATAAAATCTTTTTTAAAAATGCAAGTTTTAATAAAAAACCAGGATCAAACAATTTTCTTGAAAATTCTGGAATACATATGCTTATGGACTATATAACTTTTGGTGGGAAAGCAGACATATGAAGGCCAGCAGAAACAAGGAGGATAGTGCAATTCTAACAGACAAAGCAAAGTACTAAAACATCCATAATGTCCTCCCCATCCCTGTACCTTCAGAAAGAACATATTCTGTGTAGTACTCAAAAGAAGATAGTCCCGGATATCATACAGCAATCTCAGTTTTCAGACCTCAGTTGACTGGAACAGAAATGGGCAACTGACCCAGAATGAGCTAGTCCATTGGCTGGCTCAAGTGAATAGCCAATTATTTTTCTCAACACATGAATTTGAAAAATGAACTTGAGATCCTGAAAAAGTTAAACTACATTAATGTCAGAAAGGGCATAGCAGTGAAGGCCCAGGAGCTCCTACTGCTTAGACAAATCAATCCTGGTCCTTCTCATTTGTGAGCTTTCTTTTAAAGCCATACATCTAGCAATATTCCATGGTATTCTTTACTTATACTGAGCACAACAATACTTAGAACCTGTTTCTTTTATTACTGATAGTTCTTTTTAGCCTTCTCTCTACAAAGATTTTGAGTATTACAATTTACCCATCTTGAAAAATATGCATCTCTTCTTTTAATAGTTTACCTTTTTATTATGAAAATGTTAATATATACAGATGTAAAGAACTATGTCAAAAAGTAATGATGTACTGTATGGTGACTGACATAACATAATACAAAAATAAAATAAAACAAAATATCATTTTGAGGGAAAAAAGAAATAAATGAACTTCATGTACTCATCACTCAGCTTCCATAATTGCCAATATTTTAGGTAATGATTTTGTTAACTTTTAAAAATTATATTACTGGGATGCCTGGGTGGCTCAGTCGGTTAAGCCGCTGCCTTTGGTTTGGGTCATGATCCCAGGGTCCTGGGATCGAGTGCTTCATCCTCTCCTGGCTCAGCGGGGAGCCTGCTTTTCTCTCTGCCTGCCACTCTGCCTGCTTGTGCTTTCTCTCTCTCTGACAAATAAATAAATAAAATCTTTAAAAAAAATTGTATTACTGTGTGTCATCCTGAAACCTTGATTCTTTACAATTTGAAATGTTAGGGGGATTAATTTGTTATCAGTCCGCAGGCTAGTCTAAAAAATTCTGAATTTTTATGAATTTCTGCATCTTGCTTTGTTAGCATCCCAGTGTTAGTTATATACATTTAAAAGCAAACAAACAAAATGTGATTCAGCACGAAAGTAGGTTGTTGTCTGTAGGTAAAATATGATATTCCCAGTAATATAAGCTGATACATTTCATTTTCTTAGTTTATATGCACTAATTGATCAAACACACTATTGTAAACTTAAAGGCTGTTTATACCCTATTAAATACCTTGATCCTCACCTTCCATATTTTTTTAAGAGGACATTATCTACAATATATTTTTTCTGGTTTTAAACATTTGGTAGCAAATTTTAATAAATTTTTATTTTGTATTGTCTATCTCTGTATATTTTTATGTACTCTATTTTTTAATTTAAATTCAATTCATCATTCATTTTTGATGTCATGTTCAATGATTCATTAGTTGCATGTAACACCCCGTGTTCATCACAACATGTCTATCTCTGAGTCCCTAAGCACTCCTGCAGGATTGTGAGGATAAATAATGAACAACATTATTACTGCTAAAATTTAGGGTTGCTTTTTAGTATCCAGGAACCGGAAGTATCTTTCTACTATTCTATGTACTTGCCCAGTTGCCTTCTGGAATCAAGCATATAACAATTCTGCAATCTTATATTTATACACACGCAATTGTATCAATTTCTGGAGAAGTTCAAAGTAGGAAATCAGCAAAGAAATATGGGTTCCAGTCCAGGATCTGCTACAAAATAGCCGACGATCTTGGCAAGTCACTTTGCTTCTCTGGGGCTCCATTGCTTACTAAAATGTGCAATTTAGACTACATAACTGTTAATTTTCTCTCAGCTCTAAAATTTGATACCTACCTACCTTTTTCAAAATGAACAAATAGATTTTTTTCTTTGTTAAACATCATATTCAAAGTTAAAAGAAATCTTTCCTCTTCTTCAGCGACTTTTACTCAGAGCTTAGAAAACTTGAGCTTTAAAAAGTTCATTTGCCGTGTATGTACTTAAGACATTAATGCTCTAGTGTATCTAAGTGCTTGGATTTGGACAAGATCTTCTCTAGACTCTTGAGATGCTTTAACCTGCAATGTTACAAGATCCAGCAAAAATAGAAATTAATTATGCAATTATTACCTCTTGCTTTAGAATTTTATTTATAAGAAGAGGCTGGGTATCTTGGATTGCCTAAAAAGCACGGGCTCTAGAGTTAAAATAATTGTTTTCCTTGCAGACAATTGGTATTTATAGAGAAGCGCTGAAGTTTCAAAAAAAAAAAAAAAAGCTCAGGCAAAACTATTTATTTTTAACATATCATTAAACTTCATGAATTTAACATGAAATTTTCTATCACCCTTTATAATTTTTTTGTTATTATTAATTAAGAGGTCTTCAAAATTTCAACTTTTATTCCCAGTGAGGATTAGGTCTGCCTTTAGATATGTGCAATATGGTACCACTTGCCACCTGTGATTACTGAGCAGTTGAAATGTGGTTTGTGCCACTAAGGAACTCAGTTTTTAAGTTAAATTAAAGTTTAATTAAATTTATAATTTAATTAAATTATAAATTTATATAATTTTGGAATAATTTGTAGGTGTGATTCTACTTTTCCAATTATAAATTTTATGAATAAAAATGCAGATTAATTATTTCTGAAAAAAGTTAAGTGCCTCAGCAGAAGAAAACATCAAAGTGAGAAGACAACTTACAGAATGGGAAAAAAAAATTTGTAAACCATAAACCTGATAAGGAACTAATATCCAAAACATATAAAGAATCCATACAACTCAAAGCAGTAAAACAAATAATCCAATTAACACATGCACAAAGGACCTGAATAGACATTTCTTCAGAAAAGATATATAAAAGGCCAACAGGTACAAGAAAAGATACTCAACATCATTAGTCATTAGGGAAATGCAAATTAAATCACAATGGAATACCACTTTATTCCTTTTAGAGTGGCCATCATCAAAATACAAGAGATAATAAGTGATATGGATGTGAAGAAAAGTAAACTATTGGGAGGACTATAAATTTCTGCAGCCACCATGGAAAACAATATGGATTCTCCTCAAACAACTAAAAATAGAATCACCATACGATCCAGCGATTTCTTTCTGGGAATATATTCAAAAGAAGTAAGAAGACTAACTTAAACAGACACCTCCACCCACATATTCACAGCAGCATCATTTACAACAGCCAAGACATGGAAACAACCTAAGTGTCCATCAATGAATGCATGGCTCAAGGAGTTGAACATTACTCAGCATTAAAAACTAGGGAATCCTATCATCTGTAGCAAGTGGATGGACCTTGAAGAAATTAGGTTAAGTGAAAAAAGTCAGAGAAAGACAAATACTGTATGAGATCAGATTTGTGGTTATCAGAGGCAGAGAGGGGACTGGAGGAATTGGCACAAAAATACAAACTCCCTGTTATGAAATGAATAAGTACTAAGGTTGTAATGTACAAGATAACTATAGCTGAAATTGCTATATTACACAGGGGAAACTTGCAAAGAGTTCCTATCACAAGGAGAATTTGTTTTCTTTTTCTTGTATCTATATGAGATGATAGATGTTAACGAAACTCATTGTAGTAATCATTTCACAGTATATATATAAATCAAACCGTTATGCTGTGTGCCTTACACATACACAGTGATGTATGTCAACTATTTCTTAATAAAACTGGGGAATAATTTAGTGCCTAAATTGACATTTCTTGAAAGTGGAAAATACACAAGAAAAAAAATGTAAAATAATACCATTAATAAATCTTAAAATATTATAAGGATAATATTTTGGATATATGGATTTAAAATATATTACTCAAGTTAATTTGATCTGTCCCATTTTTGTTTTTAAACATGAGTATTTGAAAATTTCAAGTTACTTAAAATAAAATGATGTGGCCCAATCTCTACTTCCAGTGGACAATGCTGCTCTGGAGCACTGTGTCATTTTGAGAGAATAGTTTCTAAGCAGCACCAGTCCTCACTGTTTCCTTTGTAAACATTCAATTCTGGTATTGAGTGAGTAAAAAATAAAGAACACCTGAGCTCGATGAAATTATTTTTGTTAAGGAGACAAACTAATTAGAAGTATTTGAGATCTGTTTCTATCTCTAGATAATAAATTTATAATCACTGGTTGAATTTTAAATATATATCCAAAATTTTAGATTTGGAAAAGATCTTACTGTATCAAAATTAATTCTATGCAGAAGAAAGCATGCTTCATCTAATATTCCCAAGTTCATTTAAAAAGTCTGTGGTCAAATCAGAAGAAAAACTTCCAATCTTCAACGTGTTCTGTCTAAGGGTGAATATGCATAAGGGAATTATGAATTTAAATAATAATTTCAAGAAAAACTATCTAGCAAAACTCATCAAAAATGCTTTGTCTTAAGATTCTCCAAAAGTCCTTTCTGCACATAAATGGTCACATAGAAAGTTAATTTTTAAAAAGAAACATCTCTTTTTCAAAGATGTTACTTATTTTCTAATTAATCAGTTGTTCTGTATCACTTTCCTCAAGTCTTTTTGAAAGCTGTATCCCCTATCATGAGAGTTGTACAGTTACTATGGCCATCCATTGGAATACAAGTGGTCTAGAAAGGGTTAAGATTGGGAGCAAACTTAAGGCCAAACCGAAATCAAAAAGTTGCTGATGTGAAGTACCAAGTCTCCTGGGGAAAAAAACATACAGGCTGCACCATTGACTTGCCAATTAATCCAAGGAACCACATGGCCATTAGTTCGGGAAAGAGACGCTTGCTTGACTCTTTGCCTAGAGGTAAGAGCTAGGTTTGCAGCTGCCAAGCAGCAGGATGACAGAAATAAATGGTGGGAGAAATTAGGACTAGGAATATAAGTACTTCATTATCTTGGCTTGGTTTCAGAGGAATACCTGAATGTCAAACTACAACATCTTGCATACTATACCGATTAATTCAAAATATGAATAATTTTCTAGGTATCTTTAAAACAGCTTCATGGTAGGTACATTCTGCTAATTCCAACAAAATTCTGAAGCAGGTCTTCAAATTTAATAATTGAAAACTTGAAGGTGGGCTATATCACTTTCCAGAGCTATAAACAAGTTTCACATAGTAATTTCAATGAAGAAGTTATTTGAACTCTGCAGGTTAATTATTAACTGTACATTAATCACTATCTTATTTTTGTCATACTTGTCTATTTGCTTGCTTGCTGTGCAGGATGCATTTAATGGCTACATGATTAACTTTTGTATGGAATTTCCATGTACGAAATGATGCAATGAAAGTCACTGTATTTGATCCTGATGTTGAGAAATTTCTAACAGCTCATACCTACTCCAAAGTTAATTAAGAACATCCTAGATAAGTTCTTTGGGGAGGTATATTAAGGTAACCCATAGGAAAAAATTCCACTGAAAGCATCCAGCAGTTTGAGAGCTGAAATCTCAACCTTGTTCTTTAAATGTATTTCAGCAAAACACAAGGGTATTGGGGTATGAAATGCAACTAAATAAAGTCATTGAAACTATACTTAGAATAATATTTGTACCTTTCTCTCACCTGCAGTCACAGAAATGTTGCTGTACAATTAACATATTATAATACACTAAAATGTTTTCTGTCAGAGAAACATTGCCTTATTCTACATTATTTTCTGTCTTAACCATGGCCTGGTTGATGGTACAATACCTGGGATGAGCTCCCAGTCTCATAGAATCTAGCTGGGTACCACGTTGCACTATGCCACCCGTTTTGCACTGAATCAGAACGAAAAGAGTCTCAGGCAGTCGACAGCTTCATCACTGCTTCCAAGATCAGGTTGGCTGTGCTCCCAAATCTCTTGGGGTGTGTTGGCTGCCAAAGCAAATTAGTCTCACTTTATCTTTGGGGCAGTGACTTTGCTAACTTTATTGGCTGTGTGGGGCCTAGGCCTTCCAACACAAGCAGGTGACACATTAGAAAAAAAAAAAAAAAGAAAGAAAGTATAGTAAAGATATTGATCTCCTTCCCACTCAAAAATGACAGTATAGAAAGAATAATTAGAGAATCCAGTTAGAACACATGAAAGAAATCAGGGTTTAAATTATAGTTCAAAGTGGCCAAAAGACCAGTATAGAATCACTACATGACTGATATTAGGACTAAATTTACAATCTGAAAAATGTTAATACCATTGGTGAAACAGAGGAAACAATAGATCATATCCAGCATATCATGAAATATATATTTTTAGAAGATGATAGAGGGAAAAGAATAGAATGAAAAAAGCAATCAAAGGTGGAAATCACAGAAAAATTGGACAGGCCTGAATGAATCAATTGAAGAGCCAGGTAAGGCTAAGAGAAATGTGCCCAGATAGAAATGTTTTGGATACATTTCCAGTCTACAGCTTCAGTCTCCCAATTTAGTGGGAAAACTGTGTGTGTGTGTGTGTGTGTGTGTGTGTGTGTGTGTGCACTTGTAAATACATAAAGAGAACACTTTATTTATTTCAAATATGCAGTTTGTGGGACACAGATGGTGAATATATATATATACACTTGTAAAAGCTGTACCTCAAGTTGCACTGACCCAAGAAATTGTTAACTATGGACAACTTTTCTCACCGTTAGCAATGTTCCCTAGAGATCAAGGGAAAAACCTCAGAAACCTGAATATCACCAGATATTCTTATTTGGTTGCCTGAGAAGGACACAGGATAATTTCTGTTCTAATAATACCCATTTCTAATAACAAAAGAAGAGACTTTCTTAGGTACTACCACAGACCCAGAACATTAAACAGTATTTGGCATGTGATAAATAAATACCTTATATAAATAAATACCTTACAAATAAATAAGTTATAAATAAATAAATATAAAGAGCTCATGAGTGAATAAGGGAATAAGGGAAAAATTACTAATCATTAAATAGGTGAATAATACATACATGATTCTAATGCAAAACTTTCCATGGACCAAGCTTCATGAAACAGTGATCTGGAATCTCTAATTTAAAATGATGAAAATTAATATTCATTGCCATTAGAGACCATTGGCGATATACAACATCTAGTTAATTGAGATAACTCTGGTTTGCTAATTTAGGTTTCAAAAGTAATTGGATACCATATCAATTATTCCCATAAAGGCTTCCCCTTCCTTGGAGACGAAACAACTTTTCTTTCAGTTCTTAACTCATACACAAGTGGTAAAGTTCATTGGATAGGCAGTAAGCTTGCTTCTCTTTATAGTAATCCTTTACTGCCTATCTTTTCAGCTCCAGAGTTAAAATCATGGGTTCTCTGAACTCCCTGCCTATGTTGATAGCAACACCACCAATGACCAACGAATTTAATGAGAGTAACTAAGTACTGACCAAGGGTAAGCGGATAGCATGCCTACTCATACAATCTGCTCATGGTCTCCCATCTCAAACACCTTTGTTCCATTCTCAGTAAAAGGACAGGAAATGAAAAGTTAAGCCTCAGCAGGGCTCTGGAGAGGCCTCCAGAAGTTCAGACTTTGGGGACTTAATATTGTGTCAGATCCCCTTTATGATCTAAGGCACAGAAGCTATCAAAGGTGAAGGGTCATTTCAACCTCTTAGTTAAAACTGCTTCTCAGTTGTGACAAACTTCAATACAACTCTACCTCCAGGGGCGCCTGGGTGGCTCAGTGGGTTGAAGCCTCTGCCTTCGGCTCGGGTCATGATCCCAGGGTCCTGGGATCGAGCCCCACATGGGGCTCTCTGCTCCTGCTTCCTCCTCTCTCTGCCTCCCTGCCTACCTGTGATCTGTCTCTCTCTCTGTCAAATAAATAAGTAAAATTAAAAAAAAAAAACAACATTAAAAAAAATACAACTCTACCTCCAAAATGATACAAACAGTATTGTTTTGGGAAGTATTTTAACTGCAAAAGCAAGAGTTCTGCCGAATTAACAATAAGGAGAAAAGCTGCTTTTGTATCTGTTGTAAATTTTTGACAGAGGACCACAAGTTAGCGGTCACATTTATATTTAAAATATATTACCCAATAAAAGATTGAGATTTAAAGTAAAAAGCTGTCAGGATTTGAAGGGGGTAGAGTTCAAATTTTAGTTGAGGGATCAAGGAATTCTTAAAAGAGGAAGTATTTCAATGACTTGCATGTAGCACGTACTAAACAAATATTTGTTGTCAGACTATTATAGAGATATTCTGTAATAAGCATGAAATATGAGAATTATTTATTAGTAAGCAAATTTCAGAAATTACTTTTAAGATATAAACCTGAGTTTTAAAATCACTGATAAGGTTTTTCATG
Source organism: Meles meles (assembly GCF_922984935.1). Classification (NCBI taxonomy): domain Eukaryota; kingdom Metazoa; phylum Chordata; class Mammalia; order Carnivora; family Mustelidae; genus Meles; species Meles meles. The sequence goes on from NC_060068.1 coordinate 67,394,090, forward strand.
GCCTGACTTCTGACTACCCCATCTCCTTCATTTTTAATTATATTCTTCTGAATCAGTCACAACACTTGGTAATTTCTCAAAGCTTAATATTGTGTTCACACACTGTGTAATATTTTCCTATTATTCCTTTTGATATAATATCATCGCATTAGATTTTCTCTGCATATATCTTGAGGCAATTTCACTTATGGTCCCTTAGAGCCCCTGGTGACCAAGTGAAAGAAAAGGCATTTCCAGCTGGTATACAATATATGTGCTGCCAAAGCGAGCACTCCAGCTGGTATACAATATCTACACCTTTTCAGAGTCCCCACATTATATAAGGCACAGAGGCATCTGGCTTTATTTTGGTATTATGAATTTTTAGAGTGCCAAAGGCACTTTAAAGGCACATATCAGCCATCTTCTCCTTCTTCCTTTTCTTTGCAAATTCTCAGGATCTCAGCATTGGGAGAAGACTGGAGATAATGGTAATGACAGTTAAGTTATTGTTTAACTTCCATCTCTGATCCTAACTTACATTTGGACAATATTGGATTGCCATATTGACCGTTTCCACATTTTGGTCTGATGAGCCTCTGACCGAAATGGTCTAAGTCCCTGCCACTCTGACCTCTTAGAGGACCACAGCTTATAGGAGAGAAAGGGTAAATTAAAAATTCAGCTACTTAAGATGGGAAAGGCCAACAATCTAGACATGGAACCACAGGACATTTGAGAGGGGGAACTGAGTAAATCTCTAGGTAAAGCAGAGACTTTTTTTAAAGGGGAGTTTGATATTAAGGTTTGATACATGCAAGGAAAACTGAAATAATGTTAAGAAAGGTTAAGAAGAAGCTATTAAAATAAAGATTCTTGTGTTTTTTAAAAGTGCCCACAAAGGTAATCCCAAGTGAAGAGTCAGCTTATGTCCCTTCCCTTTTCTCATTCTTCCACTTCCCTGCTTTGAAAAACATACCCAGGAGCTGAATGTCTTGAGTCATAACAGCAAAACCAACTAACACATGTCATCCTATTGGAGATGACATATATCACTGACAAGGTACAATATGGAGCCAAGTGAGTCTCTATCAGGATGTTGCATTTTTCTTGAAACTTTATTTCCCAACAGTAACCCCTCTGAACCAACCACAACTTCATTTGCTATATGAATAATGACTTCATTTGTCTTAGTATTCTATTGTCTCTGTGGTCTCCAACAAATAGTATTTGTCTTTCAAATTTTTATTCAAATTCTAGTTAGTTAACATACAGTGCACTACTGGTTTACACCCAGTGCTCATCCCAAGTGCCCTCCTTAATGCCCAAACCTCATCTAGCCCCTCCCCCACCCACCTACCTCCATCAACCCTCAGTTTGTTCTCTACTGTTAAGAATCTCTTATGGCTTGTTTCCCTCTCTCTTTCTCCCTCCCATATGTTCATCTCCTTAGTTTCTAAAATTCCAAATATGAGTGAAATCATATGGTATTTGTCTTTGTCTGACTGACGTATTTGCTTAGCTTAATGCTCTCTATCTCCATCCACATCATTGCAAATGACAAGATTTCATTCTTTTCGATGGCTAAGTAATATCCTATTGTATATATACCACATCTTTACCCATTCATCAGTCAATGGATGTTTGGGCTCTTTCCATAGTTTGGCTATTGTTGATAATGCTGCCATAAACATCAAGGTGCATATACCTCTTCAAATCTGTATTTTTGTATCATTTGGATAATTACTTAGTAGTGCAATTGCTGGATAGTAAGGTAGTTCTATTTTTAAATTTTTGAGGAAACTCCATGCTGTTCTCCAGAGTGACTGCACAAGTTTGCATTCAACGCAAACAAATACTATTAGGACAAATACTTGTCCTCTTATTTTCTATTCTTCAGAGCATGCATATATGAATCTAACTACAAAAGGAGAAAAGAAAAACACAAGAGCTGCAGAGTGGTTCAGAAGTATGTTGGGCTACAAGAAAATGGATAATCTCTACCAGTAAGGATTGAGTAACTCTCAGAACGTCTTTGGCTTTTACTTGTTCTTCTTTCTATTAAACCATGGTCATTTTTCACTATGCATACATTTATTTAACTGAAAGATCAATAGAATGTGCTGTTCATACTTGGAATAACAAAACAGAAGTACTCTCAACAGAAAAGTGAGTGTGCAATAAACCAGTTCTCCAGTCATAGTATAGTAGTAAAACTAGAAGCATTCTCAATGCTTTAAGATTGAATAATAGTGTCAGTGTAAATAGTAACAGTTGTATGGTTTGGGTTGGGAAAGGCAATGAAATTGTTTCAATTCAAAACAATTGTGAAAATCTAAGTGAAGAACATCAATGTATTTTTTTACCCCTAGAGGAGCTATATCTTCACAATACTGTACTCATATTCTGTTTTTTAGGTTCATGCTTTAACCCACTGAGCCACCCAGGTGCCCCTAGGTTCATGCTTAACTGGTCAATGCAGTAATGGGTTGAGTGGTTTTCTAACACTTTTCTCATCCCTTTACTCTTTCATTCTTAGGACATTGTTTCTAAGGTAATACATAATTAAACTCTTCCCCTTAAGTTTCACCTGCTCATTTCTACTATATGTAGAAGTAAAATTCACTTATCGTAAATACTTGCATTTGTTTAAAGATCTATTTGACCTTCTAGGCACTTGCATTCCAGAAAGTTACTTTTGTCATTTCATTTTATAGGAAATATGAAGTCACTTCAAGCTTAAAGACTGAAGAAACTGAAGAAGGACACTCTAGAAACAACATAGACTAGAAGCTGACTGGAATTTTTTATAATAATATTTCAAATTAATAAGATTACAAAAATAGATACTGAGAAATATTGATATTGAGAGGTATTAGGCTCAAGGTAGCAAGGATTTGTACAAAGTACAAAGACAAAGTAACAGAAAACCCACTGGTAATTATTAAGTTTTGTTTCTGTTTCCTTGGGATAATGGTAGCATCACTAACAAAAATGATGAAATTAAGGCAAGAAAATGATTTGATGATGAAAAAGACGATTTTGTTTAGAACATGTGAAATCTGAGATATTTCTGGAGATGACACATAAAAATATTTTCATTCCACACATTTCTTCTCAGCTTCAGATCCAAGTATCTTTCTGATACTTCTTCTCAGGTGTCCTAGAATTAAAGCTGACTCAGGGTGACCAAAACTTATTCATGTTCTGCTCCTGGTTCTCTCCATTATTTTAGTTCAGAGATGGTAGGTCAAAAAAAGGGTTACCAGGGCACCTGGGTGGCTCAGTTGTTTAAGCGACTGCCTTCAACTCAGGTCATTATCCCAGGGTCTTGGGATGGAGCCCCACATTGGGCTCCTTACTCATCAGGGAGCCTGCTTCTCCCTCTCCCTCTGCCTGCTACTCTGCCAGCTTGTGCTCTCTCTCTCTCTCTCTCTGTCAAGTAACTAAATAAAATTTTAAAAAGAAAAAAAGAAAAAAAAAAGAAAAAGAAAAAAAACAGGGTTACCGGATTCAGCGGATTCACCGGATTCATAGAAATGACAAATAATCTCTTAGTACATGCATGTCCCAAATATTGCATGGGACATCCTTATGCTAAAAACAAAACAAAACAAAAGAATTGTGTATATGAAATTCAAATTTAACTGATGTCCTCTACTTTATTTCACAATCTTATTTAGAAGTCAAGATTTTATGAACACATCTTCTTTCACATTCTCTCAATGCTTTTTCCACATCAATCTAGCACCAAGTCCTGATGGTTTTAACCCCTAAATATCTTTTGAATCATCCATGAATTCTCGCTTTCGTGCCACAGGCAGCAGGTTGAGCCACCATGATTTTTCACCTAGAACACCTCACTAGTTTCTTCACGGTTCTCCTCTACCTTTCGGACTCCCTCAGCTTCTTTCTCCAATCTGCACCTAGTGTTCTAATTTTCAAACAAATATCTGTCTATCATATCACATCTCCCCCTCAGAGGGCTTGAAAATTTGATCATAGGGTAAAGATAAAAATTCTTTGATTTGACACAGCTTGGAGGTCAGTAAGATCTGACCTTTCCTGACTAGTTTCATCTCAAATGTGCCACAGCCACACTGGTCTTTCAAGATACAAACAATCCAGGACATTCCTGCAAAAGGCCTACACACCTGCTTTGTCTGCAGTTTGGAACAATTGTGCCTCTTTTCACCGAGTTAATGTCTACTATCAGTCTTCACATCTCAATTCACTTCTAACAGCAACTTTCCCTGGTCAGATCTTTTTATCACATGCTTTTATAGTATTTGTTCTCATAATCTTCATGACTGATTTAATTTTACATTGCTTTGTGTGACCATTTAATTTTTATTTTCCTGCAAGAACAAAGGCACCATGATGGCAGTGACCATCTTGATTTTTCCTCACATTGATAGGTCCAGAATTAACCCTGGTGTGGAATATATACTTACCATTGAATAAATATCCGTTGACTGAATAATGTATGGGAAATATTTCAGAAAAGGAACTGACATTGGCAAGGGGGCCTAGGGAGAGACTTGAAATGGTGTATTGCATAAGACTTTATGACACTTGGGGCACCTGGGTGGCTCAGTGGATTAAGCCGCTGCCTTCGGCTCGGGTCATGATCTCAGGGTCCTGGGATCGAGCCCCGCATCGGGCTCTCTGCTCCACAGGGAGCCTGCTTCCTCCTCTCTCTCTGCCTGCCTCTCTGCCTACTTGTGATTTCTCTCTCTGTCAAATAAATAAATAAAATCTTTAAAAAAAAAAAAAAGACTTTGTGACACTTGGTTAAAGATAGCAAAAAGAGAAGAGGAAAGGGTGATGATGTCAGAATCAGGTAACTGGTTAAGGACTATAAGGGGAAGAAAAGGGAATAATCAGGGTAAAGAATCAAAAGCTTCAGCAGGAAGTTGATCAGCATTTTCAAACACTGCAGAGAAGAAAAAGAGAAAAAAGAATCTGTACTTAATGTATCAATTAGGGGGTTACTGGTGATTTTGTATGAAGAAAAAAAATTTAATGGTGGAATAAACAGTCAACTGCCAAACAGCCAACTGCAAAATAGAGCAAAAGATGAAGTCAAGCTCCTATTTTGAAGTATATATTCCTGAAATCCTTCATGTTGCTGACACTGATTTCACTTAGAATTTAAAAGGAAAACAAATAGATACTCCATGCATAATGTGTACACATGATTCTCTGTAATCATGTTAGGTATATAAATAGGAACATTATTTGTAATTATAAGAGTTTCCAAATACAAGGGAAAAAGTAAAATTAAATAGTTATTTAATGTACTCTGTGTGTGCAGATTAATACACATACATGTTTTGTAGAAAAGTAAAATCTGTCAGCTGTCAGCATGTTACAAAAGCATAAGACTACTCACCTTCCACCAAAAAAGTCCTCTATTTTTTTAATAGAAATGCTCTTTAACTGCTACACGATTATAGCAAAGGGTATCAAATGAAAGAAAACTTTTATTTAAATGGGTCCAAAATTCTTGTAATACAGTAGAAATCATTTAAAAGTCATAATAAGTTAAAAAATGCATAAGCCTCCTTGTGTACCTGACCTGGAGTATATGTGTTTTCATAGACTCTAATATTGAGCTAAACATAGGCACCATTCATGTACTTCCTATGATTATACATCATTATAATTTATGAAGAACTACGTTATTTATCAGTTTCTTTCACAATCTTTCATGAATTATTATCTTCCTTTTGTTTGTTCACTTAATGCAACATATAGCTTCCAAGCGTAATAGATTAAATTATTAAAAACAAAAAAAAAACCATCATGAGAGATCATGTGTCAGATAGAATTTCATCTCTGGGCATTTTTCTTCTCCCACTTTTAACTATAGTTTCTTGAGGTAAAAAGGCAGAGCCTTTTTTATACCTTGATGTTTCTTAGCTGTTCTTCAGTGCAGCCAGTGGAAAGTTTAGGTGAAGGGACACTTTAGAAAGACAGCCCCAATTCTCTGCCAAAGGGACTCATCCTTTACTAAAGCCAAATAGTTTTAAATACCAAGAATGGAAAGGCTGTAGACACTGTAGAAAAAAATGCTCATTTTGGAATAGAGTATCAAGTGTCCCTCAGATTGAACCAGAAATGAAAATTCAGCACTACACCATTTTTTTATCCCCTTACATATTGTTACATGAATGAAGAATTACTGCAGAGAAAAGCATCTTTACTTTTACTGCTATTGCCGTATGCCTTCTATGAGTAAATATATCTTTCATTATACTACTGTATATTGGTGTTTTAAGATGTGCTTTTAAAAAACTGTATTATGCCTTGAAAGTACATAATAACCATATTAAACAACTTTATTTTTCCAAGAAATGGTGCATTTTGTAAGTGTTATCTACTGTAATCATTTTGCATTTAACATGAATTGAACAAGCATTCTCCTTCAGATGAACTTTCTGGTGACAAACTTTGAAATTGACAGATTAAAGCTGATCTGAAGTTGTCAAAATACGGTATAGCTATGGGCACAAAATATGCATAAAATTTTACAGATGGTGGACTGCTAGTTTACATGGCAGCTATGTTAGTAAACCCACTGCCAGTTAAATTAATAGTGTTACAGTCTATTTTCCATGGCAGGTGTAAGTGACTTTTAACACATCAATAACTAGTTTATAATGATGTCCCTTCAGTTCTTAAGGCTTACCATTGATTTTGCGTTTTATGCAAAATAACACACGTATAATCTCCATATTTTGTCGTAGGATGAGTTTTAAAATAAGCTAAACATTTACCTACTTGGGGAGACTCTATTAAAAATAGAAGACAAAAAAATAGAAGACTTAGTCAATTATCAAATTATCTGCTAATTACTCCACATGACAATAGGGATTCCAAGTTATAACTTTCATCTTACACAGATTAGCATTGAAAGTGAACATTCAGGAAGATTCCGATATGTAAATGAACCCATGTAAAAAAGTCTCCCTGAAATAGCTATTATAATGTGGACAGTTCAATGATTTGGAAGGTATTCTACGAGGAATATTAAATTAACTGAACAACTCCTCATGGCTGAACTAGTCTTTAGTAAAGGCTACTGATTTCAGGATCACCATCAACATCACCATTATTATTCATAATAATGCCTTAAATTTGTATAGCACTTTACAATCTGAGAAGCACTTTTACATGTAAAGTAATCCCTCTCCAATTTTAGTTCCTATTATGTGAGTTTCAAATATATGCTAATTTATTTCTATATATTTTTTCCGCATCTACTAGAATATCAGTTCCACTCACTTCTATTGAAGATCACTTTGAAAAAGAAAACTGGGTGTTGGGAACCTCTAAAGGAATTTAAAGTGGGTTGTCCAGAAATAGAGATGCTTACAATAGAATCTTTGAAAAGATAAAGAAATAAAGGGAAAAAAGATTCAGATCAGAAAACCACATCAGATGAGAAAAGGAATGGAAGTGAGAGGGCTGATGACAAGAGCTTCAGCAGGAAATTATTTTGGGTGAGATTTCTAAGAATATATAACCCAGGCTACAAGGAAGGCCATTTGTGATATACCTAGTCAGTGATATTGAGGAAGTCACATAAAGTGATTAAATCGTTTTTCTGCTTAAGCATTCAAGTTACTCTATCTCCTATAGCCCACCTTCAGACATGGGAGATGTGAATTAACAAACTGGAGTCATAAAACTACAAAACCATCGTGTATTTGTTGGAAGGCACAGATACAATAGAGATTTTTTAAAAAGCTACTCAGTGTGCTTATTATGTGAAAACTGAAAAACTAATATATAGCATCTTCCTTATTTTTTTATCATGTTATGTTAGTCACTATACAGTACATCATTAGTTTTTGATGCAGGGTTCCATGATTCATTGTTTGCATATAACACCCAGTGCTCCATGCAATACGTGCCCTTCTTAATTCTTATCACCAGATAGCCCCAACCCATATCCCCAACCCCCTCCCTTCTGAAGCCCTCTGTTTGTTTCCCAGAGTCCATAGTCTCTCATGGTTCATCTTCCCCTCCAAATCTCCACCTTCATTTTACCCTTCCTTCTCCTAATGTCCTCTATGCTATTCCTTATGCTCCGCAAATAAGTGAAACCATATGATAATTGACTTTCTATGCTTGACTTCTTTCACTCAGTGTAATCTCCTCCTGTCCCATCCACGCTGATGTTGGATATTCATCCTTTCTGATGGCTGGGTAATATCGCACCTTCTTTAAAGGGCAGAGAGGAAAGAACCTTAGGTTCTTTTATCATCAAGTACAAGATGATAAATGAAAATAGCGCAGTATCCATTTTTGCTATGCTAAAATGTATAAGCTGTCATTAATTTTTAATACTGATATCTTAATCTAATGTCCCAACTTTGTTTCTGTAAAAAGCTGATTGTATCTACAACTCCAAGCCTCAGTTCTCAAAACTTTTTTATTTTCCATTTCAATAATGAATTGAAAACTACTGAGAAAATTTTATTAACTTAAGATTCACAACCATCTTTCAGTGTAAAAGTTAATTTCTCATGATTTTCTGGATGGTTTTCAAATCATAAAGGGAAAATAGTTACAATAAAATTGATAAAGGAAACTAGGAAGGCTACTTTCTGACTTGATCTCCAATCAGTAGGAATTCTCATATTCTGAACAATTCTCATATTCTAACAACACTGTTGTTAGACGAGTGCCCATAGATGAATCATACCTCCAGATATTCATACCTTTGCGTGGTTGCCTCCCACATTGAGAATTGGTCTCATCATGTGATTTGCTTTAGCCAACAGAGCATTAAGAAAAATGAACCAAGCATGGGCTTCTTAGAGGTCTGCTACTTGGAACATACTTTCTTGGAACCCAGAAATCACCATTCTCTGGGGTAGGTCAAACCTGAAACATGGAATGGCTGGAGGACAACCAAGAAACAGTATCAACATTCACAGCCAAGGACCCCCACATATTGTCTCACTGACTCCATCCCACTATGCCTGTCTCTCATTTGATCCCAGTTAAAGATCCCAACATTGTAAAACACAATTTTTTTTTCCATTTTATTTATTTTTTCAGCGTAACAGTATTCATTCTTTTTGCACAACACCCAGTGCTCCATGCAAAACGTACCCTCCCCATTACCCACCACCTGTTCCCCCAACCTCCCACCCCTGACCCTTCAAAACCCTCAGGTTGTTTTTCAGAGTCCATAGTCTCTTATGGTTCGCCTCCACACAATTTTGAGCAAATAAAATACTGTTTGTTTTAAGCCACTGAGTTTTAGAGTAGTTTGTCAAGCAGCCACAGACTTTTTATAGTACTTCATGAGTTTCAAAATGTAGATGATGATAAAATAAAATATCAATAAATACAGAGGCTTAATATTAAAAAAATCGTAAAATGGCCTCTGATTACACGTGACTCTTTAATTTTAATTGTACTTAATATTTTTACCAAAACATAGTTTCATTTGAGTTTAAAAACAATACAAAATATGTATCTTGCTTACTTCAACTGGCATAAATGTCATGCATAACTTTGGTTTTTAAAATTTAGATGAATAATACATTTTAATAATTTGAATGCTAGCATGTTCTATTCTGGTCAAGAACATCCTTTATTCCAAAAAACAAGAGAGATTTAAGTATGTTAAATTTTAAAGCAAAGGACCCTAAGAATGTTTATTCTTTAGACAAAATGACTGATCTTTCAAATAATCAAATTAAAGTTTTAGACACAAAGTATCTGTTTTACATTTGTATAAGATACATATTTATTCAATTTTATTCACAGATACTAAATTGTTCTTGGTGACCTATATTGTCAAAGTTATAGTGACATCACATATCATTCAAATGCAAATATTCCTGAGTGATTATTAAATAAAAGAAATCCTATGTTTGATCACATTTACATTACTGCATAAATTATAAAATTAGACAAAAATTCTTCTACAAGGGATAAATTTGATCTAAATCATTATAATGAAGCTAATATATTTTGATATGGATATAAAGAAAAAAAAAACATAGTTTCTTCTTACTACCTACCTTTGCCATATATTTTCTGTGATGCAGAGTAAAAATGGGGCAGAGTATGCTTTTTTATTTTTTTTAAATGGGAAAGATCAGTGAGGGCCTAAGCCTAAAAGAAAATCGGTAAGATTTATTGCTGCTTTATAATTTCCTGAATCTATAAGAATGATACAGAATTTAATTGTGAGTGAAATCAAAAGTTCATTTTCATACGCTCTCTTCCCACCCCCCAAAAAATTTGGGAATTTGTCATCCTTATTTCTCATTCGTTTACATTTGTTTTATGTTATTTATAATGCTTTTGGGAAAGCTGTGACTTTTGACAGTTGAAAATGAACCAAGAAAGAGAGGGAAGAGGCTGCTGAATTTAGAAATATGAATTTAATCCAACATAAACAGAAGTAGGATTCAAATTCACATAATTTCACAGTAAAATTGTGCACACTGGAGGTGCTACCTATCGATGAATATCTGTATTTGTCAGGACATGTCTTGTCACAGGTAAGAGAAATACATCATTAGTAATCTCATCGTTTGAAATTCAAATCAATTCATAAATAATGAAGATTATTTACTCAAGAAACTAAAGAAGCTGCTACCTTACAGAATCAAAAATATTTTGGACAACACTTTACAACAATCATCTTTACGAAAACTGAAAATTCAGTGATACTGTGCGTGAATCATCGATCCTTTGTAGGTGTCATAGCAATATAAAGGCAAAACAGTAAGTCTGTACAATCACTTTGGTTTCTTTTTTGTTTGTTTGTTTAAGATCTTATTTATTTATTTGACAGACAGAGAGAGATCACAAGTAGGAAGAGAGGCAGGCAGAGAGAAGGGGAAGCAGGCTCCCTGCTGAGCGGAGAGCCCAATGTGGGGCTCGATCCCAGGACCCTGGGATCATGACCTGAGCTGAAGGCAGAGGCTTTCACCCACTCAGCCATCCAGGTGCCCCTCACTTTGGTTTCTTTTAATATCACCACCCAGTACTATGGTGAAATCAATGATGGGTAATCCACAATCATCTTTGAAACTGAAGAAATGATCAGGTGGACTCAATTAAATCACTTTATATGATATGAACTAGCTTCTCTCTCTTAAAAGACTTCCTCCTACAATTGGTTCAATTTTTTCATGTGTTGCTATAGTACGTATAAATGCATATATATTGAATTAATGTTCCTTGTATATTTAAGTTGTGTACTTTTTTTCCTATTCTTTGTTGATTTTGAACTTGATATTTTTTAAGAATATTCACTGCACATAACATTCTAAAGAATTAAAACTAATCAAAACTATCTGACTTTTTTTTTTTTTGCTCATCAGATTTGAGAAAAAAATTAGTGACATGTAAGATTCTTACATAATGAGCTCTATAAATTTCAGGGTTTATTCTAAATCAGAACCCATTCTAACATAAAGATCCATTTTGCTATGTTTTCTTACATGACCCTGTACAAAATTTAACACATCTATAAATATATATATGAATATATAAAGCATGCAGAACAACTTAGATTTGAAGTTTTTAAGATAATCCTTGAGAATACCATGTCTCATGGTTTGGGCACTAAGGACAAAGATAGAGTTCGTGAAGGAAGGAAGGAAGGAAGGAAGGAGGAAGGAACGAGAGAAAAACAAAAAGAAAGAGAGACAGAGAAGAAAGAGAAAGAGAGGAATGAAAGAGAAAGAAAGAAAGAAAGATAGACAGACGAGAAAGACATAGTCCAGGGGGAAACCAGGAGGGTCTAGAAGCTATGTGTTAATTCAACAGTGGGGGAGGGGTTCAGTAAGTAAAGGCATGGAGATATTGTGAAAGTGGTGAAACACTGCCTCTGGGGTAAGAGAGGAAGAGAAACAGCCATAAAAATTTAAAGGGCACTGGAAATTTGCTCAGATGCCAAAGGGAATCTGTGCAAGAATTTATTGGATTCCCTGCATGAGAAATTTAAAGTTCAAATACAGCATCTCTGGGTTTATTGACTGATGCACTAAATGAATAGGAGATGTCTTTGCATTTTCTCTATTGACAGATGGGTCATATACTCATGCACGCACACTAATCTATATACTTCTGCATATAACAAAATAATATATTTAGGATAAATTCAAATACAGAATTCTTTTCATCTGAACTTGTTACATAAAATATAATTTTTACAGAAGCATTTCTGGTAGTTGACTCATTGAGAGTATTTAAGAAACAAAATATTTTATGCAATAGAATATTCTACATATTTATGAACCACTTGCTTATTTGTAGCATAAACTATCATATAACATAATGCTTGTCAAAGTCAAACTTGCACCAGACAAAGTTAAACAGGCAAAGAAGACTTTGTTCAAGACTATTTTCAATACGGGAAATAGCTCACCCTGAGATCAATTTCACTGAAACAGAGATGAAACTTTTTTAAGAGCTGAGGTGGGAGGAATCCAAGGCCACCTGCATTTTCTAATTGGCCTTACTCAAAAGAAAAATAAACTTTCTCATATCTTTAAGACGAGAGGTAGTTTTACAACTTGGAGCAAAACGTCCCAAAGAATTTAGGCTCCTATTCTCTACATAGATTGGGAAATAGGGGCACCATCTTCCTTGATGATAAATTTCAAAGATTCCCAGGTCCTTAAGAAAGACATTTCTGGGTTGTAAAATTAGCAAGAAGCTTTTTAAAAGATTTACCTCTCAGAGGGGCAGAGAAAGAATTTATAATTATAAATTTCCTAAAGTAAATGGTCTAAGAAAAGGGAGGTCAGAGGCCCGGAATAAAGAGGAAACCTATCTGAAGTTTAAACTGAGGGGAATATAAAACCCATGTTGGTCTTTTTTTTTTTTTTTAAGATTTTTTTATTTATTTATTTGACAGAGAAAGAGATCACAAGTAGATAGAGAGGCAGGCAGAGAGAGAGGGAAGCAGGCTCTGCTCAGCAGAGAGCCCAATGCGGGACTCCATCCCAGGACCCCAAGATCACGACCTGAACCGAAGGCAGTGACTTGACCCACTGAGCCACACAGGTGCCCCTAAACCCATGTTGCTCTTACTATGAAAACATTTCATTTCATTTTTAAATGATAGTTTGATATGCATTTCTCTTACCTTCTGTTGTTCAACCCATATTAATTGATCCTTGCATTAATATGTGAATGTATAAAATATTTTTAAAATTTTATGTGAAAACATAATCTCATCTCGGATTATAGATCTTTAATGTCTGCATCTGTTCCTACCATCCACAGATCTACAATCCTGAGACAATTTTAATGGTATAATCATTTTTCACTTGGGTTTTGTACCGATGAATTTTTAGAAAGCAAACCAACAAGCCCTGGTCCCTAAACACTTAGAAAAATTAAGAGGAGTCTAACTTTTTTTTAAGATTTTACTTATTTGAGAGAGTGAGAGAGCACAAATAGGAAGAGCGGCAGAGGGAGAGGGAGAACAGACCTTCTACAGAGCAGCGAGCCAAAGGCAAATGCCTAGGGACTGAACCATGCAGGAGCCCCAGATGTCTAATTTTTTTTAATTGTAGTATCTGCTTCTCAAAAGTTCTTTGAGTGTGCTTATTTTTTTTAACATTTTATTTATTTATTTAATAGAGAGATTGAGGAAGAGAGCACAGGCAAGGGGAGCTACAGAGAGAGAAGGAGAAGCAGGTTCCCCATTGAGCAGGGAGCCCAACATGGGGCTTGATCCCAGGACCCTGGGATCGGGACCTGAGCGGAAGGCAGATACTTAACCAAATGAGCCACCCAGGTGCCCCTACCAGTGTGCTTTGAGAAATAATTTAACTTTGAGTATATTATCATAAGATGAACTGACAGGAAAATCTTGTAATAAACATTATGTAAAAAATAGAAGAGATTTTTTTTTCTTTTCTATTTTAACACTTCTTTTTAGGCATAATATAATTTTAGTATTAGAGGAAAACAGGTACCTCACAGAAAAAAATTTTAAACTCCTTCAAACACCTGGTTGCATTCAAAGGAAAATCACTGTCATTTATAAAATGTATCGTACTATACAATAGCCAAATTCAAATTCCTCAGGAGGCTTTCTTCTTCTCTTGGCTACTGATATTTAAGAAGAGAAAATAGAAGGTCAAGAATATCTGGGATATCTGAGTTGAATAGGAGAATGAGGTCAAGCTTCTCAAACTACCCAGGGCTCTCTGTTACCAGCAATTCCAATGCACCTTTGCTAAGAGAACATTTCTCCCACGAGTGCCTTTGAAAATCATTATAGATGATGAGATATTACTGAGGTGGTATTCTGCATATAAATTTTGTAAAGGTGGTGGAAAAAGAGAAATAGTATTTTAAACTGAGGGTTACAGAAGGGAGCAAGGGTGGGGAGATGGAGAAACTGGTTGATGGGTATTAAGGAGGGGGCATGTGTGGTGATGAGCACTGGCTGTTAAAAGCAACTAATGAATCATTGAACACTGTATCAAAAACTAATGATGTACTATATGTTAGCTAATTGAACATAATAAAAATAAATAAAAATTTAAAAAATAATAAAAGATACTAAAAGAAAAAAAGAGAAATAGTATTCTAGAACAGGATTTGGTACAAGGTAAGCCTTCAATAGTCATTTTTCAATGGAGGAATAGCCTCATTTGACAAATATTGAAGAAAATTAATAGAAGTAAAACTTGTCAAAAAAAACTTGTCGATTTTATTTCTAATAAATTCAATAAATATGTTTTTGAACATCTACTAAGTTCCTGTCATTCTTACACTTTTTTTTTTTTCAAATTATCAGGAAGGTTAACTTAAGGAGGCTAAGTTAGCCTTCAGACCATTGTATAAGAAAGCTAGAGTGTTCCCTACCCACCAGGTATAATGGAATGAACTTAAAGCAATCCGTTTTTCTTAGGACATAAAGTTGGGAGTCAGATTCTATGGGAACTGTTGGTACCTCCTATTCTGAAGGCTCAGACAAAGTTTGTCTCCTTTTACATGGAAGCCTATTGTTAATAAGCTGGCTTAGAAATCAGTAAAATAATGTCGAATTGTTATTTTAAGCAGGGTCAGTCTCATGATCAGAAGGGATGTGCCTTTTTCATGGGATCAGACTATGTTGACAACTGTCGTAAGCAAACTTGTCTTTAAGTAATTTTTACAGAAACTTACCACAGCTGTTCCTAGTCTGTTCACTTACCCCTGTTATCTCACCCCCGATAGAGTAAGTGTTCATAAAAAAAGAGGACAGAATGGAGACTGAGCCTGTGACAGTGGACATCACAAGATAGATAGGCATATTTTTGACACGAGGGGCTACTGGCAAAACCAAACCTTAGAGGTGAGAGAGGTTCTTGCAGGAGAATGAACAGGGTAGACGGGCATGGAGTTTGAGGAACAGGGATAAAGATCTGGAGGGAAAGCCTAACACGAACATCCCCCAACTCTCTTTGTTACAAGAGAATGAATTAGGTGGTAAGAAAATCGTGGCCTCTCATTTTTTGTCTTCCTGTCATATACACCTATCGAGGTCAATCTGAATTCAGTTTGAAGAGATAGTTGGGAAATAGATGGTAGCTGCTTCCTGGCCACTTTGGGTAGCACCCCTTCCTCCCAGACTGCCTCCCAGTGAAAGCATGACGTTAAAGAGATAAAGGAGAATCTCCACATTCACTAGACGTCTTTTAGGAAGCCCAAGAATAAAGGAAACACTATGCTAACAACAGCGAAGGAAAGGTGAAGAAGTTAGCAGGGAGTCTATACATAAATGACGCTTCTGATTAGAGGTGCCTCGCCTGCCCTGGCAACATTCACTCTTTGCTTTTCTTCTTTTTTGCCTACATTCCAGAGTTTCTCTCCCTTCTTCTTATATAGTAACATAATCTCTAGTCTCTGCTTGGTGCTGATATGATTTAGACAAAGGATAAAAAATGGATGATCTACAATTCTGGCCTTCCTTGTGGTTATTTATAATCCCAGAAGAGCTTGTTAAAACAAAAGGATTGTGTTGCCAATTGGAGGAAACTGTGAGCAAGAAATGTACGTTCTGCCTCTTGTTCCTTTCCCCTGTTCCTTTGACCCTACCTCTTAACTCACCAAACCAGCTCACTACGGATCAAGAAGTTTCCCAGCAGTTCCTAGCTACACACCACTCAGCAACCATTCCTCATCTACTCCAGTGTCTCATGCAAAAGATACAGAATTTCTTTATAGAAATTTAATAGATTCAGAGAATTGTTTTGCAGTAATTCAGAATTGGGTCATATAAAATGTAATATAAAATTATTTTTAAATTGATGCATAAGCGTGCATAAGTGTAATTTGAAGTAAGGAGAAACAAAAATGGGTATCAGAAAATAAACAAAGAAGACTTTTCAATAGTTCAAAAGGGTACAAATCCAGGGTAGGAATTGAGTGATTAGGAAATTCTTCTCTGTAACGTATCAACAGTAATATTGCACGTGAAGCGCTTTGGAAACCACAAAACATTATTAATGACTTTGTCATTATCTCACCTTTTAATTCCATCAAAGCTAAAGTCTTATTCCTTATTTTCACTTTGATTCCATGACCAGTATTTTACTCAGTTATTCATTTCATCAACTACTCTTAGTTATCTATCCCTAACCTGAGGGATACCTGAAATAATCTTTAAGAAGCAGCTGCACAATTGAACCAGTTGTGAAACTAAATATCTTTCCAAGAAAATCAGTAAAAAATAGATGCATCTTTTCTCCTACCAATGATTATATATTCTCTCTGTATCTGTCTCTGTTTCTGTGTTTGTGTGTGTGTGTGTAATAGAATTCTATTTAGTACATTATCATGACGGTCATTAAACTTTTAAAAGACAATTTTGCTATTGTCTTTGTTTTTTGTACCTCAAAATCAACTCACCATTCAGGATTTGGATATGTATCAACTTTCCTTAGACATAGTACTTTAAGAATATCCTTTTGCTTTGTTTTCTTGTTTGTAAATTGACAATAGGTACCAATCATTATAATATAAATAATATATAAACTCATTGAGTGTTTATGATGTCCCTTGAGCTTCGTGCATTAAATAATTTAATCCTTACAACCATCTTAGAGACTCAGTACTACTCTTTTCCTGTCCTGCATACGAGAATACAGGAGCCCTAAGAAATTAATTAAAATTCCCCTAAGTTCCCACAACCAGCAAGTAGAGAGGTGGGGTTTCTAAGGCAGTGTGGCTCCAGACCCCAGTCTCCTAAAAGCTACCAAAATTTGCCTCTCGTATCTTATAAACAGTAGACTATATCCTGGGAGAAACATGACTGTGTGTGGGGAAAGATAGGAGACTTTGTTAGATAATGCATTACAATATAGGAAATGGTACATAGTGGAACTTTAAGGAAGTTGAGTCAGAATGGTCAATAGATTTAGATATTTTTCAGAAAATATTTTGCACTTGATTCAAAGGATAATTCAGAAGAATATGATGTAGCCAAGCCTGCATGTTTTGCAAAGAGTTCAGCCTAATGTATGTAGAATAAATTATAGATTGGTGAAAGTTGAGTAGACATATAATTCATCTTATACTCTGAGTCATGGAACCTCAGTCTACAAAAGGGAGTTGGGCTACATCATCTATATGGTCTTTTTAAATTCTAAACATTCTACGATCTCATAATAAAGGAAAAAGAAAAGAAAATTTGCATTAAAACCATTCAACAAGTACATTTCGTATGGTTTGATATGGTATGGTTTGATAATCTTGTGTCTCAGTATTTCTTTAATGATAATGGAAGTACATAGAATATTTGCCTTTTAAATTTAAAGCAAAGATTAATAAATCTAATAAAATTAAGAAGAATATAATAAATGAGCAGATATTTATTGAATATTTATTATGTGCAAAATACTATCTGATGCTGGGAAACATAAAATGATTCTGAATTATGGGCCCTCCATTATCAGGATTTTAAATTTTGAGTAAAGATTTAAGATCAACATGCATGAAATAATAGTTTAAATATCATTTAACAATTAAGCTGCTTTAATATGGAAGTGACAGAGAAGAATTCAAAGAAGCTCAAGCAATGTAGATCCTGCAAGGGAAAAGAAAATTTGCTTGAATAAGTAAGCAAAACGGGGCAAGTTTCTAGATGAGTTTGGATTTTAGTCTGGATGCAATTTGACAAGCAGCAATGGCAGAAAGTGGAATGTATTAGAGTAAAAAAAAAAAAAAACGTGGGAGTTGGGACAACAGGTGTAGGAGATGATTCAGGAAATAGGTACAAAGATTTTGGCTTACTGCTCAAGGAATGAAGTTATTGCTGGAACTCAGTGCATTGCACAATCCACGTCACCGCTGTGAGTTTAAAAAACTAGAGTGAGCATGAGGATGTCTTATGAGCAAAACCATTTGTGAGGCCAGAGTCATAATGGAAGACCATATTATCTTTCCTGGCACGGAAGCTGGAGAGAGATTTCAATTAGAAGTTCCAAATCAGAGACTTTCCTGGAATGCTCACGTTTATTATTAGAAGTATCCACAAAGCCATCAGTTCACGAATCGGTCAGTGTCATGTGTCGCCAGTGGATGCACAGACTAGTCAAAGACAAAACTATCAGTTCATTGTTGTTTTGGATTTAAGAGCAGGAACACATGTCCTTCCGCGTGTGTGCACTGCTGGCTGACAAGGGGACCATGGAAGGGGTGTACGGTACTGGAGGAGAGACTAGAAGTCCGCTTTCTTAGGAAGCCCCTGTTACTTAGAGAAGATTGGAAGCAAATGGAGTTTGGTTTCCTCTTTACTTTCAGAGGATGTCTGTTTTCTGAAGTAGAAAGGATTTCTTTGTAACGAGAAACTTTAGATAGGAATCAGAAAAACTTTTTTTCTTGCTTATGTCAATGTTGATCTACGTGTAACCTTATAGAAATCACTTTGACTTTAAAATTCCACATTCCCATTTTTTTAAGCAAGAATAATACTATGTACCTCTCACAGAGATATGTAAGTTTTCATAAAATAGTCACAGTACTGTCCAAATATATTACTAAGAAATATCAGTTAAATAAATTATCTTAAATACATTTTTTACTGAAATCTACATTTCCTTATGTGCTTAATTTTAAATTAAGCATGACTGGTACAAATTTAAAGGGCATGCTTAATATTTCCTTCACAAAAAAAAATTGGAAGAAATGTAAAATCATCCCTCAGATTCTGTATTCAGTTTGGAACCATATTCTATAAAAGAAAATATATTCTACACTCCCAAAGAGAATGCCAAAAGACAAGTAAAGCAGTCATGCTGATCCTACCTTTTATATCAACAACAAGAAGAATAAACCTTGGTGCTTTCAACCAGTTTTGAATACAGGAAAGCAGCGGGGCCTAGAATCCTCTTTCATCACCTCAGGTTGTGACATGATTATTCAGGAGAAATCAAATTGACTTTATAACTTCGGAAAGGTACATCTACAAAGAAAAGAACGAAAATGAAAAACTGTAAATTATAGTTCCCTACTTGAAAAGGCCAAATAATTCACCCTGGTCTTAGGAATATCTCCTATGCTTCAGGGATGGAGAATGGTTTCTGTGAGAAAAATGCTGAAGTTCAGTGACCGCACCTAGTAAGGGTTTCATAATTCCTTATATTTGCTTGTTTTTTCATTAATAGGAACACTAGAAATAACTTAAAATAATATCCATGTGTGTGTATATCTATATCTGCATTTCTCTATCTACAGAGATATACAGAGATTCTACAAATAGAGAATCCTCATAAGATAAAAATTATCCTTGCATTTGATAAATTTCGAAAAGATTATTAAAACAATTTCTTTAAATATTTTTTCCTTAAATCCATAATTCAAATCACGTATGTGAAAATCATGTGATCTAGCCACACTGTGGTTTTTATAGTGGTTTGCAAGGAAAGATGCCTACTGAAGGACAAATGCCCTTATTTTCTTCACATTCTAAGCTTCATGTATTTTGAGTATGCAAATAATGGTCCATAAATCCTAATAGGAGAAAGCAAGATCATTCTCTGGAGAGCAGATAAGAAGCTCAGTTAAAAAATCCCCTTCTCACAACACTTGTTGATTCAAGTATGAGGTCTCAGATTTCACAACCATTTGCATCCATGAATAAGATTACAGAAAGAATACTCCTCTCTTACATTTGCACTGTCACCTCTTCAAATGGTGAGTGACTTGCTTGAGAAAATTCTAAGTTATAGCCTCAAATAATTTAATACTGCCCTCTAGAGGCATTATAATAGCATTAAATTTGCTCCTTCTGGTGTGGTTTTATTAAGTTTATTTCCCTAAATTTAAAAGCACAACTTTTTGAAAACTCACAAAAGACAAATTAACGTAACAATTTCCTAAGAGTACATCCATTTCATATCTAATTTGCAAGTATCAAATTGTTGGCCAGGTAGCAATGTATACATTGGAGAGCCCCAGTTGCTATGGCTTTTCCATGAACCCTGAAACACATGGAAAGGAAAGTCAGTATAAACAAACCCCCACCCGCCCAAGAATACCTTAATTAAAATTAAGAACTTGAAAATTATAAGCATTTCCTTCCCTCTAGGAAGAAAGTAAAGCAACAAACTAAGAACATTCTCCTCAAGACATGAGTAATAGGCAGTTTGCTAAAATATGAGTCTGTGAAGAAGAAAAATAAGACTGCTTTTAGAACTGCATCTTTGGGAGACTTTGATGGGCAGATAAATAGATTAAGCAAAGTTAATTTGGATTTACCATAAAAAAATTAGAAAATATATTAAAAGAGAAGAGGATATTCAGATATTAGGGACTTCTGTGAGAGAAAAAAATCCGAGTAGCATTAATTTTAGATACTAAGAAATCAATAGAAGTTGGAAAACTAAGAAACTTTGAAGAATTTCATCATAAAACATCTGGTGGTTTGAGAACAAAAAAACTGGTCACAGAGTTCTTATTTTAAAAGAAAATTTCCATGTTTTCCTCATAGGCCTGGAAGAAGAAATTTTACTTTATAACTTTTAGTGATAGGAAATGGTGTGTAATGCCTGTTGTCTTTCTTGTTGGCACAGAAAAAGCTTTTTGGAAATAAAATTCAGTGTCTGTTTTCTCTAATAAAAACCAATTTCTGAAGTGCTTATATTGGAAATGTTGCTCGTTATAGTACAAAGTAATATATTACTAAATCTACCACATTGTATAGCAATTTCAAAGAAAGTACTTGTTGAAAAAAGATTACTTGACAATTATCTGTAAAATAAGTTACTTCCACTCATTTTTCCATCCTGTTGCTAGAAATCAGTAATCTATTCCCACACATCAGAGTTAAATTTTGTCAACTTTAAGCTATTTGTGTTAAATATGGGTATACGCAGAGGGAAATTTATCTACATTTGCAAATATATTCTTATTCATATAGAGGTTATAAAATCTATATAACATATAATTTAAATTGAACACAGTTTAAATGACTTTCAAAAAAAGGAAATAAATAACTTGCTTCTTTGAAAGGAATAATTACTAAATTATTAGAATGACTTTATGAGAATTTCAGAAAAAAAGAAATGCATGAAGAAATATTCTGGATTTTAGTTAAACTATTTAATTTTAGAGGACAACATCAGGTAATAAAAAATATTTATTTCACAAGTTTAATTAAAATTCATGCGTTCATGCTTTATCTCCCTCCTGTCTGGATTGCCTTAAATAACCATTCAACCAGTATGGAAAGGTCTAAGAATGTTGCAAGAGATATAAAACTATAATTACTAATGGAAGTCAGGCGTAAATATAACTGTAACATATCATTTATTTAGTAAAGTAAAATAAAGAAAATTACAAATAATTAAAAATAACCTGACTAGCAAAAGAGGGTTGGCAAATTCAATTATATTTACATATAAGTAGGATAATATCTAACATAGGTTAATCACATCTTTTTGAAACTGGAGAATGTATACTAATTCTCTACAAGTATAATGAAATGATGCACTCAACTACTAGGTGATTATGTTGACAAAATGGAGTGTGGTTGGTGGACAGGCATTACTATGTTGCTACATACAAACAATTTTGAGGATGTATGACACAGAGAAGGGAGTGGTAAAATACAGAAGAAAAAGCTGTGTATTCATCCCTTGAACATTCTAAAGATTTCTTAAGAAATAATGACTAAAATACTACCTTCAAGATAGTCTATACTCTTCCAAAATAATTCTTAAAACTACATAATAAGATCTATGGGGTGAAATTACTAAAGCAATCATTTTATCTGATTGAGACAATAAATTTTACCAGTCAGCCAAGATGAAATACCTTTTCTGAAAATTAAAATGTATGTCCACTTACAGGAACAGAAGAAAATAAAGACAGAGAGATTATCAAGAACTGTGTGTTAGATGGTGGGGCGATTATTGTTGATGTGTTTTCCTGAAATTTTCATTGATCCAGCTATTCAAAGAAAATGTGATGACATTTCAGAATTAGATGGTATTAAAATAAGCATTAGGTGTTAATATTAGAGTGATATCTCAAAAACTGCAAATATATTTTTTTCCATTATAAGCAACACACAAACAGTATTTTTTAATTAAAAAATACAACTGGAAGTGGTTTTAGACATCAAGCATTTTATCCTATACAGTTATTTTATGTCAAAATTTATACATTGTAAAGATCTTACTTTTTAATTTTTTTTAATTTTTTTACTTAAGATCTTACTTTTAATTTATCACTCTATGTTCTAAATGTTAACAAGCCAAAGAGCATTCATCCAAATACATAATTTACATATTTTTAAAGGGCAATTGATTGGTGTTTTTCTATATTGCTATGTTTTGAAATCTATTTGGACAGTCTTCTTAATACTGACAATTAGGGAATACTGTCCTATATTTTAGATGTGCCAACTATAAATCTCCTTATCCTCCAGTCTGATATCTTCCATATTTTTTCTTTTCCTATAAACAAGTACAAGTTTTTGTCTGTGATTTTCCTCCATCTCTTTCCTTTGTCTTTTTTCTCTCCTCTGTGTACAGCTGTTGCTGTATGTGAATTCCTGCCTCACTTTTACAGCTCTGGGAGCCGGTGTATTACGAACTCCCTAAGAAACATTGGACATCCAAGTTCAAATTCTGGATCTAGGGCTCGCCCAAGGGAAAACTGGCTAGTTTCATGACTCTCTAAGCCTCGGAGTTCTTCTGCAGACCAATGTATGTATGCTGAATGAACTTTTCTCTCCTAATTTCATTACAAATATGGTTATATGTTGGCTACAAAGTGATTTGCTTTTCTCAAAATATTGTAGTAAGGGCTATTTGGCTTTTAGTTTATAACTCTAGAAAACTCTTCTTCCTGAGATCACAGACTTCCTCCTAATTTTAAAATTAGATCATTCAATAGCATTTGACTCATCCTTACTTAAAATTCTCTTTTCTCTTGACTTCTGTGATACCATCCTGTTTTAGTTTTTATTTTCAACTCTAAAAGATTCCTATCAGTCTTCTTACCCTCTTATCCCCGATTTCTATTCTTACTTCTTCGTGTCTCTGTCTCAATGTTGTTGCTGCTGTTGTTTTTCTGAATGTTTTTTTTTTCCAATTACAGAGGTCCACTTCCTAGAACGAAGTATGTAACCCAGATATCTTGCTTGACTTTCAATTGCATAAAAGTATCTACTGATCCTCTCCATTTGTATGCACCAGACACCCAGATACCTCATACTAAATACGTCAGAACTAAATTCTTTATATCCTCCTAAGTCATCTCTCCTGTGTTTCCAATGTCTTAATGGCTCCACCAACCATTCAATGCAGGAATAATCCAAGACTCTTCCTTTTTACCTTCCCTCTACATTAGTTAGGGTTCCCGAGAGAAACAAAACCAACAAGATATATAATATAATAGAGAGATTTATTTTAAGGAATTGGCTCACATAATTGTGGAGTCTTGGCAAGTCCAAAATCTGCAGGGTAGGCTGGCAGACTGGAGATCCAGGGAAGAGCTGCAGTTCACACCCAAGTTGGCTGGCAGAATTCCCTCTTCTTCTGGGGAGATCAGTCTTTTTTCTAGGAAGGCCAAGTGAGTGAATGAGGCTCACCCACATTATGGAGGATAATCTGCTTCACTCAAAGTCTATTGATTTAAATCTTAATCTCATCTAAACAACGCCTTCACAGAAACATCTAAAATAATGCTTAGTCAAATACCTGAGTAATGTGGCCCAGCCAGGCTGACACATAAAATTACCCATCACACTCCCTCATGAAAAAAATTGATTACCATTTCCTTCCTATTTTACGTATTTATATCTATCAACTTTGTTCACTCTCTTCATCCCTTTACCCAATAGCCCAGGCTATTATCCCCTGCCTTGACTATTGCAAAATTCACTTAACTCTCTGACTCCAACATTTCCCTCCTAATCCATTCTCCACACTAAGTGGAATGATTATTTTCATTATGCTAATTCTATTTTTAAAATTATTAACTATCTTCCCTTCACTTCCTGGAGAATCCAACATCACCAGCATGATACATAAGTTCCTCATTGATCTGATTGTTGAATGTTTCTAATCTTTCCTTCCACCATTCTTCTACATACCCAAACCTCCAAATATATTAAATTACTTGTATTTCAATGTACTGGCTGATTTATGCATCCATATATTTGTAAATGCTATTCTGTTTATCCTATGTCCCTAGTGCTTCTCTGATTCTTTCTTTTCTTGGCCTTATTCATGCTTTAAGATTCAGCTCAATCACCACCTTCTGCAGGAAGCCTTCTATCGTATCATACGGATTAGGTAGCTGTCCACTCGTTAAATTACAGGAGCAGCCTGTGTTCTATTATTAGCTGAGTTAATACACAGAAAATGCTTAAAACAGAGTCTGGAATATAGCAAGTGCTTTTTGTTATTGGCTGCTATTATTATTAATAAGAGTATTTATAGAAGTCACAACAAATTGTAGGCTGGGTGATTTGACCATTGTTCCAAAAATTACCTTAAAGGGTAATAAACTTTTCCTACCCTTGTAGATTCTCAGTTCCTAACACAGGTGTGACACACAGTAGGTAATAAATATGTGTCAGTGAATGAAAAAAATTCCTTTGTACAAAAAATCTCAGGCCCAATGCCAGATGTCTCAGACTTCAAACAAGAATAGGTGAATTTTTCAATGTGATTTTACTAAAAACCTTAAATAAAATTAAAACAGAATTCATCACATATTATGGACACTTTGACATTATCTTTTGCCACTCATATATCTATAGAATATGTGATATATTACTAAGAATACTTCAGGAAATGGCTATGGAATAAAATGTCACTAAAATTATCTCAGTCTTCTTTCTGAACTTTCTAGGTAATTTACAGATCACTTTATTCAAAACCTTACAATACACATTATTATTTTCTTTCCATCTAATTGCACTACATTTTAACTTTACAGAAATCTTCTTGTCTTTTATAATTTATCAATCCTTTTTTTTCCATTTCTGTCTCCTAAAAAAAATCTTATAAAGAGTTCAAGTCAACTTTGACCCATGCTAATGGCTTAAGAAGACAGTGAGTGATAGGTGAAATGTAGCGATCAACTTCTAGTTTCTTTTATTTTAAAATAAATGGGAATACCCTTTAAATAAGGAAGTACATATATATTTTTATGATCATAAAAATTGGATTTTTACATATTATTTTAAAATTATATAGAGAAAAAAACTGTATTTATGTCTTTTTTTAAACTCCCAATCTCATTTATATATTCTGCTTGTGTGTTTTTGTGTTTTGAAAGTTCATTATATGTTCTGAATATATATTCTAATATGTTTATCAGACATGTGATTTGCAAATATTTTCTCAAATATTTTCTCTCAACAATTCACAGGTACACAGTACAGGTTTATTTTAATGATGAGGAAGGAGCAATCCAACCAAAATATATAAGAAATTTAAGCTTTTTGCAGTTAATGAATGGTCTCAAAATTCACAAAGAAAAAACTGACCTCAGAACAAGGAGAAGCAGACCAATCCAAAACCAGAGTTGAAAATTTTTAAATTTTAATCTTTGTAACTATTAAAACAGAAGGATATAGAATCAGTAGAGATATATCAAATTAGAACAAAAGGAATAGCAAACTACCTTATTTAAATCTACAAATCCGTTTCTAATTGTACTTTATTTTCAAATGCACATGGCGTATATATAAAAACTTAATATATGCTGGACCATAAAAGTAGTCTTAAAAAGTATCAAAATATTTAAATCATACATGCATACATACTTATTTAGAACAAAATGATAATGTTAGAAATCTTTTTTTTAAACTTAGCATAAAAATTAACATATGTTTAGATACCAAAGAACACACTTCCAAAGAACACACAAAACTAACCAGAAATCACAGTTGAAGTTATAAAATATTTTGAACTGAATTACAAATATTGCATATCAAACTTTTGTTATGAAGCCAGAGATAAGCTTAGAGACAAATTTGCAAGCTTAAGTGCAAAAAAGAATCATTTATTGTGATAACAATTTCAAGAAGTTAGAAAAAAAAGAGCAAACTAAACCCACAGAATGTATTAGAAAAGAAATAACAAAAATAAGATGAGAGGTTAATGAAGTAGGAAATATGTTAACATTAGGAAAAAACTTAAACAGCCAACAGTTGGTTATTTGGAAAGACTAAGAAAACCCAGAAATATTGATTGAGGGGGGGAAAAAAGAGAAATCACAAATAACCAATATCAAGAATCAGGAAGAGAATATCATCACAAATATAGAAACATTACTAAGATAAAAATAGGGTGGGGGCGCCTGGGTGGCTCAGTGGGTTAAAGCCTCTGCCTTTGGCTCAGGTCATGATCCCAGGGTCCTGGGATAGAGCTCCGCCTTAGGGCTCTCTGCTCAGCAGGGAGCCGGCTTCCTCCTCTCTCCTGCTCTCTCTCTGCCTGCCTCTCTGCCTACTTGTGATCTCTGTCAAATAAATAAAATCTTAAAAAAAAATAGGGTTTATGACCAATTATATACCAGTAAATTTGAAAACATAACATCAAAACTGACAGAAAAATAAGTAATCTGAAAAGTTTTATAGCTATTAATAAACTGAATTCATAAAGAAAAACCTACCCACAAATCTTAAGGGGTAGCTGGGTGGCTCAGTCAGTTAAGCATCCACTTTCAGCTCAGGTCGTGATCCCAGGGTCCTGGGATGGAGCCCCACACTGTGCTCCCTGCTCAGTGGGGAGTCTGCTTCTCCCTCTTCCTCTGCTCCTACCCCCCTGCTAATGCTCTCTCTCACTCTATCTCTCTCAAATTCATAAATAAAATCCTCTTTAAAAAAAGAGAGAGAGAGGGAAACTTAGATAAGATTGCTTCACTGGTAAAAATTTTTCAAATATGCAAAAAGAAACATGGAAATTTAAACAAACTCTTCCAAAGAACAGAAAAATAAGAAATATTTTCAAGGTCATTCTATGAAAGCAGCATGACTCTGGAACCAAATCTGGAAAAAATATTGTAAGAAAGAAAATTACAGGTCAATTTCTTTTGTGAAAATGATCCCAAAATTTTAAACAAAATAATAGAAAATTAAATCTAGCAAAAATTTAAAAGTATTATACATCTGGACAACGTTAATTTTATATCAAGAATGCAAGATAAATTTCATACTAAAAAAGAAATATATGAGCTAAGGAATAAATGAAAAAATTCATATAACATTTCCATCGACACAAAGTTTGTTAAAACTTTTCACCTAATCAATATAAAAACAGCAAACTAAAAATATGAGAATTCTTTAACCTAGAAGATATTTTCAGTATATACACACATACACAAAATACACATAATCAAATATATATACTCCTAAAAATTATAGGCAATATGATATAGAAAATAGGCAAAATATTTCTTGAATAGACCATTAACAAAAGAGTACATCCTAACATCCAATAAACATGAAAAGGCGCTCAACCTCATTAGCCACCAGAGAATGCAAATTAAAGTCATATTAAGATTGCCCTATATAACCACCAAAACCTCTAAAATTAAAAATAGTGAGAGTACAATGCTGGTGAGAATGTAAAGCAACTAAAATTCTCATATGTTGTTTGTGGGAAAACAAATTATCTGCTAAGGTATCTGCTAAACTTGAATACATACAGACACATATATGCACACATACACATAATATATATATTCCTGTAACACAGTAATTCAATTCCAAGTTATATATAAAACAAAAATGCATATATATGCACACCAAAATATGGATTTAAAATGCAAAAATAATGCAGATAATCTAAACAGTTTACCCACCATTACCCATCAATTTAATAGGTAATTAATTGTGTAATATTCATACCATGGTGCATTATAAGGTTAAACAAACAAACTACAGAGAAAAATCTCACAAAAACAATGTTGAGTGAATGAAGCCAAAAAGAAAGAAAAAAAGAAAGTTTAACTAAACTTAAAATTATTGAATCAATACAAACTATGTTCCCTAACCAAAACAGAATTAAGTTAGAGATCAGTTAACAGAATGAAGTTTGGGAAACTTCACAAATTTGTGGAAATTAAGCAATATACTCATGAATAGCCATTTAAAGGCAATTAGTCTTCCTTGTCAAAAAAAATTGCAAGAAAAATTAGACAATACTTTGAGAAGAATAGAAATAAAAACACAGTACAAATGAATTTATTTGGTGCAGCAAAAATAGTGTTCAGAGGGAAACTTATACAGCAAAGGCTTATATTAAAAAATAAAAAGATCTTGGGGCACCTGGGTGGCTCAGTGGGTTAAAGCCTCTGCCTTCGGCTCAGGTCATGATCCCAGGGTCCTGGAATCGAGCCCCGCATCAGGCTCTCTGCTCAGTGAGGAGCCTGCTTCCTCCTCTCTCTCTCTGCCTGTCTCTCCGCCTACTTGTGATCTGTTAAATACATAAATAAATAAAAAATATTAAAAAAATAAAAAAATAAATAAAAAGATCTTAAATCAATAACCTAAAAGTCCATCTTACAAAACTAGAAAAAAATCAAAGTTAAGTCAAAACAAGCATAAAGAAAAAAATAATGAGGATTTGTGGAAAAAACTGAAGTAGGGAATAGCTAAATAATTGAAAAGTAATAGCAAAATCAAAAGTTGGGTCTTTGAAAAGACCAACAAAACTGACAAGTTTTAGTTTGGCTGACCAAGAAAAAAAGACATGATTTAAATTATTAAAATCAGGAATAAAATAGAAGGCACCATTACTTCCTTACTGAAATAAAAATGGTTATAAGAGAATATTAACAACTTTACGCAACAAAATTAGCTGGATAAAATTGACAAATTCCTAGAAAGATACCAGAAACCAAAGTGACTCATGAAGAAAAAGGAAATTTGTATGGACTTATAAAAAGAAAAAACATTAAGTTGCTACTTAAAAACCAAACAAAAACCAACTTACCACAATGAAAAGCCCAGGCCCAGATGGCTTTACAAATGAATTTTACCAAATACTTTAAGAAGAATTCATTCCAATCCTTCCCAGTATCTTCCAAGAAACAGAATAGGGCAGAACACTGAGACTAGTATTATTCTGATACCAAAACCAGAAAAATGCATCACAAAAAGAATAACCACAGACCAATATCCATTATAAATATATATGTAAAAATCCTCAACAAAATAGTAGCACACAAAATCCAGTTATATATACAAAGGACTATACATACTATGACCAAGTGAAATTTATCTAAGAATACAAGGTTTGCTTTAATATCTTATATCAATTACAACAATATACCTTATTAGTGGGATAAAAGGCAAAACCATAGCATAATACGAAGAGAGGAAGAAAAGGTATTTAACAAAATCCAATGCACTGTAATAACAAAGAAGAGTCAACAAACTAGAAGTGCAAGAGAATATTCTTAACCTAATAATGAGAATGTATGAGAAACTCAGAGCTCACACCCTACTTAATTACGAAAGACTGAATATTTCACCCTTAACATCAAGAGCAATGCAAAGCTGTCCTATCTTACCATTTCTATTTAATTCTGTACTGGAGGTTCTTTCTAGGGCAATTAGGCAGGAAAAGTAAATGCACCCAGTTGGAAAGAAAGAAGTAAAACCATTTCTATTCTTGAATGACAAAATCTTATTTCTAGGAAACCCTAAGGAATTCACACAATATACTATTAGAATTAATGAATGAGTTCAACAAAGTTGCAGGATGCAAAATCAACATACAAAAATCAATTGTATTTCTATAAACTAGCAATGAACAATATAAAAATAAAATTAAGAGAATAATTAATAATTTACATGGCATGATAATAAATACATGATAAATTTAATAAAAGTAGTGTACTTCTTATTGAAAAGTACAAAATATTTTTTAAAAATTTTAGAGGAGACTTAAGTAAATGGAAAGACATAACATATTCACATTCGTAGAACGGAGGATTTAAATTGTTAAGGTGGTGATACTTCCTAAATTGATCAGCAGATTCAGAGAAATTCCTAACAAAATCTTGGATGCTATTTTGGCACAACCGACAAACTGACCCTAAAATTCATAGAGAAATTCAAGGGACTCAGAATAGCCAAAATAATCTTGAAAAAGAGAAACAAAGTTTAAGGACACAAGCATTCTGATTTCAAAACCTACTACATTGTTAGGATATTCAAGACAGTATGGTATTGGCATAAGATAGATATATAGATCAATGGAATACAATTGCGATTCCGGAAATAAACCCTTATAAGTATGGTCAATTGATTTTCAACAATGGTGCCAAGACAATTAAATGGGGGAAAGAACAGTGCTTTAATAAGAACTGCTAAGACAAACGAATATCTTATATGCAAAAACTAAATTTGGATTCCTATCTCACAGCATACACAAAAATTAACTCCAACTGATCAAAGACCTATATAAGGGCAAAAATTATTAAAATCCTAGAAGGAAGCAGAAGAGTAAATCTTTGTGATCTTGGATTAACAATGATTTCTTAGGCTACCATACACACACATACAAACACACACACACACACACACACACACACAAATATTAGATGAATTGGAATTCACTAAATTGAAAAATCTTGTGCTTCAGAGAATATATTTAAGAAGTAAAAAGACAAGAAGAATATTTGCAAATTATATAGCAGATAAGGGACTTGTATCAAGAATACATAAGAAAATCTTTCAACTCATCAATAAAAAGATAATCAAATAAAAATCAGAAAAAGATTTCAAAATATATTTATCAAATTAATATAAATGTATGGTTAATAAATACATAAAAAGATGTTTAACCATATTAGTAATTAAGGAAATGGAAAGCAAAACCACAATCAAATTCATGTCCGGCTCATTAAAATATTACATGGAGCACTGGGTGTGGTGTATGAACAACGAATCTTCGAACACTGAAAAAATAAAATTAAATTAAAAAAATTAAAAAGACAAAGAGTAATAAGTACTGGAGGAGAAGTGAAGAGATTGGAACCCTTATGAATTGGTGATGAGGCTGTAAAATGGTGCAGTCACTCTGGAAAACAGTCTGGTAATTTCACAATATATTAAACACGGAGTTCCCACATAAGGCAACAATTTCACTCATCGATATATACCCAAGAGAATTAAAAACATACACCCACAGAAAAAATGTACACAAGCGTTCCTAGAAGCAGCAGTCACAACAGCCAAAAAGTAGAAACTAATAAATGTCCATCAACTGATAAGTATATAGCCTAATGTGATATATCCATGTGATGGAATCTTATTTAGCATTAAAGAAAGAATGAGCACTGATACATACAACAACACGGATAAACATTGTAAGCATTTTGCTATGTTAAAGAAGCCAGTCACCAAATACATATAATGTATGATTCCATTTATATAAAATGTCCAGAATATGTTTATTCATAAACACAGAAAGAGATGAATGGTTGCCAGGGACTGAGATGGGAAGGGCATAAGGAGTGATACAGGTTAATGCAAATAGGTTTTGAGGGTGATAAAAATATTCTAAAATTAGTGCTGATGGTCGCCTAACTATATAACTGTAATAAAAACCAATAAATATTTTCGCAGGGTATACTTTATAGTATTTAACTAATAGCTCAATACAGCTATTATAAGGATACAATAAAAGCAATTCATTTTATATAAGAATAAACCATTTTTTAAAAAATCTATTATCATAAAAGGCAGAATAGTGGTTCTCTCATGGGGATAGGATGGAATAATGAGCAAGGTGCCTGTGTGCTGGTCTTATCCCATATCATGAGATGTGTTGTGCTTACATGAGTATGTGATATTTGTAAAACACCATGAAGCTATTCATTTAGGGTGTGTGTGTGTGTGTGTGTGTGTGTGTGTGTGTGTTTAACTTAAAATAATTCACTTTGGGGCACCTGAGTAGCTCAGTTGGTTAAACATCGACTCAATTTCAGCTCAGGTCATGATCTCACAGTCATGAGATCAAGCACTTCATTGGGCTCTGCACTGAGCATAGAGCCTTCTTGAGATTCTCGCTCTCCCTCCCCCTGTCCCTCTCTCTCCCCTTCCCCGCTCATGCATGTTACTCTCTCTCTCTCTCCAAAAAATACATACATACGTACAGATTAAAAAAAATAGCTTACTTAAAATTAAAAGTTAAAAAAGGTCTGCAAGAACTTTGGAAAAATGGAAGGTGAGAAAATGTGAAAATGGAGGGAGGAAGTCTGAAGAGAACCTGTAGGTCACTCTTCAGAGAAAGTATCTCTTTTGTGGGTCATTTAAGCCATGGCCAGGAAATACAAGGGAAGGAAGAATAAATGTTAAGGTTTCAAGGCATTAAAAATACTTGATAGTATTAAAAGCTGCGGCTACTTTGGAAAACAGTTTAGCAGTTTCTCAAAAGGTTAGATATAAAACTATTATATGACCTAGCAAAAATTTACAAACTAAGGCAGCATTATTCATAATAGTCTCAAGCTGGAGACAAATTAAAGGTCCATCAAGTTGTGAATAAGTAGACTAACTGATACATTCATACAATTGAATGCTATTCAGTGATAAAAAAATAAAATAACTACTGATATACGCAATAACATGCACGAACCTCAAAAACTTTCTGCTAGGTAAAAGAAGTCAGACGTAAGAGACCACATATCATGATCCCATTTACATGAAATTTTCAGAAATGACAAATTTGTAGAGACTTCAATAAATTAGTGGTTGTCTAGAGGCTGGAGTGACAACAGGCATTCACTATATATGAGACTGTAAGGTATCTTACTGAAGGAATAAAGATATTCTAAAACAGATATGTGGTGATGATTGTTTTATATTGTAAAGTTCCTAGAATTCATGGCTGTATTCTTAAAATGGGTGGATTTTGTTACCTAAATTATGGATTAATAAATAATGTTAAAATACTGATAGTAATACTCATAGTCTCCTCTGGCTTGTAGAAAAAACTACTGCCACTAAAAAACAAACAAAACACAGTAAAATCATTTCTGCCAACACCTGGCCAACTATTCCTGCAATGGTCTATACAGACTTTGTCAAATCTTGACTAACGGACAATTATCATACACAGCCGAATAAGAGCTAAAAGCAAAGTCAATAAAATCAGATGGCTCTCATACAAATCCCAGATCTCCTATTTGCTGCTTATCTGCCATGAGGCAAATCACTTAAGCTCTGCAAACTTCAGTTTCCTCACTGTAAATCCTGGATAATAATAGTACTATGTTATAGGGTATCAAAAGAATTAAATGGGGTAATTTGTGTAATGCCTAGTACAATGTCTGTTATGGAGTAGACAGTAAATGTTGGCTTCCTTTATTATCACTATTACTTGGGGAAATAAAATGATCCCCACACAAAAAGAGACCATTTAAGAAGAAACCACTGAATTTACCACACAAGAGTTTGTTTCTTGTCCATGACAACAAAGGAACAAAATAATATAAACCATCGGCTAAGAAAACAGTGAAGGAAGTGGCAGAAGATATAAAGGATATTAAACTTTGGCAGATGGAAAGCAGATGGTTTATTCAGCCAAGTGGAGAAAGCGAAATCTGAGCAAGGGTATAAAAGAAATGAACCGATTATACACTGAGAGAGGCTCAGAATTTGGAGATACTAGCTATTTTTGAAAGCTAGACTTAAAAAAGACGAAGAAAGCCAGAGTATACACTTTGGAAAGTCTAAACCAAAGAGCAGAGGATTTGAAGATGCCAAGGGATAGCAAAGAACAAGAGTGTGAAACACTGTTATTTGGAAACCAAGGGATTAAGGAAGCTCTACACGCTGGAACATCAGAGCCTCAGATTCATCTCTTCCTTCACTATCGTCCAGGGCACCCACATCTCTGACAGCAGTTTTTCACTTCCCACTTCTCCACAGTACTGAAGGGTAAGGGAAAAAATTAGCAATGGAAACAAATGGAAAGGTCATTTTAGTGGGAGAGAATCTTGCCAAACATCTTGATTCTAATCCAATCACTCAATGGTGAAGGCCAGAATCAAAAGTTCTATTCTGTGTCATGCGCAAAACTTAAGAGCTTCACTATCACACAGCTGTAAAGAAAGTCTCCATAATTAAAATCATCAAAATACTTGAGAAGTTTCTAATTTAAAAGATAAGCTTCATACGAACAGAAAAAAAAAAAATGGAACTCAAAGAAAATGGAGAGTACAAATAAAAATTTTAAATGGTATAATAAATCTTCTTAAAGAATTAGGGGGAATCGTTGCACCCATGAACTCAGAATAATATTCTACAGAAAGGAATGTTCAGAGCACTTGGAATTAAAAATAATTTAGAAATAATATTTTAGCAGAAGCTCACAAGGAAGAAAAGAGGTAAAAAAACAAAATTAAAGATGAGGAGATGGGGGCACCTGGTTGGCTCAGTTGGTTAAGTACCCAACTTTTGATTTTGGCTCAGGTCATGAGCTCGAGCTCTGCCTCAGGCTCTGCACTCAGCGGGGAGTCTGCTGGAGATTCCCATCTCTTCTTCTGCACCTCCCCCCAAACTTGTGCTTGCTCTCTCCCTCAAATAAATAAATTGTTTTTAAAAATGAGGTTCAACACTTGACTCATACGAGTCAACAAGAAGAGAAACAAAGATTATAGGAAAACGGACAGAGAAAATTATCAGAGAAATAATATTTGAAAGAAAATCTACACTAAATCCACACTAATCCACATGTAAGCTTCCAGAATGAGGAGATAAATTTATTAGAGCAACAAATTAATTAAAAAGACCAACATAAGAAATATTTTTATTATGTTTCAGAGTATTAGGGATGAGATTATTAAAATTTTCCAGAAAGAAAAAACATACATCAACACTAATGAAAACTAGACTACCTTTAGATGTCTCAAGACATCTAAAACTGAAAACAGGAAGAAAATGAGAAAAGCCTTCAGCATGGAGAAAATCATTTCCAACCTAGTATTCTCTATTCAAGATGAAGTTCAAGTAGCTCTGAAAATAAGTTAAAGGAATATTCTGCTGTGCAAAGTCTTGATTTCCTCAATTTTTTTATTTCCCCTTTACACTTTGCAGAACACTATTGGAGAATATACTCTATGAAAATAGAAAGTAAACTTAGAAAGAAGAAAATGTAAGATAGGCTATGGAAAACTGGGGACCCAATACATTATAAAGGCTAGAGTTTTCTCAAGATAGGGTATAGGTAAGAATTTAGAATGACAGATTTGAAGCAGACTTAAAGGCAAAAAGCTCAGCTTAGCAAAGAAAGATGAAAGATTCTGTGAGGTATTTACCCATTTTTAAAAATACTGATAGAAACACCTAAAGAGCTTAACCATACTAATAAAGGTTTTACAGTTCTATTGGAAACATTGAATAGTA
Organism: Meles meles; assembly: GCF_922984935.1. NCBI lineage: Eukaryota > Metazoa > Chordata > Mammalia > Carnivora > Mustelidae > Meles > Meles meles. The sequence continues at coordinate 67,429,941 of NC_060068.1, forward strand.
TTGGTAATAAATACATTTTAAAAAAAGAATTTAAAATTTTGGAAAATTGGCTAGCTCCAGGAAAAAAAAGTTTATAAAGGATCTTATAAGAAAGGAAATACAATGATGATGGACTTTATGATTTAACTGTGAAAATAGTTACATGGGAAAATAACATAAGTTGTGGATATATATTTAGCCAAAAGTTTTGATATAATTCTATTTGGAGGGTGAGATTATAGCAGTTACAGAAGTGAGTTTAATATTATTTTTCCTTTAGAACTATGTATATGAGCTACTTTCATTTGTTAATCAGATCCCAATATCATTTCCATTGACTTCATTTAAATCAACATTTATATAATTTACATTTCTCTCTCTCTCTCTTTTTGGCAACATCATATCATTAAGTTAAATAAGCAGTACTCCTGTAGTGAAATTATTAAAGCAACTTTATCATGTTCTCACTTTCCTTTTAAGTCCCACTGATATGTATACCTTTCTCCCGCAGCCCCCATTCCCAGGTAGAGGATCAGGCAGGCTCCAGGACTTCATTGGTAACCCTAGGTACTAAGATTCAACTCATAATTTAGAATGTCAAGAACCAGAAACCTTCAACTTAATTTAAAGTTAATCTTTTCAACTTCTAGATATGTTAGAAGAAAAATTCTATAGTCTCTTGAATGTGCATGGCCTAAGTTTCTTTTCCCTCTTTCCTTCTATGTTATCTATATGACATGTTTATATCATTTCTATTACTATCAAGATTTTCTGCCGTTTCCAGTCAAGGTTAAAGCAAGTTAAGAGAGATGTGGGGTCCAGGAAAAGCAAAAATTTCTCAAATGGTTGTTCTTATGGAATGGTTTCAAGCTTTTTGTTCCAGGGAAATGCCTAAATCTAACATTTTTTTTTCTGTGTTTTAGAGAAAGCTTTTGTGGGATTTCTCCAATTTTAACACTCGTGACACAATCATTTTAATCATTTTGGCTCATGTCTTAATATTTCCTCTCAATTTCTGCAGTGTTCTCATGGTGTGGCAGAAGTCCTCATGTGGCCCCCGCTTCTGACCCAGGCTGCTATTGCCAGACTCTTGTTCCTTAGTTCCCTTTACAACGTGGGTCAGATCTCATCCATTGTTTTCCTGTATTACAAGGAACACAGTGCAAGCCGTCCTAGCAGTCCAGCTGAAAATTCAAGATCAGGAGCAGCAAATCCACCTATATCCCTTTGTTTGGGATCATCAGAATCCCAACCATGCTCTTTCCAAAGAAGTCATCCCCTTCAGATTCTTAATAGTTTCCTACAACTTGACCCATTTATAGTCTTGATTTGTGTAATTAATCTAATTATTTTTGACCATCTACTTTAAATTTCTATTATCATGTCTCAATCAAAATGAAGACAACAATAGTCCCATTACAAACATATAACATCTGACAATTAGAAAGATAATGAAACAGTTAACAAAACCAAAAGACAGCTGATAGAATGGGAGAAGATATTTGCAAACGACATATCAGATAAAGGGCTAGTATCCAAAATCTATAAGGAACTTAGCAAACTCAACACCCAAAGAACAAACAATCCAATCAAGAAATGGGCAGAGGACATGAACAGACATTTCTGCAAAGAAGACATCCAGATGGCCAACAGACACATGAAAAAGTGCTCCACGTCACTCGGCATCAGGGAAATACAAATCAAAACCACAATGAGATATCACCTCACACCAGTCAGAATGGCTAAAATTAACAAGTCAGGAAATGACAGATGCTGGCGAGGATGCGGAGAAAGGGGAACCCTCCTCCACTGTTGGTGGGAATGCAAGCTGGTGCAACCACTCTGGAAAACAGCATGGAGGTTCCTCAAAATGTTGAAAATAGAACTACCCTATGACCCAGCAATTGCACTACTGGGTATTTACCCTAAAGATACAAACATAGTGATCCGAAGGGGCACGTGTACCCGAATGTTTATAGCAGCAATGTCTACAATAGCCAGACTATGGAAAGAACCTAGATGTCCATCAACAGATGAATGGATAAAGAAAAGGTGGTATATATACACAATGGAATACTATGCAGCCATCAAAAGAAATGAAATCTTGCCATTTGCGACGATGTGGATGGAACTAGAGCGTATCATGCTTAGTGAAATAAGTCAATCGGAGAAAGACAACTATCATATGATCTCCCTGATATGAGGACATGGAGAAGCAACATGGGGGGGTAGGGGGATAGGAGAAGAATAAATGAAACAAGATGGGATTGGGAGGGAGACAAACCATAAATGACTCTTAATCTCACAAAACAAACTGGGGGTTGCTGGGGGGAGGGGGGATTGGGAGAGGGGGAGCGGGCTATGGACATTGGGGAGGGGAGGCGAACCATAAGAGACTATGGACTCTGAAAAACAACCTGAGGGTTTTGAAAGGTCAGGGGTGGGAGGTTGGGGCAACCTGAGGGTTTTGAAGGGTCAAGGGTGGGAGGTTGGGGGAACAGGTGGTGGGTGATTGGGAGGGCACGTTTTGCATGGAGCACTGGGTGTTGTGCAAAAACAATGAATACTGTTACGCTGAAAAAATTAATAAAAATGGAAAAAAAAATAAAATTAGTAGATCCTTTCGGAAAAAAAAAAAAAAAAAAGAAAGATAATGAACTACACAAATACAAGGTAGACATTAGGGTTAATTGTTGGGGGAAATGCTTCAGTGGACACTAATTTCATAATTGATTGGTTTATTTGTGAATAATTTTCCGATTATAATGACTTTTGCTTTGATATCCAACTTTGCATATTAAAAACCCAATTATACTAAAAGCCGAAGTAAATAGGACATCTTGTATTTAAAGAAGGACAAACACCAGACGTGCAGGTATAACTCTTTGTTGGCTCTTCATTAATTCATAGTTTTTCCACATAAAATGTTCTCAAAGTATTTGATCTCTCTCATGGTACATTCCTCTCTTATGTCAATGTCTTATATAATCAGTTCTATGGATACTGTAAAGGCAAAAGTATAGTTTTACACAAGAAACCATTCAAAATTCTAGCTTATTTTCTTAACTCTAGATTCTTCCCTAATAATCTACAGAATGGGCAACTGTTGATCTAATCTTCCTAAAGTACAACTCTGATCAGATCATTACACAATAGAAAACACTTCAGTGACTCCTTGATGATAATAAAATAAAATTCTAATCCATTAGCCTGGCATCTAGGTTCTTTAGGATATGACCATCACTTTCTTTACCAGCCTAGTATGTTTCTACAGCCTTTGCAATTCTCGCAATCCTTCTATGCCAAAGTTACACTACCACTTCCAGTTCCAAGAACACGTTCAACACTTCTCATAACTTGGTCATGTATGATCCCCTAGGACTGGAATGCCTAGAATACACCCATGCATGTTCCCTTCTCTATTACACAGATTTGTAAAAAATAAGGAAACTCCTCCACATTCTCACCACTCAGAGATAACTATCATTGACCATTTGATATTCATTATTCCAGACTAATTTCTATTTCTATATATTCATAAATCCATAAATGTTTTAGGAAAACAGAGTACTTAAAACTAGCTTTTTTCATTTAATAACATCATGCCTCCTCTATATAAATACACATACATCTGCTTCCCTATCTCTTTCTATCTCTGCCCCTAAAAGAAAACATAAAGAAAAAAAAAAAGAAACACAAAGGAATAACATACAACATAATATATATGCCCACCTAAGTATTTGTGCAATTAAAATTTTTTAGTATAAATATATAGGAATACAATTTCTATTTTAAAGTAATGTACCATTTTATGGCTATTGATACATATCACTAAACTGCAACAGTATAGAATAATGTTCATTTTTCCACAATTAAAAATGTGAATATTAATGTAAGAAATTACCAATTTGATGGGAGAAAACCGGAAATTTAATAGGCATTTAAAAATGTTTTAATAGACATTTTTTATTATTGAGATTAGGCATTTCACATACATTTATGTTGTTATTTTATTGTATAATTTTGCCTCCAATGAAAAGCTAGCTGATTTTAAGCTAAAGCTGCATATGTGTTTACCTTTCAAGGACTATTTCTTTCTAAATTATAGTATGCAGCAAATAAATTAAAAACAAACAGCAAGATTATTCTGGCAGAATAAAACCTTTTAAAATTAAATAGAAGAGAAGGTGAAGCCAAGAGAACCACCAAGGACACACTGGCTTAAATCTACTCACTATAGTACAATGAAAGACTCAGTATAGTTCACTGAAACACATATGAACATAGGATTGAATCATCAAAAATGTTTAAATTAGTTTAATGTTAAGAAGGAAATGAAATTGTGTACTACATTTAAAAATATTTCCATCTAAATTATTAGTACTTGGTATTTGAAAAAAATGTTCAATAGTCTGGAAATTTCACTTATATGAATGCCTTATTCCTGTGGTAAAAGACAAGTAAAGCATTGATTTATTATTTTATTGCTTTGTTATAAGATTACTTTGTATACATATAGCTCTATGACCATAGAATATAATTTTTGGCACATTTCAAAATGATCTGGACTTTTCAACTCCCATATATCTCCAAACTATTATAAACAAGAATACAGTACAAACTGGAGGCTCCAAATTATTTTTAACCCTGAATTTGTGCATAGCATTTCCTTTTAGCTGAGCAAAGATGCAGTAATTTTCTAGAAAAGGAAAAAATATTAACTGATTTTCACTATCATGGTAAAAACATGGCTCAGGAGAACACCTAATATAGTAGTAACTCAAGACTTTTGTTGAATAAATAACACTTAAAGCAAAGTGAAGTGTTTAGTTTTATGAACAAGGACATGCTAAAATCAAATAATTACTATGTCCACTCAAAAAATAGTCAATCAAATATTTGATAAATTTTTTTTATATTTTTGCTGATATAATAAATAAATTGCACTATGGAGATGAAAAGACATGCAATATGATCTAAAGAGAAAAATCTTAGACAAAGATTGCAAACACCTACGCTTTATTTAGTCCTGTGGCTCATCTAATAATTTCATAATATTACACAAACCACTTGGCATTCCTCGGTGTCATCTTCTCCAGCTCTAAGTGGTATAGTAGTGACTCCCTATGAAGCACAGATGGTTGTTGTAAGGATAAAATGAGATGATAGCTATAGAAGTGCTTTCTAATATAAAGCTTATATAAATGTAGGATATTACATAGATGTATCCAGACAAAAGGAAAATCAGAACAAGCTCACAAAAGCAGAAGAGCTAAATCTCACTGCAATACTTTCAACTCTCAATAGTGTTAGATAAAGAAAGTGAAATAAATTCAAGAAGAACTAGGTTTTCTTCTAAGAACAGCAATATGAAATAGATATCCTTAAATGTCCATCATGTATTCTGGATACTGGCCAAAGATCCACAGTATTTTTAAACAAGAAAAGGTGGAAGAATGCATGTTTGAAGACTCTGATTATTTTTTCTTACAAGGAGAGTTTATCCCCTCAGCTCATAAATAAATCTACATTTAACTGACGCAGGAAATCTAGAGTTAGAGTACAGTGATTTGGAACAACTATTTTTCTTAATTTCTCAAGTTTTCATTTTCACACAAGAGTGAAGGTTATATATATACTATTTTCACAGAGACATTTAGAATTAAAGATATACATATGTATAAATCGTGGAGGCATGCATACATGAGAAAACTTTGTAAGTATGTACATTATAACATTCAGAGATACAAAAATTCCAGTCTCTTAAGCTATTCATTTAGTACTATTGTTGAGCACCTTAAGTTGCAAAACACTGAGGTTGAATCTAAATATAACAAACAAAAAAAAAAAACCACACACACAAAAAAAACCAAGGTTCTTGGATGTCAGCAGGAGGGGATATTTAAATAAATAAAATACAAAAATATGTACATGATTTATGAATTATATATGAAATAGGTTCCAGTCTATGGTTCTCATCACTTAGGCCAAGAACATTAAGATTTAGCACTTTTAGGGGCACCTGGGTGGCTCAGTGGGTTAAGCCGCTGCCTTCGGCTCAGGTCATGATCTCAGGGTCCTGGGATCGAGTCCCGCATCGGGCTCTCTGCTCAGCAGGGAGCCTGCTTCCCTCTCTCGCTGCCTGCCTCTCTGCCTAATTGTGATTTCTCTCTGTCAAATAAATAAATAAAATCTTTTAAAAAAAAAGATTTAGCACTTTTAAATAATTAAACTGTTTTTAGTTGCTTTTTAATTTACAGGAAAATAAAGATTTAAGAGTTACTTTCAATATTCAGAGGGAAGGCAATATGTTCCATTGTCAATGGACTGAGACTGTTGGCATTGTCTGTCCAAACCCTTAATTTAATACCATATAGTTTTAATACATTTAATACACTCACAAATTTTTGCCAGATTTTATAACATGTATATGCCAATTTATAATATGTAGATACCATTTGAGTTTGATTCTATTTAAATTCTGGAACTAGAACCATACAAATAAATTTAAAAAATTAACTGCAAATAAAAATTAAACCTGTTAATGTTGGCAAGGAACCAAAAAGAGGAACCCTCTTACACTGTTGGTGGGAATGCAAGCTGGTGCTGCCACTATGGAAAACAGTATGTCTCCCTCCCAATCCCATCCAGGAGACAAACCATAAATGACTCTTAATCTCACAAAACAAACTGGGGGTTGCTGGGGGGAGGTGGGATTGGGAGAGGGGGAGTGGGCTATGGACATTGGGGAGGGGAGGCGAACCATAAGAGACTATGGACTCTGAAAAACAACCTGAGGGTTTTGAAAGGTCAGGGGTGGGAGGTTGGGGCAACCTGAGGGTTTTGAAGGGTCAAGGGTGGGAGGTTGGGGGAACAGGTGGTGGGTAATGGGGAGGGCACGTTTTGCATGGAGCACTGGGTGTTGTGCAAAAAGAATGAATACTGTTACGCTGAAAAAATAAATAAAATGGAAAAAAAAAACAATAAAACAAAAACAAAAAAACAGTATGGAAGTTCCTCAAAGTGTTGAAAATAGAGTTGCCCTATTACCCAGGAATCACAATGGGAATTTACCCTAAAGATGCAAATGTAGTGATTCAAAGGGGCACGTGCACCTGACTGTTTATAGCAGCAATGTCCACAATAGCCAAACAATGGAAAGAGCCTAGATGTCCATCAACAGATGAATGGATAAAGAAGATGTGGGATATATATATATATATATATATCCACATATATATATGTATGTATACATATATATATGTATATGATGGAATACTATGCAGCCATCAAAAAATGAAATCTTGCCATTTGCAATGACAGGGATGGAATTAGAGGGTATTATGCTAAGCTAAATAAGTAAATGAGAGAAAGACAATTATCAAATGATCTCACTGATATGAGGATTTTGAGAAACAAGACAGGGATTATAGGGGAAGGGAGGGAAAAATGAAACAAGATGAAAGCAGATTGAGAGACAAACCATAAGAGACTCTTAATCTCAGGAAACAAACTGAGGGTTGCTGGAGGGGGGGGGGGTGGAAGGGATGGGGTGGCTGGGTGATGGGCATTGGGGAGGGTATGTGCTATGGTGAATGCTGTGAATTGTGTAAGACTGATGAATCACAGACCTGTACCCCTGAAACAAATAATATATTATATATTAATAAAAAGAATTAAACCTGCTAAAAACAAAGTTAAATTTCATATACAAAATGATTCTGTTTTAACAAAGTTGGTCATTCCTTACCTTGCTAATTTCTCTATTATACTAAGATATAATAAGTTTTATTGACATCTGGAATCAGAATTCAAAGTTTTTAATATAAAGATTTCAAACCAAGTTGAGCTATATTTTTGTATACGGAAACCACTTCTTTATGTGAAAACTACACCTTTTCTTTCACATGGTTGGGAGTCTCAGTAGGAACTCACATTTGGTTAGCAGCAGGAATAGACATTTGAAATTCCTACATCTTAAATTTCAGTTCCCATCTATTATATAGCAGCCAATTTGTTCTTAAGTAGGTGATAACAGAGATTGAACTCTTAAAATAGAGACTGATTATTATGTCAGTATACTGTCCTTAAAAACAAAAACAAAAAACAAAAAACAAAACTCCTATAGACTGTAGGAAACATCGTTGTTGTTGTTGTTTGAATTTTTTAATTTTAAAAAAGATTTTATTTATTTATTTGAGAGGGAGAGAGATCACAAGCAGAGAGGGGGCAAAGAGGGGGAAACAAGCTCCCTGCTGAGCAGAGAGCCTGATGCAGGGCTTGATCTCAGGACCCTAAGATCATGACCTGTGATAAAGGCAGAGGGTTAACCCACTGAGCCATCCAGGTACCCCTTTTGTTGTTTTCTTTCTTTCTTTCTTTCTTTTTTAATAATTTGTAGGGCATCTGGGTGGCTCAGTGGGTTAAGCCTCTGCCTTCGGCTCGGGTCATGATCTCAGGGTCCTGGGATTGAGTCCTGAATCAGGCTCTCTGCTTGGTAGGGAGCCTGCTTCTTCCTTTCTCTCTCTGCCTGCCTCTCTGTCTACTTGTGATCGCTCTCTGTCAAATAAATAAATAAAATCTTTAAAAATAAATAAATAAATAAGTAAATAATTTCTATACCAATTAATTCCAGCTTACAATTTTAAAAGTGGTATTTTAGTCTCCTACTTGGCTCTTGTTTTGCTTGTGTTTTCTCTCTACAGTTATTAATAGTAAGACTGAAAAATATTGGCATTGTATAACTTTGAGATCACATGGTTAATATTTTAATTTAAATTGGGATTAATTTCTTTGTGTCTCTGATTTTTTTTGGGGGGGGGTAGAAATAGCTAAGAGTATCATGGAGACCCTGGTGTTACAAATTCTTTATCTTTTCAAATGCATATAGATTGTCAATATAAACACAATGCTAAATGGAATATTCCTTAATTTTGAAGCATAATTATTTAACTTCTTTTCTCTAAGGTTTTGGGAAGAATGAAACTTTCTCTTCCTCCTCTATTTATAGAAGTATCTAGTTCATTGCTCTACCTAGACTTCTTCACTACTGCCTCAACAGTCACTTAAAACAGCATTCATATTTCCAGAGCTAACAGAATGGTAGATAAGATACTCTGAACAAGTAAAACCCACCAAAACGGGCAAAAATTAGTGAAAAGAGGATTTAGTGAGCTTCTCTTTCTATGATATATGTTGCCAAACCCAGATTTCCTCTATTTCCCACTGATGGCCACACAGGGTGGGTAATGGTATATAAAACCTAGAACCTGCTAAATTAGGGAATATAATAAGATACCCTTCTCATCACAAGATGAGGCCTTAATGGACATACCATAAGTGTAATGAAGTGAAAAACAAAGTTCCCACAGAGAAGAGAAGAACAAAAAAAAGTGGCTTGTTTCAAACTTGGCACTGAGTGAAGGTAACAAACAAAATTTCCCCTTTAACTATTTTTTCCAATCATATTATCATGTAGTAACTGCTGTGTGAAAAACTTCATGAGGAAAATTTAATTTTCAGTGGCTCTGGTTTGGTTTTAAGGGAATCAACAGAAGAAAGCATGAATCCTCTGAAAGAATATAATTTTAAGCCAGAAAGAATGAATTTTCATGCAAAAATTTCTAAGGTAAATAAGCAGCTTACATTTATAAAAAAAATTATAAAACACACACAAGAAAAAGTCACCATGAATGTTATCTAAGAGAATCAACTAATGGTAATTTATATCCCTAAAGACTTTAGGTATTAAGATTATTGGCAAGCAAATATAAAATAAGCATGGTCATGTGTAAGAGGAAATAAAAGATAAGCTCAAAAATATAAGCAAGGAATGAATCTATAAAGGGATACTAACATACAGAAAATGAATAAAATATAACACAAAATGTAAAATATAATCAAAATGTAAATTTAATCAGACATGTTAAAGAGCATACTATACATTAGTGAAATGAAATTAGTGAAATTACTAAATTGAAACATAGATCAAAAGAATGATGTAAAAGAAACATTCAAACAGACCAATAAATAGAAAATCAGGGAGATAATTAAAGATGGTCTGACATACTAGAACTTAGAGATTTTGAAGAAAAATATGAGAATAAGGAGAGAAGGCAACTGTCAAAGACAATGGCATAGAATTTTTCAGGCTTTGGGAAAGTATTAACCTGAGATCCAGAAAGCCAAATGAACCTCAAGTATTATAAATTATAATAATCACATCTGCATCACGGTGAAAATACAGAACATCAAAGACAAAAAAGAGATAGTAAATGTAACCAGAGACAAAATAAGAAATCCAATATGAAGGAAAGCAATAAAATGAACAGCTGACTTTTCAACAACATCCATGGAAAAAAACATGGAATATTTTCAATCTGACCTAATGTCTATCAAAAGAACATGCAGTTTTCCCTATATATTGCAAGTGAGAGAGTCAACTAGTACAAAAAGTTTCAGGAAGTCTTAGACAATTTCTTTTACAATTAAATGTACGTCTATTTTATGACCCAGCAATTCCACCTCTAAATAATTATTCAAAACAGGGAAAATATACAACCAACAAAAAAACTTGGATATAAGTGTTCATAACAGTCATATATAAAAGCCTGGTACTTCTGGAAGGCCAAAGACAGTGGCAGCTACACAGCTTCCTACCTCCTAATATTGCCCTAAACAATAATGAACAAGAGGAGAAAATTAAATTCCACACAAAACTATGTCCTCAACACCAACTGAAGACAGACAATACTGAACTGTCAAAATAAATACACATAAATAATAAAGACAGAAATCACCAAATTCCTGCATACCATCTCTTCTGCTCTCACTCCGCCCTTGCTTTATTTGCCCTGCTGCAGGGTTTTAAGGCAAGCAAAGACAGACTGAAAAAACTTCAGGGAGGAAATAACAGGGACCTGGTGAAGGGACCTGAGGGGGATCAAAACAATGGTCAGGAAGGTTACATTTACTTTAAACCTAAAAATATTTAAAAATGGGACACCTGGGTGACACAGTCGGTTAAATGACTGACTCTTGGTTTCTGCTCAGGTTGTAAGGTCAGGGTCATGTGTTTGGGCCCAGTATCAGGCTCCATGATCAGTGTGGAGTCTGCTTAAGACTCTCTTTCCCTTTCCCTCTGCCCTTCCACCACCCCTACCCCTGGTCTAATGCTTTCTCTTTATCTCTCAAATGAATGAATGAATGAATGAATGAATGAATAGTTTTTTTAAAATGAATTAAATAAATAAACATAAAAATATTTTAAAAGTGTTGAGACAGATCACAACATGGAAAGAAAGATCATGTACACAGGAAAGGAATTTCAAAGAACATGTGATTTTAAAAGGACAGGCTCAGTTTAAAGGGGAGACTTTTCAAAATGTGTAGCTTCTGGGGGATAAAATAGAACAAACAAGAATAGGGAAATCTCTCCTTAGCAATTTGGTAGTGAAGGGGAAAAGTAAATTAATTAATTAAATTAAAATTTAAAAAGCATATATCTATAAATTTATACAGCTAGTTTAGAGTAAAATAATTTTCACTAGTTCCCACATAAAAAGTAAATTTAGCCAATTGAACTATCATACAACCAAAGGAGGATGAAGCCTCCCTTCTATGAAAGTTTTTCTAGATCTGCTTTTGCTTGCTTCAAACTCTGCCCCACCAGAGGCTAAATAAATAAGATTTTAAAAAGAAAGAAACAAAAGGACAAAGTACCCAGACTGTGCTCTACTAATAGATTAGACTTACATTAAACTAGTAATCTTGTTAAACACCCTGGTACCATAAAAGTAAAAAGGAAGCTCCCCGTAAGTCCATGTAGTTATTGAAAAAAATTAGGAAACACAATGTCACATTGACCAAGTGATTAAAAACCATCCTCCTGCAAAATCAAAACAAAACAAAACAAAAAACAGGAAGCAGAAGAAAATGAAAAATCCCTATTACAAGTATGATTAAAATACTCAATCCCAGGGCACCTGGGTGGCTCAGCTGGTTGAGGGTCTACAATGTACTAGCAAGTGAACCAAGTCACAGACTGATTTCTCTTCAAGGATCCTTTCTGTATTCCCACACAGTTACACTGATGGTGCTCTTAGTGCAACTTTGTTTAAATTCCTTTCTAAAAAATGAATACTGTAACCAGAAATTTTAGCATCTCGTTTTCAGGCCCTTTTCTCAGATTTGTCCACTATGGCTTCTCCTTACAGAAAAATAATTTCCCTCTACCCTCCCTTATTATAATTTGTATTACCCACTAGAGCAGGGGTTAAAAAAAAAATCTTCTTTTTTCTTGTCAAAAAAGAGTTACTCAATTTATCAGAGTTAATGTTTTAAAAAGCATTATGTTTCTTTTCTTTTCTCATGTGGCTGGGTTACAATGACACATAGACATGCACCCCAAAACCTTTGTCTCAGTATATTTTTCTTCATTCCTACAGTCTATAGGAGTTTTTATTTTTAAGGACAGTATACTGACATAATAATCAGTCTCTATTTTAAGAGTTCAATCTCTGTTATCACCTACTTAAGAACAAATTAGCTACTATGTAATAGATGGGAACTGAAATTTAAGATGTAGGAATTTCAAATGTCTATTCCTGCTGCTAACCAAATGTGAGTTCCTACTGAGACTCCCACACCATGTGAAAGAAAAGGTGTGGTTTTCACATAAAAAAGTGGTTTCCGTGTACAAAAATATAGCTCAACTCGGTCTGAAATCTTTATCTTAAAGAACAGTTCTGAATTTCTAGCAGTCTAATAGATATGTTCTAGTGAATTCCCCACCATTAAATTAAATTTGATTTCTATCTTTGAAAATTAACTTCATTTTTTGATTGACCTGTTTTCAACTCAAGGGTCCAGTCTTTGATTTACTCGGGCTCAGAAGCTCAGAACAGCCATAGGCTCATCCATATTTTCATCCCCTGCATTTAATCAGTAACTGTGTCCACTGATTCTCTTTCAGACCTCTCAGCCGAACCCTTCCTTTTCATCATGACCCCCTTTCTAGCTCTCACTGCTTCACACCCGGACTCCTATTTCATTGTTCTAGTTTCTGTCTCTTTCTCCTCCAGCAGATTACAGGCATTGCCACAAGATCAAGACCAATGTCGCCAAGATACTACATCCCCTTTGTCTTACATGATGCCAGTCCAATACCTAAAATTGGAATTCAAAACCCTTATAGTTCAATTCTAACCTGCCTTTCTCAGTTCAACTCTTATGGAAAGTCTCTGACTAGACTCAGACACTTAAACCAACTTACTGCAATATGTTTTGCCACAAATGCTTTTGTAGAAGGACCACATCAGCCAGGATAATTTCAGCAGCTAACAACTGAATATTCAATTCAAAATTGCTTAAATAGGAGGTGGCTTATTACTTCACCTAACAAAAATTGTTCAAGTGGGTATATTTGTTTGTTTGTTTGTTTCCCAGTTTTGGTGTTTTAATAGCTCAGTGACACCACTGACACAAATTTTTTCTAACTTTCTGTTAAATCATGTTTGGTATATTAAGCAAAACCTCCACAGATTACATTGTGTCAAGCTCCAATCTCTAAATCATGCACTTGGTAAGTAGAAGCAGATCACCTGTAAGAGTTTAGACAAGTCAAGATTCACCCATTATGGTTGCTGAGTTCCCTGGATTTTTTGAAAGACAGAGACACTAGAAAGACAAATCAGGGCTCAGTTATCAAGAATGTATAGAAATATGTCTTTTTACAAAGGCTGATATCAATTTGCCACTGAGTCTACTTCCCCCAGAAATCCCTGCATCCATTACATATTTACTGATTAATATTTGTAAAAGTTAAGTTGGTTTTAGCTCTTACAGCAGTAGACTACCGAGAGAGAATGTATTGGCTATAGCTGCACAATAGGAATGAGTTTATCTGATTAAAATTCTTATTACCTATTGCCAACAAAATGAAGAAATACACACATACAACTAAAGCAACAAACCAATCCACAGAGATTTTACAAAATCTAGCCACATTCACAAGACATACTATGCCATGTTAGGGTCTTAGATGAGTTCAGTCTGAATGAGGAATCTGAATTTATAGGAGCAAATGGCAGGCAGGATCCCAGTACAAGTGCTAGAAGGGCACATGAGAACAACTTAGCCGCCCTTATAATTCTATTTGCAACATAACTGCTTGCTTCAAAAATAAATCTGAAGACACTTTCTTCCAAGATACTTTTTTTTCCTGTTAAGGCCAACTCTGTTACTTCTCTTACACATTTATTCTTTTATTTTCGGGATTGTGTTTTTAAAAAAATTCAGTACTCCCCAGAAAATTCTTTAACAGTAAAACCTGTCAGCATGGGATCTTGTCAACATGTCTAGCTGGGATTAGTGAACCATTATTTTGCTATCACTTTCTTTATTATTTTAGATGAGAATGTTTTGTAAGATATAAGTAATATGAGCTCGTGGGCATTACAAAGAGAAAGATCTTATAAAAGATCTGTAAAAGGGCCTTGTGTGAATATAGTTTTTTCCAGGAATTAAAAGTAAAAAGAGAGAGAGAGACAGACAGAGAAAGCCCATAAGTGGAAAATGTTGCATGGAAACCTCTTTAAAATTAGAGCTATAGTGGCGCTTGGGTGGTTCAGGTCAGGACCCCAGGGTCCTAGGATAGAGCCCTGCATAGGGCTCCCTGCTCAGCAGGAAGCCTGTTTCTCCCTCTCCTACTTCCCCTGCTTGTATTCCCTCTCTTGCTGTGTCTCTGTCAAATAAGTGAATAAAATCTTTAAAAATAAATTAATTAAATTAAATTAGAGCTATAAACAACTAAGAGAATGATTTTTTATCATTCATTCTTATTTTCTTTTTCCTGTCTCCAGAATATTTGTTCCTTTGCTCTTTTTACTTATTTTTCTACAAAAATAATGCATGTACCCAAAGCCTTAGATAAAATTCTGGGGAAAAAAAGAGGGGTGCCTGGGTGGCTCAGTCGGTTAAGCATCTGACTTCAGCTCAGGTCATAATCTTACAGTCCTGGGCTAAAGCCTCAAGTCTGGCTTCTTCCTGTGCTCACTCTCTCTCATTGTATCTCAAATAAACAAAATCTTAAAAAAAAAAACAAAACAAAAAACCACAAAACAACCTTCTCCTTCAGTAAAGGTAATGTTTAAGACTACCTATTATTTTGGATTACTTCCTACATGCTAGTCATTGCTGTGCAGACACACGACATGCACCTTCCACATCTCCAGCCTACTGAAATTATGCTCCAGCATCTGTAGAAGAAGGAACTCTGACAACAAGAACCAAAAATATGAATTCTATCACCTCAAGCTTCCCATGCCTTTCTCGGTAGTGTTCTCATTTATTTGACTCACAAATGGACACCTCTCTTCTGTGTTTTTGCTCTCTAATTTTTCAAATTTCCTTGTATGCTTACCTGCCGCCACAAATCAAGCTGTTTTTTGGACACTCTCGTGCCCAGCAGGAGAAGATAGAACTGAGGGGTAGTTCTCTGGGCCAGATACTTCAGTGGGAATTCACAAGCAATTACTGAAGTCAACTGGATGCTCTTCGTACTGAAAATTCATCAGCAGTGCTACCTCCCTCAGAGTGAGAAGCACCACTTTCTGTCTGTATGACATTTCATCAAGGGCTACCCCACTGCAAAGTTGCCTAGATCCCGAAGGTTGGTAGCCCTTCTGAGCCACAGACAAAGCCATTTCTCAAGAACGTACAAATGTCAAAGGGATGGTGGGTCATGATGAGCCCTGCTGTCAGCAAGACGCTGTGTGAGAACTAGCACTGCCCTCTGACGTATAGGCCTTACCCTGGGGCTCACTTTGTCTGTCAGACTCTTTCTATGGTGAGCTGGTTCTCAAGGTGCATACTGCAACTTTCAGTCCTGCTTTCAAATTTAGGACATCTCTAGTAAGCCTGATAGTTTACCTTTCCAAAACTTAACTGTAAATAAAGACATAGTCTAACCTTAGCTTCTCACAGACACAGTTCAAATTCAACTCAATCTCACTGTGACCCTGGGTAAAGCACTCACTGTTACAAAGCCTCAGCGTCCGTGTATGATTTTGTGAAGTAATATGTTTTCACAGAGTTGAACAGATCGAACACAATGCATACTGTTTCTAACACAGCCTCTAGGATATCCTAAATACTGAATTTTACGCTTTTCATTCTAGAAGCTTCTCAAATGCCAATGAAATTCAGGGATGCGAGAGCATGTAAAAAGAAAATAGGTCTGTATCTGATCCTTTTTACCAAATATTTCTGTGCTATGTACCTATGCCCAGAAAATATGCCTAAAATGTGATCTCACAACAGTAGGTAGCATGAATTACAGATCGGTTTCAGTACTTAATTGAGATTTTAGTTCTACTGGCAGATTGTTAATAGTCACTGTAATATTAGGTCTATTTGAAGGTAGAAATATATTTCAGAAATTTTAAGGATGTCTAATAGCAGTATATTAAACTTTCTTGACTACTGTATATATTTAAACATGTACACTGAAGTAACAGCTATTCACAGAAATTAAGAAAAATGAACAATAATGAAATGTGTGAGCCCACCAAAACCATTCCTCATTCCTTTATGTCATATGCCCATTCACACACACACACACACAGACACACACACACACTTGCATTAAACATCATCATTTACACATGATCTAGTATTCTCCAATGCAAGTTAATTAGGTTTCTAAGAAAACACACCAACAATATTTAAATAGTTGCTTTTTAAATTATCATTAATATTGTTGTTGTTGATTATGATTGGGAAACATGCTGGAACCTGGAGTGAAGTAACTAACAGTTCCACCTACATTCCTGCTTGAGCACCTTAATATGTGAGATATCTAGTTTACTTACCCCCAATTCATAGGGTTATTTTTGTGAATATTTTCTTATTTATTATAAATTCTTAAAGCAATCAGGTAAGACCAAAAAGCTGGTAACTCAAGAAACTGGCAACAAAAAGAGATAGGGAGAAAGAGGGAGAACAATCACCAAGAAAAACATGTAGTCCATCATATTTATGAACATATGAAGAACTCTGGCAAATATGAAACAATTATGTTTTGGAAACATATAAAGTCAGGCAAGCTAGGGAGATCCCAGTGGAAACAGGATTTACCTGTCAACTGCCTTTATGTAAATGGAGGTAGGTCTACTACAACGTATATATTTGGCAACCATTTTGCAACTGATTTTCAAAATTGAGAAGTCCGTATCTTCGAACTCAAGAGTAGGACTCAATCTCACTGTCTAGAGATTTTTCTTAAAACAAAAGACTTCCAAATTTGGATGTAAGAAGTATTATAAATCTGATTATTCATTTGCCATTATTTACTCAATGATACGTGGGTTGCACTTGGAATAGATAATACTTTACCCTCAATAATGAACAATATTATTTCTGCAGAATTTAATCAACTGTTACAAAACATATCCTTATTTATACCTGTTTGACCACACTGTGCCAAATAGAGCCCACTTTAAAAAGAGAAGTTTAAGAGATGTTTTTCAATGTTAACTTTCCATCTTCCATCAAAGTATTTGAACGGTGTTGCAATATTAGTATTTTTATAACTCACCAACCTAAAAGCAAGCTCTCATATCTGTCCAGTTAATAAGGCTCTGTAGAAATATATACCATTTCCCCCAATACAATCACAAAAACATATTTATGCAGCATCGCATTTTAAAACACCCACGATTGATTTCTCCATGGGGCTTGCTTGTCACAGCGCTATGTTAACGTACCCACCACAGTACAGTACATCAGACAACTTTGCCTTGCATTGTCAATTAGAAAAAAAAATAATAATAACCAAAGCAGTTTGCCTTCCAAATTCTTAGCTGCCCCAATGCTGAAAGCCAATGATGTGTAGAAAAGAAAAACCCTCATAACTCCTTGCCTGATAAATGAGTAGGGAGAATTTGACAGATCAGAACGAGATGAAGCAGCCTAAAACATTTGGCACAATGTGCGTCTGGCATACAGAGACTGCCTGTCAAATGCCTATGACTCCATACAGCAGCTAGGGACCCTATGGAGCAGCAGATGGGCCATTAAGGTAGTATTAATGTAGATGCCATCAGTTTTCAGTTCTGACTGGGACATACTCTTTAGAACTATGAGCAGCTGCTGCCATTTATTGTGACAGCTTCCTGCTAACTTTTGCCAACTGGCACAATCTGACTCTTTGTACCTGAGCTATTAAATGTGTGACTTCCACCATTTTATTCCTCCAGAGAACGCTTTTAATAATCCTCTAAAGGAGGAATGAAGCATTTATCACCAAAGTGAACATACATACCATGCAGTTCTATTGTACCAGACTCCTGCCCAGTGTACTTTATAGACCTTATATTAATACATTCTTATTAAAACTAAGCATAGATCTTTTCATATATATGGAAATGCTAAATTGAAAATGATCACTCATATTAAGTCTAAATCTTTAATGTGCTATTGATGTACTTAACTATTAAGTAACTGGAACCTTTTAGCTCTTGAAATACTATTTCCCTGATGAGCGAATTTTTTAAAAAGTCACATGAGACACAGTAGTAATAAATTAAACCAAAAGTAAGGTATTTCATGGCTCTCTAAATATAGGTAAATATTTTCATCTCAAAATGTTCAGATACACCTGGTGGTTTATTAAATATGTGTAAAGAAATGTAAGGTGTATGAATAGATTTAAAAGCTCTATCTAGAGCTTTTACTAGCTTTTTACTAGAGATCATGAAGAATGCATTATAAACGATGGTAACTGTGTATTTATCACCTGCAGAATAATTCCCACAGAATATGCAACCAAACTATTGGCAGAAGCAGCACTCTGCCGCCTTCTTTTCATCCAGCTAGACTTCTAGGGATACATTGCATCATTTTTTATTATGTCGAACAAGAAAGCTCACAGTACAGCACAGAATACGGTTTGTCAGACAATAAAAACTGCAGCAAGTCATTATAAAAATGGCTGGCAGACATATTCATTATGCTGAGCTAACGTCTTTTCTGCATCAAATATCTCTACAATCTGACCAGTAATCTATGTATGAGATTTCTAAACATATCTAACCCTCTAAATACTATATTTCATAGGAAGGTCTGTCTATTTACACATGTACACACACACACACACACACACACCCCAATACACAAACACTAAATCTTAAGGCCATTAAAATTCCTAAGTTCACTTTGATATGTGTAATAATGAGAACACAGCTATCAGAATGCGTAATAGAGGAAAGTTGCAGAGCTGCCGACATTGATCACACAGCATCTGAAAGGCTTTTACGATACATGAAAGAAAAACTGTACAAAAGACCTTTAAGATATCCCATGTTACATGTAAAGGAAACATGTGAAATAACGATGATGGGAATAGACCAAAGAATGGTAAGTGGTATCTCAACATCGAGACACTCTCTGTGACTCCCACATAATCCTCCATGAACAAATGTACGACATTTGTCAGAACTTCAGAAGTTCTTTTTCACGAACTGTGAGTGTGTGTGTGCGTATGCCCGGCTGTGTTTATATGCATTAACTTGCCTTTGCATGGTATTTCTCAAGGAATTGCAAGGTCTTTACTTTCGGGAAACTCCAAAGAATGAACCATGATATCATAGAAATGGACCTAAAGAACACTATAAAAGACATGTTGAATTTTTTATTTATTAGTTAATTTTATTAGTTATATTGATTTATTTTAAAGTTACATGGTGCATTTTTGTTGTTGTTTTGTTTAATATTTCATCTTTCGAACAGTATTTTTCACTTCACCTAAGAGCACTGAAATCATAATATCACATGAATTTTTTTTGAATGTTTGACTAGTAGTGGCCATAAGTGACAAAGTTTTTTAACAGTAGCTACCTTGTTTAAATCTTTTATAGGTTAACAAAAAGGAATTGTATCCAACTTTGTAAAAAATTGGCAAATTTGAAAGTGATTTTTTAAAAGATTTTGTTTATGTATTTGACAGAGAGAGAGATCACAAGTAGGCAGAGAGGCAGGCAGAGAGAGAGGAGGAAGCAGAGTCCCTGCCAAGCAGAGAGCCCGATGCGGGGCTCGATCCCAGGACCCTGAGATCACAACGTGAGCCAAAGGCAGAGGCTTAACCCACTGAGCCACCCAGGTGCCCCTTGAAAGTGATTTTTGAAAATTCTCCATTACTTACTTTGACTTGGTATCAAATTAAAGATGCCATTATATGGCAAACATTTTGAAAATAACAATGCCCCTGAAAAAAATTAATGTAATAACATAAATATTGCTTACACTTAGCACCTGTAGCAGTGTTCCCTTGGAGGAGCATTTACCTGGACTTTGACAAGGAAGGAGTACGGTCTTTCTTCATGGGGAAACCAAGGTCCAAAACATGAAACTACCATACTGTCTCTGTTGGACAAAAACAAATACATCCATTTTAAAAATAAAAGAGTCTGGGGAGCAATTCTTTTAAGAGGAACTGAGAGTTTTACAATACCACGCTACTGTAATAAATCTGGAATGGATGCCTGAGAATTACAGTACACATGTATTTGCAAGGAGAACTAAATTCAGAAAGAACTACATGAAGGTTACATTATTGGTCTTACTTTAAGGAGTGGTGATTTTGTATTTTAAAGATGTATATTAGATACGTTATTTTCAAGGGAAAAATCTAAATAAAATATTTTTTTCACAAAAATCAAAAGACAGAAAGGCTGTTTATCTCTTCCAATAAGTTATTCAATAGTTACTTATAAAATGTAATTCTAAATAATACAATGGTGTCTTGATAAGAGCCGTAATATTGTGACCAGGGCTAGAAATTGTGCTGATATTTTCAAGACTCGTGATTGAAAATGTTTATTGAGGAGCGAAGAATAAGGAACTCTATCTTTCAAGTTCTATCTGCAGGGATAATTTTGTAACGTACTGCCACATCCCATGCAGAAGTGCCATAAAATCAATGAATATATGTAATGTCAAGGATATTTATCTATTATTTTTTTCAAACGCAGAGGTAGTGAAAATGTTTTACTAAAAATCTATGCACAGAATCTACAATCTTCAAACCTCTGAGGCATCCTCCTGTAGAGGAACCACTTGTATTTCTAATCTGGTTCAAACTACCATTGTCACTATTATTTCCATAGTAATAGTTCACTGAACTATGAAAAGTATGTAAAGAGCTAAAATCTAAAAGCCCTAAAGACAGAATATACTTGAAGATTTATCATTTTTAATAAAAATAAATGAATATATATTGCAACTTTTTTAAAGTTAGCAGAGAAGGACTGGAAATCAATAGTCTTGAAATAAATGAAATCAGCCCCTATGCTTTCGTTTTATTATCTACAGGAACAGGAAAAATGCATTGTTCATCCTAGATGTTTGTAATAAATTAAGATCATATGATATTTGAATATAACATGTGACAGAGTAAAGGTCAATAATATTAAGTGCCGAATTATAAAATAAATCCACAACCCTACTCAATCCATAAATAGGTATTGTTGATTTTTTTAAATGCCAAAAGATATATTTTTAAAAAACAACTGCATCTTTTTATCGGTGTGCATATTTTATAAATTTCACAGGCATATCAATATCCTCTGTGACTCAGGTAAAGTAAACAGAAATAATTGGAATGGTGACAGTTGAATTATTAGAGATTTACTTAGCAAGAACAGTACACGCTAAGTACAAAAGGTTCCATCGGTAGTGATTTCTTAGAAAATTAATAATGTTACAATGGTTGTTTTTTCTTTGCCTTTTAACCTTTATAGAAATAGTTTTTCTAGAAAAGTGTTATTAAAAATGTACAGGAACCTTAAGTTAAAGACAAATTATACTCACTTGCATGTTTTTACTTAGCCCTTCACTCTTATCCGATAAGGACAAAAGTAAAAAATTCTCAAATGCCAACAAAGGAATTTAAGTTATGATATTATTTTCCCTTGAATTTGAAAACTAAGCTGAGCTTTGAGTGATTTTTCTTCTTCACAACCACAAGGCAAATATAAGCACAAATACAGATAAAGGGGAATAAAATTGAGATTTACCCCAATGATCTTTCACCGAACTTTTTCTGTCCCCATTTTTTCTTCATAATTCTGTTTATACTTCCTCTTGAAACCTTCACAAAGCATCTTAACTAGGCTTCATTCAATTTACAACTCAATCATGTATAGAGAAAAAATTCTTTACTTAGCCTAGAACCAACTAGTCTTCCTCTTAACCCCAAGATTGTGGTTTTCAGGAAAAAATAAATAAGCAAGCAACCAAGAAATTAAAAGGCTGTGTAAAAACAAAGACTTGATGTTTGCCAGAGAGACAGGGCTGGGGAGATGAGCAAATGGGTGAAGGGGAGTGGGAGATACAGGCTTCCGGTTATGGAATGAACAAACGACAGGAAGAAAAAGCATCAGATACGGAATAGAGTCAATGATATTGTAATAGGAGCCTATAGTGACAGATATAGCTACACCTCTGGGGAGCCCAGCACAATGTGTAAACTTGTCAAGTCACCATGTTGTACACTGGAAACTAATGTAACGTTGTGCAGTCAACTCTACTCAAACAAACAAAAAAAATAGTTAAAAAAAAAAGGTAATATTTAAAAAAAAGAAATAAAAAGGTTGATTTTTAAACCCTAAACTAAGTAATGCTATAGTCAGTTTAAGAGGTATTTATTGCCTTGAATAACAGTGCTACTTCTCAGCCTCCCACTTCATGTTTTTCTTTGTGAGATTAAGTCCAAGTATAGCAGTAGAGTCTGGGACCTGATGCAAGCAGGGGAGAGTCAGGCACTCAGGAGAAAAGTCCCCTGTCACCTCCAGGCCCTAAGGTTATATGGGTGTTGTTTGCCCAGAAGCCTTGGAAGGGGAGGGTTCCAATGACATGATCTAATCTGACATCTCTGTGGAAGGGGGCAACATTCATGTACTATTAGGCTTCATCTATGCTCAGGCTGGTGGTACCAGAATTTTTTCATTCATCTTGGACAACCTAATCTGTAGCCCTCCTGCAGCAAAGTCTTCTGCTGAGCCCCTGTCAGGTTGGTCAGGTTTCCCCTGTGAAACCTATGAAAACACCTCTCCCACATCTCAGTGTCCTACAAAAACAAACATTTATTCTTCATGTTCAAAGCTTCAAGGTTTGGTATAGCTGGCTCTGCTTTAAGTTATAGATCTGGTTCAGAATTTTTTCATGTGTGTTTTCTGTTTTTGGTGTGGTTTTTTTGGTTTTAGTTTTTGGGATTTTTTTTGTTTTGTTTTTGTTTTTGTTTTGATAATTGGTCACTATCCAGAGGAGGATCTTTCCATGATGGATAACAGAAGAGCAAGAGGGGCCAACAGAAACATGCAATGCTCCTTAATTAAGATAGGGTGCCTGGGTGGCTCAGCTGACTGAGCATCCAACTCAGTTTTGGCTCAGATCATGATCCTGGTTGTGGGATGGAGCCCCATATTGATGGGTGATGAGTCTCCTTAAGGATTCTCTCTCTCCCTCTCCTTTTGCCCCTCTCCCAACTCGTGCATGCTCTCTCTCTGTCCTTCTCTAAAATAAATAAATAAATAAATAAATCTTTAAAAAATATATTTCTGGCTCAGAAATAGCACATTGTCACTTCTCCCCAAGAGCCCACTGGCTAAAAATTCATGTGGTCAAGCCAAAACCACTGGAGAAGGGGTGTGTATGACCCATATACCAGTGTCAGGAGCACTGACAATTACATTAGAGAGTACAAATATATACTTCTATGACAGAAGCTAGTGAGATACCAGGAAGAGTAATTCAATTCACCAGACCTCCTCTGGAAAACCCTCTAGATTGATTTTCATCTGGCTCTTGGTCTTACTTCTGTGTTACCTGTTACCTGGCCACTGCTATGCTGATGTAACTGAGCCCCTGCCCTCACCTCTCCACACACCTACTGAAAGCTACTTTCCCCTCTCTAAATCTGAAACAAGAGACACTTTAGTTCTTTTTCCTGTTTTTGTTGTTGTTGTTGTTGTTCACAGTTTCTAATAATGACACACTCAACTATAAAAGAAGAAATTTCCCGCAGGGGCACCTGGGTGGCTCAGTGGGTTAAAGTCTCTGCTTTCGGCTCAGGTCATGATCTCAGGGTCCTGGGATCGAGCCCCACATCGGGCTCTCTGCTCAGCAGGGAGCCTGCCTCCCTTCCTCTCTCTCTGCCTGCCTCTCGCCCTACCTGTGATCTCTGTCTGTCAAATAAATAAATAAAATCTTAAAAAAAAAAAAGAAGAAGAAATTTCCCTATATCATATCCTCTTTCTTTCCTACTCCAAATTCCTGGGAAACACTAAATGGTGAAGAGGATCTTTTCTTCTTATATCAGAAGAACTCCATGACGCAGATCCTCCAGGATCAATACTACATTTTTAAAAATGCGAGAATTTGGAAAAATTTTCCCTCAAAACAATTGCCCTAATTGCAAAGCTAGTTACTAAATCTGTAATCCTATTTTTAAATATTAGAAGCTAAATACCTACTAGGTTTTTCTCATTACATTTCCTTACAACACATAATTATCTAGACATTTGATAGCTAGGGAGAACGTTATGTTTTCTAAAAACAAAAGATTCGAAAGCACATTAAAGGTTTGTATTGACACTATATTTATGTAGAGATTTTATTAATTTTTCAATTTTTTTCAATGTAAATTTTTTTAAATTTTAATTTTTAATTGTCAACTTGTTGAGGGTAGGATATATTGCATACAGGTTTTCTCCTTGGAAATATATAATAACAATTAGAGTGAATTTTTCTCCTTGGAAATTATAATAACAATTAGAGTGAAAACAATTAAATAATATAAGTAAGACAAAAAAAATTGTTGCGTGGAAGTCAATTCCTGGTAAAGAAATAGTGTTTGTAATAGCACTTTCACCCTCATGCTATAATGAGGTGTGCAAAAGGAATAAGGAAAAAGAGCAGAAAGAAATGATTCTAGAAGACCAGCTAAGGCAATAAGCAGGGAAGAATATAACTACTCTACTCAGAGAAGACATATCTTAAAAACTGAAAAAAAAAACCCTTAATCTATATTACAATGCACTACATATATTTAAAAAGAGATAGGTTAATGGAAATACCCTATTTGATACTACAATGTTGAATACATGTCATTAGACATTTGTCCAGACCCATAGAATGTACACCATGAAGAAAGAATGCTAACGTATAGCTTTGGGGTGCTAGTGATATTATCAATGTGGTTCTGGAATTGTACCAAATGTATCACACTCTTTAAAAAATAAAAAGTCTTAGAGAGAAGTTAATAAATAAATGAATAAAATGTCAGCCTGACCCATCGGTCCAAGAATCTGTAAATGGTAAGGTGTGTTTTACATTCTTCAACATTAAAAAATTTAGCTTTTTTTTTAAAAGGAGATGGTTATGAAGAGATCTTGCATACCCAATTTCCTGGTTACAAAAAGCATTATTCTGGGAACCATCATCAGAAGAGAAAAGCCTGATCTGCTTTATACAATATGCATGAGTAAAGTCCAAGGTAATGCTGTTAGGGGAAAAATACTGTTTTTTGGATTTTTTTTTAAGATTGATTTTATTTACTTACTTACTTATTTTAGAGAGAATGAGGGAGAACACACATGAGTGGAAGGAGGGGCAGAGAGAAAAAGAGAGGGAGAGAAGCAGGCTCTGCTCTAAGCGTGGAGCTCAATGCAAGTCAGAGCTTGATCTCAGGACCCTGAGCTCATGACCTGAGCCGAAATCACGTCAGACACTTCAGTGACTGAGCCACCAGGGACCCCCAGTGTGAGAATACTTTTTAAATACACCTGCTAGAATATCAAAAATATTTCATTTTGTTACCTTTTAATTGGTAGTACTTAACTTCACTCAGAATATTGGTATTGTAACTCAATCTACTTTCATGTCCATTTCTCTTGAAGGCTAGGGCTTACAATGTATAGTGTGTATAATGTGATGTCAGTAACGATTTGCCAATGCCTATTTATGATGAAGTATCTTTTGATATAATGATCAATACAGAAGGAAGTACTGTAAATTAGGTATAAATATTACTGAATTCACAACATAGAATTAAATTCTTATACTTGCTATCCAGTGATCTCTTTTTAGAAGCAAGGAGGCCACACTATTTTTAAAGACCACTGGCCATCCCATCATACCTGTGATATGCTTGCTGGCAAAAGATCTTCCCTCAAATAAGCAACACATTTTGTTTATAAAATGAATTATTTTGAAATACTCGAAAATACAAGTGACATTAAAATATGAGTATAATTTAAATTTGTTTTATATTTTAAATGAATCCAAGTATTTTTCAAAAGTTATTTTTAATACTCCAAAGATTTTTTGGCACTTAGTTCATACTGGTGACATTTAATTATAGATAAAAAATGTTCTGTAAAAAAAAAAGACAAAAACATATGTACAAAGACAGCAATCGATCTTAAAAATCTTTTAATTTTGTTGCTTTTTCCCAATAATTAAAATGTTACCATAACCTCTGATATCTATTTGAGTGGTGTATGCTCCAGAAAAATTCTTCAGAATCATAGCAGGAAAAAAAAATGAAGCAAGTCTCTAGAAAGTGATGTCTTTAATAATAGATTTTTTCTTCCTGGGGAAAAGTTTCCTAAATTCTAGGATTTTTTTCTCTCTCCTCCAACTAGTGAACTCTTGATACATATTGGAAATTCATTCTAGACCCCTTATGGTTTTACTCGGGCTATATCACTGCTCTCCCAATTCACTAATAACAGAAAAAAATCCTGCTTTATTGAGCAAGTATTATATGCTATATACTCTGTCAAATGCTTAACATGGCTTACCTACTTTAATCCTTAAAAAGAGCTTATGAAATAGGAAACTAAAAAAAGGAGAGATCGATTATGTTACAGCAAATCCAATCAATTATTACACCACTTGAACAGTTTCTTTACAAAAGCTTTGGTGATGTTTAAAAGCCAGTGTGACAGTAGTAAGGAGGGAAATGTCAGGAGGGAAGAAAGAGGAAAGGCACGAAAAGGATGAGAATGCGTGTTAGAGAGTATCTAGAAAGGAATGTGAGCTTTGTGGGGAAGATTTTCTGCCTCCTCTGATTACTGCTCAAGAACCTCCAGTGATATTGCTCACAGATACGTGTTTCAGCATTGTTATCTAGAGTTCTTTCCAGAAAGACACAAGATATTTTTATGGAAAATATTGTTTTCTCTATTTTGTAACATGTATGTGATAAGAAAGAAAAAGATTTTATAGTGTTTCCACTCTCCTAATAGGAAGTTCAATGAGACAGAATTCTACCACTGATGGGAAAACAAGGTGTCCATCCTGCTTTAAGTAAAAATTCAAATAAGGAATTTGGCCTTATATATGGCAAAACCTTAGCCATTCTCATGCCCTTTCAGGCAGTAATTAAATTTTTTTAAATCTAAAATAAGAAAGTAATGCCAATTCAGACAAAACTTTATATGCAAAAGTATTTAATATATATATTTTTAAAGATTTTATTTGACAGAGATCACAAGTAGGCAGAGAGGCAGGCAGAGAAAGGGGGAAGCAGGCTCCCTGCTGAGCAGAGAGCCCGATGTGGGGCTCGATCCCAGGACCCTAAGATCATGACCTGAGCCGAAAGCAGAGGCTTTAACCCACTGAACCCCCCAGGCACCCCTATTTAATATATATTTATAGAGAGCAGCAAAGGAGTAGAAAAAGACTAACTGCTCAAAATGGCAGAATGTTCGAAAATATGTAGTAAATATGTATGTGGTATATGTAATAATAACATGTATATGAAAATTGTACATATAGAAAGATGTTTTAGAGCCTTAAGGAATTCACATGGAATCAAATAATATTACGTAGAAAGCACAGACTTAATATTGTATAAAAATTGAGATGGCTATGATTACATAAAACAAATACATAAGATAAGGAACCTATTCCTACATCTTTGAGAAGTTATCTCTAAGTAATGAGATTGTGTTTGGTTTTTTCCCTAATATTTTTCTTTTTTTTAGTTACTTTCTGTATTTTCAATATTGAGAAGTTACTACTTTTGTTTTCAAGAATGACATTTAAAATTACCAAAAAAACCCCACCTTACCTTGCTGTTCCATGTACCCCTTATGAAACTAGACAAAATAACTTTCTTGAATAAAAACAAAAGAATTCACCACTTGAAAAGTAATTAGATCTTTTAGAATTTTTATTTTTTCACAAATCACTTGCTAATGTCAATGGTGTTTTTGTATTTTAGATACTTGAATAAATTTTAAAATCATTTAATAAAAATAAATCTTGATAATTGACTTTATTTAACACACAGGAAATTACTTACTTGGGATAATATTAGAATAGAATAAATATGACTGAAATACACTTAAATAGCTATAATAAGTCAAAGAAGACAGTTTTTAAACTGTATCTAGGGGCCCCTGAGTGGCTCAGTGGGTTAAGCATCTACCTTCGGCTCAGGTCAGGATCCCAGGATTCTGGGATCCAGATGCATCTGGCTTCCTGTTCAGCAGGGAGCCTGCTTCTCCCTCTCCCTCTGCTACTCCCCTTGCTTATGCTCACACTCTCTCTCTCTGTGTGTCACATAAATAAATAAAATCTTTTTTTTTAACAAGTGCATCTAAAAATGCATATGTAATATATATACTGAGACCTAGGTTTACTAAGTGTTCTATTATACCATTATAGAAAAGTCCACTAAAAGAATACCTTTTTGGCTAGTTTTGAATATTGGATACTTCTTGAACCTTGAGTCCCAAGAAAGGAGTCTGTGAAGAAAGGACTAGGTTTCAAAGTTCAATGTTAGAATTATATTGCTTTATCTTTATACAGTGTGTTATGTGTTCAGTGACCTTCTACACTCAATTTCTATGATACTTACAACGCCAATTTGAGGTATAGAGGCCAAAGAGTAAAGGAAGTTTGAAGAGTTCTGTGGCTTCCCCAGCATCCATTGGGCCCAAATCTATGAACAGAGGCCAGATTTTCCATTCCCGTGTTTTTAATATAACATCCTTTTTCCTTCTAAAGGCAGTTCTTAAAAACCAGGGGGAAAGAGGATGCTGGCCATAAGATCTCATTGCATGAAGCAAATTATGTCAGACAGGTGACAGAAGAGGAACGCCTGGGGGCTCAGTCAGTGAAGCATCTGCCTTGGGCTCAGGTCATGATCCCAAAGTCCTGGGATCAAGTTCCACGTCAGCCTGTTTCTCCCTCTCTGTCTGCATCTGCTGCTCCCGCTGCTTGTGCTCTCTCCCTCTCTCAAATCATATAAAATATTAAAAAAAATAAACAAGGGACAAGAAATTAAGATGAATTTATATGTGTATAAACTTGACTATTTCCTATTCCTATTTCTGACTGTTTCCTTCTAGTTCCTATCTCAGATCATATGGTACTTCTCTTACCATTATAAAGCAAGATGCCTAGAATGTGTCCCTCAATTGTTCCTAGAGAGTAGAAATTAATAATTTCCTTGTCATTAGACAATTATTAAAAAAAGCTTTAAGTAATATTTTGCTTCAGAATTCCCAATCAACAATTTACTCAGCCACTTTCAACATGCAGAGACATTAAAATAATCTAAAAGGAGTGGGCATGGTACCACGTGTTCTGAAGTCTACTGCTGGCTGTATGGAAAGTGCATGTTGTATTCATAAAGAAGGAGGCTAAGGTTATTGTAGTCAGAGTAAGCATTCCTCTTCCCACTGTGAAGGAACAGATTTGAATTTTGTTTTGTCTGTGACCATTAAAACATTTCAATGAAATAACCATCACAAATGTTGTTGAGTAAAATAAAGTGAGCCAGGGACAAAGCCTACATAAAACAATGTTGCTTTTGAAGTTTGCTGACAAGTAGGCGATGTCAGTCTATGCAAGTGCAGGACTTCATGGATCAGTTAATAAATTTCCAAATGCTTATGATTCCAGTGACTAGGCATTAGAGCTAATTACTCTAAACATTTTTTTCAAAGCTTACTTCCTACTTTTAGTCATTCAAACAAAACAATTAGATTCACCAAGAGAAATGGATAATGTCTTTTCAAACCATATTTCCCATAACACTTGGTTTCCTGCAGCAAATCATTAAATAGTCAACAGATGCATTGAGTTTGCAGACTGCACAACTTCAAGCAATTATTATGAAGGGCAAAAATGGCTTTTTTTTCCCCTTTACTACCAAATATCTTCTCCTGCCCCCAATTAGACAGGTTATTAAAGAAATTGCTTTACTCCTATGCAACTTGCCTACTACTTTCCATTTCAACATACTTGAGAGTCGATATCGAATTCCAGGAAAGGTCTTGGGGCAAGGAAGGGAAGAGATTTAAAGTTCACTTTGTGAAAAAGGGAATGACTGATTGTTGATGTATGCTGCAAAGGAACCATTCTTGTTAATAAGGGTGAGCCCTTAACAATTATATCACCTAGGAAACTATATGCTCCAGAGTTGACAAATTATTGGGGGTTCCCTCCCCCAACTGCCTTTTGTTTCAGCCCCCAAATATAAAGCAAGTATACTTTAGTGACATGATATATTTTTCTGGCACCTTTCCATAGCCAGTTCCATTCATGCAGAAAAAGGATGAAATTCCATCATTCGAGCATGACATCTCAAAATTCAAACTTAATGAGAGCTTTGGCAGCTTCTGTCGAAGGCAGACAGTGATTAACAAAACACTTCAGAGTACAAGGCACAGCAGTGCTCAAAGAAAACAGTGATGATCTCCACTTAATTGTAGAAAAGCCCAAAGCATCTGCCAGCCGAGGAGAGCTGGAGCCATAAGGAGCTATTGCTCAGATAGGCTGTCATCTCCAGAGATCAACAACCATATGCTCAGCTCAAGCACAAACTCCAAAGAAGTTAATTTTCTGACAAAATACAGGGATAAATATGACATTCAAACAAGTGTGCTCACCCATCCTGAACACACGTTCATCTGCACGCATCAGATTTATGCATCGTTTAAACACAAGCAAATATAATTTGTTTGGAACACAAACATTGCTGCATGAGTACAGGTATAATTAATCTTTGTCTGCTCCACAGGTTCTTGTGTTCTACTGGTTAACCACGCTTTCAACAAACTTTCGATGAATGGAGAAGTCACTTGTTGCTTCATACCTAAAGGTATACCACATTCATTCAAGCTCTTGAAATTAATGCAACTTACTTAGTTCAAGATGAAAACTAAACCTTATTATAGCTATGATTTGAAGTGTGTACTTACGTGTACATATATGTATATATGTGCATGTATTTATACACATACAGAGTTCTATCTTCCTGTCTATATGTCTGTCTGTCCTTTCTCTCTCTCTCCTGTCTATCTATCTATCATCTATCTATCTATGTATCTATCTATCACCTCTGAAAGCAAAGTTGACATCTCAGCTAAACCTTTCTGAGACATAGCCCTCCAAACAGAAGCAAAGGTGTCCACCTGAAAAAGAAGACGTTTCTCAGGATGAAGTCACCAGAAAAATTCCTTTTTGGTATCTGTGGTCATGATGTATTCTCATTGAAAATAATACAAAGTAAAAACAAGAAAATAAGCAAGAAATGAATACTGAACATAAGGGCTGCCAACTGTAAAAAATAAGAGGTTGCAATCTAAAAATGAACAAACAAAGAATAGAAAGAGAAACCCCATATTCTCCCATCATTGAGAAGTGGACACTCTTTGAGGTAATACCTTCTTGAAAAATGCAACACATAGCATCAGATGGAGTAGAGCCGGCGGACAATCAACTGTGCATGTCTTAAAAACAGGTGTTTGATTTAGCATTTGCACACTAGCCAAACAGTAGTTAATGTTTCAGAGGTAACAACCACGGTCCTTACAAAAACTAAAGGGAAGCATCTGGTGGCAAAGTGCTTCAGTAGCAAACCTCCATCCTGTTTTTAAAAAACTCCTAATGTCCTTCACAGAAAAGAATCCGATTTCTCTTTTGCCTGTGTCATCAGCATCTTCCAAGGTTTCACAAAGAAACTCAAGCATCGGCTTATTTCTAGTTGTCGCCACTATCTACATGTTGAGAGCACTGTGGAAAATGTCACACTCTCACATCTATGTGTAAGCTTTGTCAGAGTCTGAGTTAACTTGCTCTCTTCTAAATTGGTAGCTTTGATATTATTGTGCGTTCATTTTTTTTAAATATGTATTTTTAAATTTTCTTCAATTATAGAAGTAATTTATGCTTAAATGCAGGCAGGTACAAAGAGGAAAGTTCAAATCATCTTTAAAGCCACAATTAGCAAAAAGTAAAAAAAAAAAACTAGTTAATTTTGATAAAATTTTCACATATACATAACATTCATGCCACTGAACTCATATTAAAATGTGTAATTTTTGAATTTCCCTCCTTACACCGTACTCTGTATTTAAGCATATTCACATCACCATACAGATTTGAAAACATTATCAAATTGCTGATTAAAATTCCATCACATAAATGGACTTTGTTACTATGACTTATATAACCATTCCCATATTTGGAGTTTTCAAATTTTTCACCATTATAAATAGCAGTCTAATGAAATTCATTCTTAAATTATCTCAACTGGAGTTTCTAGATCAATTGATAGGATTATTTTTAAGACTCTTTATACGTGTAACTGAATTTTCCTCAAGAATGCTAATGACAAGTTTTTACTGGCTATGTGTGATGATTGTATTAAATGGCATCTTCATTTATAGGTATTCCTTTTAATTAAACGATGTTCTAGGTTACTATGTCAGAAGAAAAGGGCTTGTGGTCTGGAGAAAGAAGCTAAATATGACAAAATTAATTAAAACACTTCCAGACTGGGGTGCCTGCATGGCTCAATTGGTTGGGCATTCAAGTCTTGATTTCAGCTCAGGTCATGATTTTGGGGTCCAGGGTCAGACCTGTGATTGGGTTCTGCACACTCAGTGGGGGCGTCTGCTCTGGATTTTCTCCCTGTTCTTCTCCCTCTCTCCTCCCAGTCCCTCTCTCTAAAAATGAACAAACAAATAAATAAATCCTTAAAATTAATTAATTAAAAAAATCAAACACTTCCAAATGAAGATGGTTTGGACAGAGGAATATTCATTATTACATTTTAATCAGAAAACTATAAGAAAATTCTTAATTTATTATAGATTTAAAATGTTATAGATTTGGGATTAAAAAAATACACTTTTTAGTCTATAAATGTAACAATGAAGGAAGTAAATAAAAGTTCACTAATGAAGAAAAACAGAAAAGGAACTGCAAATGGTTCAGAGATAATCTAGTAAAAGAAATACTCTTGACCCATAAGTATAGTTTATCTTTAGGTCAAAAATACATACTGATTTAAGATTTTCATACTTTTTTCAAGTCTGTATTCAAGCATACACATACCTCTCTTGAATAAGTGCTTCAACATTCTGAACCCTTTTTTTCCATCAAAGATTGTAAAATCAATGGCCAGAACCACACTGCTTCTAGCTGCTCACCATTCTCAGCCTCCTTAGCTGATCTGACCTCCATGCCCACTATTTCACAGAAAGCACATTTCTAAGCACACCATTATTTTCCCCATGGAATGTCTTTGGTTTATTTCTTGCTCTCTCTCTCTCTTTTCTTTGGATTTTCTTCTTATTTTTAAAGGTTTTATGTATTCGAGACAGAGAAAGACAGAGAACGTGAGCAAGAAGGAGAGGCAGAGGGAGAGGAAGATGCAGCTCCCCGCTGAGCCTGGAGCCCAACGTGGGGCTCAGTCCCAGAGCCTGGAGATCATGACCTGCGCTGAAGGCAGACACTTAACCATCTGGGCCACCCAGGTGCCCCTGGATTTTCTTCATCTTGAACTCATTTTCTGATACGCATTCTCCCCTCTCTCTTTGTCCTTATTCTTCCTTCCTCTGAGAAAGAACTCTTCCTCTTCTCTATCTACACTCAAACTTTCTTCAAGGAATAGTAAAATCAACATCTTTTCTTTTTTTCTAAAGATTTTCTTTATTTGACAGAGAGAGAGATCCCAAGTAGGCAGAGCGGCAGGCAGAGAAAGAGATTGTGGGGCTCAATCCCAGGACCCTGAGATCATGACCTGAGCTGAAGGCAGAGGCTTAACCTACTGAGCCACCCAGGTGCCCCCCAAATCAACATCTTTTGCAAACAGCTTTCTCTCATGGTTCCCACTCTCCATGGCACACAATGGTTATTTATCACCCACTAGTACGCTTTTATGTTTATGTTTTAACTCACAATAAATCTCAGACTGCTTGAAGGGAGAGCGCCTGCGGATCCTGTACTTGTGCATTTCTTTGCCCATTAATTTGTCCTTGTTAAAGCCGTACTATTGACAGAGCCCCACTGTCCTATGAGAACTAGATGACTCCAGTATGTGCAATAGTCTGTAATGGAAACTGTCTCCTTGGCAGCCACCCTTCATCCTTTCCAAGCCCACGTGATGCTTGTCCCATCGTTCTGACATTACCGTGAGCCTCCTCCTATAAAATAATGAGGTTTAAAATATCTAACATAGGGTCCAGAATATAGTAAATACTCAATACAGTGGTCCTGAAATCTTTCTTGCTTCAGTTCTCAGTCCTTATTCTATTTTCTGTAGAATATTGCCATTTCTTGGCCGCCAAATATCTGACTTATTTTCCTGTTTGTGGGAATCACTGTCCCACATTGTGTTGTACAGTTAATTCTGCTCTGACATGACATATGTATTCTTGGAAATTGCCATGTTATGCAACATTATACAGTGAAATCACTGGCCTTATGAGAAAAATAGAGCCAGGGCCATGGCTTCATCAGTGACACATTAAAAAAAAAACAAACTTAACAATACAGTCACCAAATTTTGCATATGTGAAATGGCTAAGAAATACATAAATACTCTAATAAATACGGTACTTTACCTTAATAAACACCTGAGTTTTCCTTAGGAGTGAATGGTGGCAGGTATTCAGTGTGAATTATTGTGAAGTGGGGGGAAGGAGGCTTATCTGAAGCCGGACAGAACACTGTTACACCAGACATGGATGAGTGTGGTTTGTAGTGTGATTATGGCTGGGTGAGTATGTTTTGTGTCTGCCTTAGCGGCTCAGTTCAACTGAGTACAGTTTTCTGCATTCTCCTAGTCTTTCTCACGATCATAATTATAGAGACATTATGCGCAAATTGTCTCCCAATACATCAATTGAAATTTGTGTTTTCAAAGTGTTATATCAGAACTGCATGCATATGCCACATTTAGATGTGCTTTTCTATCCCAATTACTGGATGCCCCACACACTGCCAGCTTTTTGTGAAACTCAGAACGAGAACAGGATCTTCAAATGTTTCAGGTTCAAAGCAAGTCGTTCTGTCATTAGGTCCTTAGGAACGGGTGGATCCATTGGTACTTTCCATACCTCAGGTAGGTAGGTTTGCTGTCGAAGACTTGTTACAAAAGAGAATCATATCGATGTCTCACAGGGTTTATAGTAAAATTGTGTCTTCTGAAAATAGCTGTCCTCTTCTTGAGAAATAGCTCTTGACTTCTTCTACCCTTCATTGTTAAACAGCAGATAACCATGTGCCCTGACCTAGTTTGTTTTGTTTTGTTTAAATATTTTGTTTATTTATTTGACAGACAGAGATCACAAGTAACCAGAGAGGCAGGTAGAGAGAGAGAGTGGAGAAACAGGCTCCCTGCTGAGCAGAGAGCCAGATGCGGAGCTCGATCCCAGGACTCTGAGATCCATCATGACCTGGGCCGAAGACAGAGGCTTAACCCACTGAGCTACCCAGGCGCCCCGACCTGGTTAGTATTATTCAAAGCCATGAACTCCAGTATACTCAACATCCATTAATTGCCAAGTGCAAGTTTTGTCTATTGTAAAGACCAGGAGGGCCTGAATGTGCAAGTAAGTTGCAGGAAAATTTGACTTATACTCTGAACATGACAATTCCTGCCATGCTGTTACTGATCTCTCAATCCCTAATTATGGACTCTAGGGAAGTTCCCTTTAAGTGAAGAGGAAAAAACTGAATTTGTCTTACAGGTGTACCATATGCTGACTCCAACCAGAATGTAGCTTAAGAACTAGCCCTGAAGGATAAGGAAGAAAATCTGGGAGGTAGAAATTTGTACGACACATCTTATTGCCCTCTTTGCCTGGAAGGAGAAATAGTCTGATGTAAAGCTTTATACAAGACATGGATAGTGACTAAAGTTTGGTCAAATGGTTAGAAATTCAAAATACTTGAGGATTAATAACGAACTGGTTTAGGCAAGGTATCTGGGCAGATATTTTGAAAAAGTCTCAGTGTGGTCTCAATGTTTGCATTCTTGAATACTTCCCTCACCAGTCCCTGCCAATAATCAGGCAGACAAGATACTCCTCTCTGTGAATGCCATTTAGCCTCTTTTCATGGTAACCTCCTTAAGCCAGTACTTTCACATAAGTAAATATATGATAAATAGTGCTCACAATAAAGTACTAGTATGGTAAATACAGAGGCTAACTATGAGCCCAATTAAAAGGACTCTTTTTTCACCCAAATTGATCTGGCCAATACCCTTGCCAAGCATCAAGATTCCAACATGACAGCTGAAGCTGAAACCCTCACATT
Organism: Meles meles; assembly: GCF_922984935.1. Classification (NCBI taxonomy): domain Eukaryota; kingdom Metazoa; phylum Chordata; class Mammalia; order Carnivora; family Mustelidae; genus Meles; species Meles meles. Next base: position 67,466,547 of record NC_060068.1, read on the forward strand.
TTGTCATAAAAGGCTAAAATCTTTCATTCACTTGATGGTTTGTTATACTATTTCCATTATGAAGAAAGCAGAGATTTGGCTCACTAGGAAAAAAATATATATATTTTCTGGATTTGGATTTTTCCCTATCTACCATGTTTCTGCCAGCAAAATCATCTCATTGCTTACCAGATGTCTCATTCATCATCATCAAGGAATTGATTGCTTCATAATTAAGGAAGCAAGTACAGAACTGATGCCTACAAATCTCACATTCTTACCATATACATTACCCAGAAATAGATGAACCTACAGAATGGAAAGGTGACCTATTAAATACAGAAGTGTCTGTAGGTACACAATGCCTTGAGCCATTGAATTGCTGTTCTACATGATGAAGTATTTGTTCTGAATCAGAAACAACACATGGAAAAATGGAGTTTGCTATTTACTGAGATGGGAAAGGCTGGAGGAGAGTACAGAAGAGACATTCAGAATTTCTGGTTTGAAACTTTGAATGCGTTTCAATCTTTTTTTAATCAAGGAAAAGACCTTACCTGTCTATATCACTTTAGTAATTTTTACTTTCTATTTTAAGTTGTTAATTTTTAAATAATTTTTATTGAAGTATAATTAACATACAATGTTATATTAGTTTCAGTTGTGCAACATTTTGGTCCAACATTCTATACATTACTAATTTGAAGAGCCTCTTTGATATCAACGTGGAGACTTATGGGAGAGAAGTCTGGGAAGGATGTATTCATATGAGAGTCACCAACAAATGATAGTGTTTGAAGCTAGAAGTCTAGATAAGCTCACCTCGGCAGTGAAAGTTGACAAAATGAGAAGAGGTTCAGGATGTTCATGCCTCTCCAGAACCAGTCAAAGAGACAAGGAGCAGCTGCTAAGGAGGACCACCAAGAAAATGGTATCTTGAAACATTCTGAAGAAGCCATTTCAAGGAAAGGATGATCAGTTACATCAAAAATACCAAAAGTTAAGTGGTAAAGCAATCATTCAAGCATACAACGTGGAGGTCACTAGTGCCTGTGACAACAGCTGTTGCAGGGGAGTGATAGGACCAAAAAGTCTGATGACAACATATTCAAGACAGCTTAGGAGGAAATTTCTTGACAATAAGTACATAAGATTTTTGAGGAACTTTACTGTAAAGGAAAGAGGTTGAAATAAGGATGGAGATATGGATCAATAATACCAGTTCCATGATAACCAAGAAAAGGCAGAACACAGACACATGCAAGTGCACTGACAGATGTGGGAGCGTGTGCAAGTTCTTTTCCGATTCTTACCTGCTTCCGTTTGCTCTGTGAAACAGGTAGCAAAGTCGTCAGCAGAGCATGATGATGTGGAGCTGGGTAAGAAGTTGGAGCAGAGGAAAGAAAATAGGATCTAGTGGTCGAGGACAAGGGAAGAGCATGTGATTTCAGAACAGTCACCTTGTACGGATGAATGAAGTAGATGGAGTGTTATTGAAAAAAACATTTGCCTTTCTCCGATTGACTTATTTCACTAAGCATGATACGCTCTAGTTCCATCCACGTCGTCGCAAATGGCAAGATTTCATTTCTTTTGATGGCTGCATAGTATTCCATTGTGTATATATACCACTTCTTCTTTATCCATTCATCTGTTGATGGACATCTAGGTTCTTTCCATAGTCTGGCTATTGTAGACATTGCTGCTATAAACATTCGGGTACACGTGCCCCTTCGGATCACTATGTTTGTATCTTTAGGGTAAATACCCAGTAGTGCAATTGCTGGGTCATAGGGTAGTTCTATTTTCAACATTTTGAGGAACCTCCATGCTGTTTTCCAGAGTGGTTGCACCAGCTTGCATTCCCACCAACAGTGGAGGAGGGTTCCCCTTTCTCCACATCCTCTCCAGCATCTGTCATTTCCTGACTTGTTCATTTTAGCCATTCTGACTGGTGTGAGGTGATATCTCATTGTGGTTTTGATTTGTATTTCCCTGATGGCGAGTGACGTGGAGCACTTTTTCATGTGTCTGTTGGCCATCTGGATGTCTTCTTTGCAGAAATGTCTGTTCATGTCCTCTGCCCATTTCTTGATTGGATTGTTTGTTCTTTGGGTGTTGAGTTTGCTAAGTTCCTTATAGATTTTGGATACTAGCCCTTTATCTGATATGTCGTTTGCAAATATCTTCTCCCATTCTGTCAGTTGTCTTTTGGTTTTGTTAACTGTTTCCTTTGCTGTGCAAAAGCTTTTGATCTTGATGAAATCCCAACAGTTCATTTTTGCCCTTGCTTCCCTTGCCTTTGCCGTTGTTCCTAGGAAGATGTTGCTACGGCTGAGGTCGAAGAGGTTGCTGCCTGCGTTCTCCTCAAGGATTTTGATGGATTCCTTTCTCACATTGAGGTCCTTCATCCATTTGGAGTCTATTTTTGTGTGTGGTGTAAGGAAGTGGTCCAATTTCATTTTTCTGCATGTGGCTGTCCAATTTTCCCAGCACCATATGATCTCCCTGATATGAGGACATGGAGAAGCAACATGGGGGGGTAGGAGATAGGAGAAGAATAAATGAAACAAGATGGGATTGGGAGGGAGACAAACCATAAATGACTCTTAATCTCACAAAACAAACTGGGGGTTGCTGCGGGGAGGTGGGATTGGGGGAGGGGGAGCGGGCTATGGACATTGGGGAGGGGAGGCGAACCATAAGAGACTATGGACTCTGAAAAACAACCTGAGGGTTTTGAAGGGTCAGGGGTGGGAGGTTGGGGCAACCTGAGGGTTTTGAAGGGTCAGGGGTGGGAGGTTGGGGGAACAGGTGGTGGGTAATGGAGAGGGCACGTTTTGCATGGAGCACTGGGTGTTGTGCAAAAAGAATGAATACTGTTACGCTGAAAAAATAAATAAAATGAGAAAAGAAGCCTGAAAAAAAAAAAAAAAAGAAAAAAACATTTGCTTAGCCACTAAAGGCAGAGTCTTTAACCCACTGAACCACCCAGGCGCCCCCATTTATTCTTTCTGATCCACGAAGAGTAACAACTATTAGGCGATAGGCTTAACTGTGGAGCAAAACAGTTTTACGAGATAACAGAGCAGAGGGCAAATTCTGAGCTTTGAAATCACATAGACCTGGGTTTGAATTCTGGCCCAGTCACTCCTTTAGTTTCTGTCACCAGAGCAGGAAAACAAACCTGTCTGAATCTGAGTTTTCCCATCTTTTATTTTTTATTTATTTTTTATTTTTTATTTTTTAAAGATTTATTTATTTGATAGAGAAAGATCACAAGTAGGCAGAGAGGCAGGCAGAGAGAGAGAGGAGGAAGCAGGCTCTCTGCTGAGCAGAGAGCCCGATGCGGGGCTCGATCCCAGGACCCTGAGATCATGACCTGAGCCGAAGGCAGCGGCTTAATCCACTGAGCCACCCAGGCGCCCCTGAGTTTTCCCATCTTTTAAAATGAAGATAATATCTGCAAGTAGCTTTACAGTCAATGTCAAACAAGATAATATTTTACATTACTTAATACCTTGTAGGTCGGTTTATTTTTAAAATGTAGTTACTTTTCTCCACTGTCCATTGATATGCCCAAACTGTGTTATCTGAAATGCTAGTTTCCCTGGGCACTGTGTAATAAAGGGATTTCATGGTCAAATACATTTTAAAATGCTGTGTCAAGCAAACGTAAACAGTATTCTTAATTGTAGCCCTTCTCAAAGTTTATTTTTTATTTTTTTTTATTCTGTTAGTCACCATACAGTATTTCATTAGTTCCTGATGTAGTGCTCCATGATTCATCATTTGCGCACAATACCCAGTGCTCCTTGCAATACATGCCCTCCCTAATATCCGCCACTGGGCTAACCCTCCAAGGCCCTCCCCTCTGAAACCCTCAGTTTGTTTCTCAGAGTCCATAGTCTCTCATGGTTCATTTCCCCCTTTGATTTCTCCTGACATGTTCATATGCTTTTTTTTTATTTTTATTTTTTTTCCATTTTATTTATTTTTTCAGCGTAACAGTATTCATTCTTTTTGCACAACACCCAGTGCTCCATGCAAAACGTGCCCTCCCCATTACCCACCACCTGTTCCCCCAACCTTCCACCCCTGACCCTTCAAAACCCTCAGGTTGCCCCAACCTCCCACCCCTGACCCTTCAAAACCCTCAGGTTGTTTTTCAGAGTCCTGGAGAGGATGTGGAGAAAGGGGAACCCTCCTCCACTGTTGGTGGGAATGCAAGCTGGTGCAACCACTCTGGAAAACAGCATGGAGGTTCCTCAAAATGTTGAAAATAGAACTACCCTATGACCCAGCAATTGCACTACTGGGTATTTACCCTAAAGATACAAACATAGTGATCCGAAGGGGCACGTGTACCCGAATGTTTATAGCAGCAATGTCTACAATAGCCAGACTATGGAAAGAACCTAGATGTCCATCAACAGATGAATGGATAAAGAAGAAGTGGTATATATACACAATGGAATACTATGCAGCCATCAAAAGAAATGAAATCTTGCCATTTGCGACGACGTGGATGGAACTAAAGCGTATCATGCTTAGTGAAATAAGTCAATCGGAGAAAGACAACTATCATATGATCTCCCTGATATGAGGACATGGAGAAGCAACATGGGGGGGTAAGGGGATAGGAGAAGAATAAATGTTCATATGCTTTTGAAATTTGGGAGAGGGTTGGGCCATCTGCGTGGCTCAGTCGGTTAAGTGGTTGCCTTCAGCTCAGGTCATGATCTCAGGACCTGCAATCAACAGTCCCACATCCGGCTCCCTGCTCAGAGTGAAATATGCTTCTCCCTCTTCCTCTGCTGCTCTGCCTGCTTGTGCCCTCTCACTTGTGTGCTCTCTCTCTCTCAAATAAATAAATAAAATAAAATCTTAAAAAAAAAAAAAAGAAATTTGAGAGAGGGTTAAAAGCACCCAAAGTGTCCCACACATATTTGACAGGAGAATCCATTTTTTTCCAAATATTTAAATGGCCTACTACTTCACAAGATAAACTATTAGGAGAAACTGTTTTAGACATTTCTGTGCCTGAATTTCTACTCTGAGAAGTCATTCAAGGATAACTAAACTCTATATACTCTATTTGGCAGAGCCAATGACGTTTTCAAAGGCCACGCCATACTTTTAAAGATCAAGCATAGTTATTTTTCAGGGGGAATATTCTATAGCCTCTTGGGGAACCAAATTAGAAACCTAATTTTTTTTTAGGAATAACTCTAAGAATAATTGTCTTTTTTCAATTATCATATGATCTCACTGATATGAGGAATCTGAGAAACAAGACAGAGGATCACAGGGGAAGGGAGGAGAAAATGAAACAAGATGGAACCAGACAGAGAGACAAACCATAAGAGACTCTTAATCTCAGGAAACAAACTGAGGGTTGCTGGAGGGGAGGGGGAGTCAGAGGGATAGGGTGGTTGCGTGATGGACGTTGGGGAGGGTATGTGCTATGGGGAGTATTATGAATTGTGGAAGACTGATGAATCATAGACCTGTACTGCTGAAACAAATAATACATTATGTGTTAATAAAATTTTTTTAAAAGAATAATTGTCTTTTTCAAAAAGATTATTTATTTATTTGAGAGAGAGAGAGCATACAAACAGGAGAGCAGGGGCAAAGGGAGAGGGAGAAGCAGAAGCAGATTCCCCACTGAGCACGGAGCCCAATGTGGGGTTCTATCCAAGGACCCTGAGATCATGACCCGAGCCCAAGGCAGATGCTTAATCTACTAAGCCACCCAGGTGTTCCAAGAATAATTGTCTTAAACCTAGCTAAATCCTCTATATTTTAAGTCGGTCAACTTCCTCTTACTCCACATAATTTTGTTACAATAAGTATTTGTCACACCCATTAAATCTGTGAAAGTTGGAGTACAAACCATTTCACATCTTCATTCTTTTTGCTAGCACAGCAAGTTTTCATATAATACAATCTATTCAACTATTTGCTAAATAATAAATCTAATATGTTGTGCTCCTGTTCTGCATAGACAAAACAAGTCAGATAACAACTGTAGATAAAGTTGTTGAAGATCTTTTAAAAATCCCCAAGCAAGGAATATATAGGATTATATTGGCAGAAGAACAAAGTACCTGCTCTTTTTTCATCAAAATAACGGGACTCATTAAGTAAGCGCATGACAAGGCTTTATTTTTTTTTTTCGATTTTATTTATTTTTTCAGTGTAACAGTATTCATTCTTTTTGCACAACACCCAGTGCTCCATGCAAAACGTGCCCTCCCTATTACCCACCACCTGTTCCCCCAACCTCCCACCCCTGACCCTTCAAAACCCTCAGGTTGTTTTTCAGAGTCCATAGTCTCTTATGGTTCAGACAAGGCTTTATTTTTAAAAACTGAAAGCTGTTTTGTTTTGTTTTGTTTTTTTCTCTCTCTCTCCCTTTCTCTTTTTGCTTCCTAGGATTCACCTTACTGTGCTAGTAAGGACCGGAAAGTTACTCTTTCTGTGTCTCCCTGATCTTTTACACAGTTAACCAAGAAGTGAACAAATAGCAAGTAAAAGACCATCAGTCTTTTACATAATCATTTTTTCCTAGGACTGCACACATATTTCTGGTCTGCCTTAACCACCGAGAATTGACATTTCCTATATCCTCGGGTTAGTGTGACATTAACTGGTGCATCACATTCTGCTAGTATCTCTTTCCCTTATTATTTTTATGCATTTTATGCTATTTTTAAAGTCATGCTGCTGAACATGTCATGACTGAATATGAGTGAATCCAAATATCAGACCTTTTAATATGAATACAAATGTCAGATTGCAGGCAAGCCCTTGTTGGTTGAATTTGATATCAGAGAACACAACCCATGTCCAGCTAATGCTAGAATGTCATCTCAGCCCTGTGTCCTTATAAAAGTACAAGCATAATGGCACTGACAAATTTTAAACGAGTTCAGAAAAATATAAATGATTCAGGTTAATTTTGAGAAGGAAATAAAGCCTCAAATACATGATTCAGTGTCAACCTAAATATATGAAGGAAAATTGTAACTGTATCTTCCTAGGTAATTGAACTCTCAGCTTCAGCTTGTTCGTGACTAGTCTAGATGTGATGAAATGAAGACAAAATAACATTTGTTCCCCCCCCCCTTTTTGGGGGTTGAATTTTATATTTACTCTACTTATGGGGTAGTATGTATAGCCAAGTCACTTAAATTTTCAGTAATCCGTTTCAGAAAGTGACCACAGGTAACAGGGGGCCTTTTGGCATTCATCTCTTTAAGTTTTGATGCTCACCGTTGTTGAAGGAAATCACTAAAAGCCAGATGACCCTGGGGTCCAGAGCCCTTTGACACAACATATTTGGAGCATCAAACACAGGTGCATGCCAACCAGATTCTAATTATCCTGGGCTGCTGCAAAGAAATCTCTTTTTACTTCATTTTGGGCTAACTTCCATTTTGCCATTCAATTGACTATAATAATACTTAATGTGAGCTATATAAAGACTTATTTTGCCTTTACAGCCTCCTGTGCTCTGAGCAATGTCAATCTATATTTCTTTTATTTGGGCGAATCACTCTCTCTTTGAGTCTGTGGAAGAACACCAGCAGAGGGAAGGATACTTAGTAGAGTCGCAGCATATAAATAGCTCTGTCGAGAGCATTACAAAGGCTCTGTTGTGCTATCACACAGCAGAGCCAATAACGTACAATATGAAAAATCCCTGCCAAGTGCACAGAGAATACAGACAATGTTTGCTATTTCTCTGATCGGTTGTTTGTTATGTGTTGCAAGAGTTTATAGCGATAGAGTCAGAAAAGTCTACCACACCCCAAAGTCTTTCCATTAGAACAATAACGACAACAACATGAACCATAAACACGGGTGCGCGCCCACACACACACACACACACACACACACACACCCTTAAAGACATCAGAACAGCACTAACAACAACAAAAAAACAGTGGGTGAGAGTGGAATTGAAACAAACATTTCTATAGAAACAGAAAAGGAGTTTTCACAAAGCACCAAAGCCTGGTATCACCACCATTTCCTTAAAGATGTCTTCTGTTTTCTGAAAGCACATCAATCCACCAATTCGTAAATTGCTGATTGGATTTAATAAAAACTCACACGTTGAAAACTCATATATGAAAGTCACATATGAACTGAGTATCCTTTCGAAAATACTAAACCAAAGCCATTTCTTCTCCATGAGAAGTTAGAATTTTATTTTCAGAAGATGGGCTCCAAAATCAGCATCACTGCTTTTTGTTTTCAAATTATGGTTCAGACACATAGCAAGAAAATAGGATTCTTGAAAGCTACCACTTAAGAGTCTCAACTTTAATCTCCTGTATTTAGAGATGTCATTGTTATGGACTTGGAAGGAAAAAAAAAAAAAAAAAAAACATGTTCTGGGCATTCTTGATTTGAGCTACTCTGAACAAGCATTTTCATTTTTAGGGGGGAAATTTTTCATGAAAATTATCATGTTATTATATTTTTATAATAAGAGCCTAAATAACCATGCAATAGGGGCACCTGGGTGGCTTAGTCGGTTAAGCGTCTGCCTTTGGCTCAGGTCATGACCCAGGGGTCCTGGGGTGTAGTCCTATGTCAGGGCCTCTGCTCAGCAGGGAGTCTTGTGTCTCCCTTTGACCTTTCGCCTCCATACACCCCAACCTTACCCTCGTGCTCTCTCTTTCAGATAAATAAATAAAATCTTTAAAAATAAATAAATAATTTCACTAAGCATGATACGCTCTAGTTCCATCCACGTCGTCGCAAACTATCATATGATCTCCCTGATATGAGGACATGGAGAAGCAACATGGGGGGGTAGGGGGATAGGAGAAGAATAAATGAAACAAGATGGGATTGGGAGGGAGACAAACCATAAATGACTCTTAATCTCACAAAACAAACTGGGGGTTGCTGGGGGGAGGTGGGATTGGGAGAGGGGGAGCGGGCTATGGACATTGGGGAGGGGAGGCGAACCATAAGAGACTATGGACTCTGAAAAACAACCTGAGGGTTTTGAAGGGTCAGGGGTGGGAGGTTGGGGGAACAGGTGGTGGGTGATGGGGAGGGCACGTTTTGCATGGAGAACTGGGTGTTGTGCAAAAAGAATGAATACTGTTACGCTGAAAAAATTAATAAAAAGGGAAAAAAAAAGGAAAAAAAAATTTAAAAAAAAAAATAAATAAATAAATAAATAAAATAACCATATGATAATATCTTTTAAAGTTGCTTTTGTCTTCTTACCTAAATCTCTGTTCTATTTCCTTTATCATGACTCCCCCTGTTTTATTTCAACAAGAGTCCCCTGCTCCCCTCTCTCCTCTTGGCTCTGTCTTTCTTTTTCACAGTCACTTCTGAAATCATTATTAATCCTTCTTTTCTTTTATCTCTATTTTACATACACCTGCTCCTGAATTTTGCTCTCCTTTCTTGATATCTGGTCCATTCTCTTTTCTTATTTGCTCTTCCCTCCTTTCCTCTGTTTTTTTTTTTTTCTGTTTACCACCTACCCCCCCACACACCCTCTAAACCAGAAGGCAGCAGAATTTTTTTTTAAATAAGACCTTGTCTCAAATTGTAGAGAACAAAATGTCCAAGCTGAATCATTCCAGTGCACCCCAAGTTTCTGCAGAAGAAGCCAGTCATACTTCATAGCCTACTTCAAAATTCTCCAACTCTGTGAAATCCTTCTCTCTTTCATTAGGAAAAATATGTTCTCCTATCTACCCCCAAAGAACTATTTCATGCCATGGTATAATCTAGAAGGTGATCTGCATATTTACCCTGCCTACAAAAGTGTGAACTGCCTGACTGAAAAGGTATGTTTTACATATCTTCTTATTCCCTGTACCTAAAATAATACCTTAAACTCAGCAGGTCCTCAGTAAACAAAAAAGCTGAATGAACACATGTACACAAACTGTTCTGAAAATATAGCCTGCTTTTCATTTATTGAGGAAGTTACTTAACCCATAAAAACTCGTATTTCTAATTTATAAGTTATAAATGATTATTTGCTGGGCATAGTGAAATAATGCATTCAAAGCACTGAGCACAGTACCTGGCACATAGTAATTGCTCACTTTGTATTTGCTGTTTGCTCCTTAGGAAGGTGGACCTCTCCTAATACCAGTAGTTTTATATGGTTTTAATTTCTCTTAAAATACAACTGTTAGAATTCCTCCAAACACTTCTTTTTTTTTTTTTTTTTTTTTTTTGGTCAACATCGTCTTGCAAACGTGCTGCTGGATGTCTCATTAAATGATATATAGATTCCCTAAAGGTGAAGTCGAGGACTTGAAACTTTTCTGTAATGGGCATCACTAGGGAGTAAGAACTCCAGATGGTTCATGGCAGAGCCAGCTGTCCAGGGACACTGCTTGACGAGAGCTATGGCCCAGAGAGAGCAATGAAAAGGTAAGGGCCCATCTGAAAGTCTGGCTCAGTGGCCTAGGGTAAGACTATGTGCACGTCAAGTATGAGAGCCATCATTTGATCCATTCATGAGTCATTTATTCTTATCCCATTCAATGTAGTGTATGATTATAAATTTGACATTAGAGAACGAACTAGCCGATGCTTGTTTTGTATATAACCATCCATTCCTAGAAAAACCTTATTATTTTTGTACCCATGAGAAAAAATACAGAGTCACAATGTAAATTATAACCAAGAACATGATACAGATTCCTGATGTTCTGACTGAAATAAATATATCCATGTAACAATTTCTTGCACAGTGCTCCTGACAGCCTATTGTTTGTACTATGGGTAGAGACAGGAGAAAATTTCATAGGTTTTTTTTTTTTTCACTTTCTTACAGTTAGGAAATAAACTTCCATTTCTTGCCTCACACATTCAACTGACTTTTCAAAAATGTCCCTAAATCCTCAAATTTCTGAAACTGCCTAAAAGAAAATAATCCAGATTGTTTCCTTCACCCCAAAGGTCTTAAATATACAGACCTTTGTTGAGATATCTCCCAAATCTATGTCCAAATCTATTCCACTCATCTTTGTCTATTTCTCTACTCTGTATTTGTATTATCGTCTTTGCCCTAAAAATACCACTCTTTGCACTTAGTGAATTAAAAATCATCTTGATGAAGGGGCGGCGGGGGGGGGGGGGAGGTTGAGGAACCAGGTGGTGGGTAATAGGGAGGGCACGTACTGCATGGAGCACTGGGTGTGATGCCAAAACAATGAACACTGTTATGCTGTAAATAAACAAATAAAAATAAATTAATTAATTTAAAAAAAATCATCTTGATTTGTTTTGTAAAATCATTTTGTTTTCCTCAGGGTCATTTGTATTTCCTGTGACTTCTTTGAACTCATTGGAATTTAAAAATCACTCTGGATGTATGTAGTTCCCAGTACATTTGCAAGAAGTGCTGGCTCCTTTCCCTCTCTTCTCTGAGTGCACTTACACTTCCAGAATTATCAAGCATCACCCTTCGTAGTCCTCCAGGTCTCTGTGTGGGTTTTCTTTTGGTCTCACATTCTTTCTTATCGAGCCAAGAATCCTTGGTCACTGACTGAAGTCTTTCTGTTGACATCATCTCAAGTCCTCTACTCTGTACATCTTTTGCCTTGGGTGAGAACAGTCATCCACTCTCTTCATTTCTATTTTTTTTTAAAGATTTTTTTTTATTTGACAGAGAGAGAGAGATCACAAACAGGCAGAGAGGTAGGCGGGGTGGGGGGAGGCAGGCTCCCCGCCCAACAGTCAGCCCGACACGGGGCTCGATCCCAGGACCCTGAGATCATGACCTGAGCCAAAGGCAGAGGCTTTAACCTACTGAGCCACCCAGGTGCCCCAGTTTCTTTGTACTGAACAGTATTAGAGAAAAATCACAAAGTCATGATGTTTGGGGCTTTTACAAATATATGGCTTCTGATGTGAACAAAGCCTTTAGGTGGGTAATTTTCAATGCCTTTTATTAGTATTCTTTTTCATTTCCAGAGTATGTGTCCCAAAACTTCATTATTCTTTTGAAACCAGTATTAAACATTTACCTATGTACCCTTACTCTACATTTGCCTCCTCTTTTGTAGAGAAAACCAAGATCATCTAGAATTGATTTTCTCAACTTCCTGCCTTTTACCTTTTTTTTTTTTTTTCCAAAAAATGATTCACTCCTCAAACATCATAATCTCATCCCATGCTGCTTCCAGGAAATAAATGGCCCTTATTCTTATTCAAGAAAAGACCTTTTCCTCTTATCTAGATCAATATTTTTGCTCAACAATCAAGTTTTTAGTGATCAACATCATAATAGAAAGAAATAGAGTTTTTCACAAAGTATTTAATATCAAGAGATATTCTGCGAGATACACTTCTGCTTCTATTGATGTTAAACATCTCATTTTACAAATGTGATATTACATACGATTTATTTCTTTAATGTTTTTACTCTCAGCTGAATTCTTTTAGTCATCTTTCATTAGAAAAAGAAAAGATGAAAAGTAAACTTAGAAAACATGTTTTTCTTGCCCACTCTCTATGTCAGAACTTTACTTTTTAATTTCTTGTTTCTTTTAGACTCAAGCTTCTTAAGAGTCATATGCACCCATGGTTCAATTTCCATAATCCCAGTCACTTCTTAACCACTAAATTTGACTCTTGATAACACAACCCCAGATCTCAAGATACACCACAAAGCTGTAATAATCAAAACAGTATGGTGCTGGTACAAAAACAGAAACACAGATCAACAGAACAAAATAGCCCAGAAATAAAGCCATCCTTATAGGAACAATTAAAAATTGACAAAGAAGAAAAAAAATATACAACAGAGAAAAAAACAAACAAACAACAACAACAACAAAAAAAAAACAAAACAAAAAACCAGTCCCTTCAGTAGATCATGCAGGGAACCCTGGACAGCTACATGCAAAAGAATGAAACTGGACCACATCTTTATATCATATATACAAAATAAACTCAAAATGGACTAAAGACCTGTATGTGAGATCTGAAACCATATAACTTCTAGAAGAAAACACAGGCAGTAGTCTTTTGGACATTGGCTTTGTAACATTTTTCTAGATATGTGTCCTCAGGCAAGCGAAAAATAAATAAATAAACCACTGGGAACTCACCAAAATAAAAAGCTTTTGCACTTCAAAGGAAACCACAAACAAAATGAAAAGACAACCGATTGAATGGGAGAAGATATTAACAAATGATATATCTGACAAGGGGCTAATATCCAAAATAAAATTTCTTTTGTTAAGATTAATAATTATCTCCTGGGGCGCCTGGGTGTCTCAGTCATTAAGAGCCTGTCTTCAGCTCAGGTCATGATCCCAGGGTCCTGGGATCTAGCCCCACATCAGGCTCCCTGCTCAGGAAGCCTGCTTCTCCCTCTCCCACTTCCCCTGCTTGTGTTCCCTCCCTCACTGTCTCTCTCTCTGTCAAAAAAATAAATAAAATCTTAAAAAAATAAAAGATCAATAATCATCTCCTAATTACTGAAGTCAAGGGTCAATTTCAAGCCTTCATTTTCCTTGATCCCAAAGATACCTTTGGCACTACTGACCATTCCCATATCTTTGAAACTCTTGCTTCCCTTAGTTAGGATAATGCAACATTCTTTTGGTTCTCTACTCACTTTCTGACAATACTCTTTGCCACTCTTTTGGACGGTGGCCTTATCTGCAAGGCTCTTAAGTTTCCATATTCCTCACTGCTCCCTTCTTTGTCCATTTCTAGTCTGACTTTACTCACTCTCTGTGTTATCTGATTCCTATTCCTGACAACGTCAAATAGTCTGTATCTCTTGACAAGATCTCTTTGCAGAACTACTAATCACTGTTATTAACTTTCTACTGTGTATTTTTACCCATACAACCTATTAACCTCTGGTTAAATGTGCTCAAGCTACAAATTCTCTTTCACTCCTACATGTTTTCTCCCTCTATATGCTCTATTGAAATGATGCAACCCTTGACCTAGTTGTCAAGTAAGAAACCTTCTTTTCATTCTCTAGCCAGTCAGTTACCCAAAGCAATTTGGAAATTCCTCCTGCCTTCTCAGTTCTGACAGGCACTAACTTAATCACTTTCCTCTTGATTTCTTGCCTTGATTAGAGCAATACCATTCTGGCTTCAATCTATCTTTCAAAATGTACTTCGAATGATCTTTCTAAAACTGCAGCAGTTTCTATAATCTATAAGATGAACTTCATACTCAATCACATTTTAAAAAGCCCCCTGCCTCTCCTGTCATATTTCTCAGCACTCTTCTCCATCTTTCTGATCTTGCCTTACTCATCTTAGTGTACCACTCATGGTTTCTACTGGGCACACGCTTCCCTTTTCCTAAAATATCCTTTTTTTCTCTCAAATGCTTGAACAACATTTAAGATACAGCTGACAGTTTTCTCTGGTGCCTTCATTTGTTTCTTTCAGAGAAGCTTGAAATATTGCTTGGTTAAGGATAGCTTATTTGTTTTTGTTTCAGCACAGGGTTATAAGCTTCTTTGACTAGAAGAAGCCTGTCTTTTTAATCCGGCATGTAGCCTGGTTCGTCCCAACTACCTCATAGATGTGCACCGGTAAACAGCATTCTCTTCTCTCAGACCGGACCTAATTTCTCTGCTTCATTTAAGCAGAGTATTAAAACCCCCAGCTTATCCCTAGGAGTTTCACGATTCTTTTGGTCATGAGCATTATACCTATGTCACTAATGGCAATAAGTTTTTCATTAAAAACAATCATGAGGCTTAGCTCACAAATCTTTTTTTGTGCAAAAAAAAGCCTACTGTGCAAAAATAAATTAATAATGAAAGTAGAAGTACATCTTGGGCTAAAACTATTGTAAATGTATGACACTATTTAGAACAGCTGATTGATAACCACATATTGGCAACACCCTAAATGTCCATATCTCTAATAATATGGTTGGTGCAAGGCTGGTAACTGACTCACAAACTTAATAAGAAATATTTTTTTGAAATTAAGGGTTTCTGATGTCAAAGGAAGAACTTAAGAAGACTAAATTATTTTTTATCAAATATTCTGTCCTCCCATTAATAAAAGTACAAGTAGCAATGAAAACCCAATTAATTCAAAAAATACTCCTTTTATTCTTAAATTTTAGAATTATAATTGCATTTTAGTTACAGATCTAAATCTACTTTCTCATGGAAGCCTCTAGGAAAAATAAAATAGGTGACTTTTATCTTTAACATTCTCATAAGTCCCTTCTGTAGTATCTCTTACAATGTCCCCTCCCCACACACCAAGACTGAGACCCCCCCCAACCTCCCGAGGCACACAGACCATATTTCTGAAGTTTCTAGAGTGATAAAGTAATAAGAGGTAGAACTTACATTCCTTCATTATTACTTTTATTTGATCACAGGACTCTGAAAAGACTAAGAACTTTTAGGATCCAAAAGAATTATATATGAATATGTATTTTACACTCTGACTGGCAATGGGTGGGGATTTTTTTTTGATTGGAGGAATGGGATAACAAGAGGAAACTCTTTAATGCTGCCTAAATTATAACAGCTATTCACAAGGCCAGATGTATTGTGAATTTCCTGGAAAACACACCAGACCTGATTTGAAGACAGGTCTTTATCTTGCTTCTTAAAAACTAATTTTTTAATGTTGAGGAAATTAGGATTAAACGATATGCTGGTCAAAGGAGAAAAACACCATTCAGCAGCCAACAAACACAACTCACGTGGTAATAAGGTAAAGATGTGGTCTCCAAGAAGTGCTGACTGGTGCTCATCTGAGCACGTGCTTGAGGAGAGCTATAGAGACTGGAGGAGCAAAACGGTTTTTGAATACCTTTATGCATGTTATTTTAAGCCATAAGCCACATTTACGCACTGCTTTCTCAACTCACAAGGAAAAAAAAATGCAAGATGAATAACATTTAAAGTAAGATAAATGATAAAGGGGCAGTATCTTGAATCTATCATTGACTATTTCCTATGCTTGTAAACCACAGATTTTGGAGTGGGAGTATAATTATTAGAAGATTTTTATGTTTCTCTTCATTGAGCTGAGGATCAATAGCGTAGGAGCCAAAGGGAGAATTTTCTCAGAGTTAGAGTTTCAGTAAATATCAACTTGCTAAGTGCTGATGGAATTTTGAGTTGGTATTTACAGATGTATAAAGTAAAAAGAAAAAAATGCTATTCTTCAAAAGAGTATTTGAGTGTTGGACACTTGATAATAAATTGTAGGTTGATTCAAAAGTATTTAAATGATAAATATATCTTTAATTTCTGGTCTCATGAAATAGTTTTTTTTACCATTTTAAAAAATATATATATTTATTTTTTAATTTCTTTTCAGTGTTCCAGAGTTTGTTGTTTATGCACCACACCCAGCGCTCCATACAATACGTGCCCTCCTTAGTACCCACCACCAAGCTCACCCAACCTCCCACCTCCCGCCCCTCCAAAACCTTCAGATTGTTTTTCAGAGTCCACAGTCTCTCATGGTTCATTTCCCCCTCCAATGTCCCCCAACTCCCTTCTGTATCCTATTAATCATTGTAAACCCCAAACTCCAGCAAAACATCTCGCATGTCGAGGTGCTCAATAAATATTTCCCAAATAAATGGTGAAATCCATACGTTGCATTGATTTAGGCTGTTAATAACAAGGGTTAAGTGCTTATTGAGGGCTTACTATGTACTGGGCATTAGAACAAGCACATAGAACAAGGGTTTTCTGTGTAATTTCTTCTCTACTCCTCAAGGTGATGCTACAAATAAGTGGAATTATGATCTCCAATTGAAATATAAGATAAATGAGGCACAGAAAGTTAAGTAATTAGCCCAAGTAAGTGACAGAGTCCACACACATGCACCAGCCCAGAATCCCTGAACTTAACCACACCATAACTCTTCTGCGTCTTCCGCTGTCTTTTCTGACACCCTTATTCATTTCACAAGTATTACAGAGTGGCTTTTAAGTGCTAAGAACTGGTACAAGAACGAGCCAAACACCACAGACTCATGTTTTCATTAACCTTATTATACTGAAGAGAGGGACAGGGAAGAGATGCAAATTAAATAAATAGGAGACAAAAAAGAAAACTAAAGCAGAATAGTGGGGACAGTTTGCTATTTCAGACAGAGAGCTAAGTAAAGCCATTCAGTTAACATGATATTTGACCAGAAACATGAAGAAAGAAGGGAGCAAGCCATGCAAACAGCAAATACGTCAGTGGAGCCTGTCCTCATCAGGGGAAGCACTTGAGGCGGGGGCACTTGGCATCTTCAGAGAACACTGAGGTGGCCCGTGAGCTCAGAGCAGATGAGAAAGCAGAAGGGGAGAAGACAAAGATGTACTGGGAGGAGGCAGAAAACCAGAAAGCCCATGATGTGAAGATTTTGAGTTTTATTCTGAATCTTTTAGAGCACTGAGGACTTTAAGAAGTGTAATGGTTTAAAAAATAATAAGCATACATAGACATATGCCTTTGTATTGTACGGAAAATGCTCTGCCCATGATAGAGTATATGGAAATATGAAAAATACATATTCAGAAATGTTACAAAATTAAATACTTTATTTCTATAACTCAGTGCCTCTCAGGCCCAATATGTTGAGCTGAGAAAATCTGCCAAGGAGGAGAGGAAAGTTGTTGCATTAGACCAGATCACCCCCTAGGGTGCATCTGTGTAGAGTTTTCTTTTTCAGGCTACACATACTCCCTGGGCCACTTTTTTCCTCCTTATCTTATTTATCCTCTATGTATTGATAACTTAAAAATCAATAATCTCAAGCCATACTGTTCTCTTCAGTTTCAGATCCATGTATCAAAGCATTCTGTTGACCTTCCTTTCGACTATCCCACTCAAATAGCATTTGGAACATTACATGTCCAAAACTAAACCGTCACCTTCTCTAAAAAATTCTATTCCCTTTTAAATTCCCTTTGTGGTTAAATATCATAGTTCACTTATCCAAAGTCATAGGCCTTAGTCTGTTTATTCTTTTATCCGAGAATATTTTCTAAGGCCCAACTATATATCAGGAATAATAATGAACACAAGGGGATGCAAATGTGAAGAAACAGGTACAGAGTCAACCCATGAATGTTTTGAGTCTACTGGGACATATGGTCAGTAAGTAAATACAAAAATGACTACTTATATAAGAAAAGTACAAGATGATAAAAATTCATGTCATTTGGACTGAGAAGTTGGGAAAGATCTTCCAGGGTAATTTCCATTGGATATTAAACCTGTTGTGTTGAATGAGCGTTAAAATCAGTGAAAATTGGGTAATGGTGGAGAGGAAAGAGAAACAGAGAGGTGAGGACTGGGGAATGGTTTATAGAGTAGAAGAAAGAAAATGTATTGTAGATTTTAGGTAAAAGGAGCCACTCCTATAAAGGTCTTGGGAAAACAGTAGATAGTGAAAAGAAAAGAGAGTTCAGGATAGAGACTAAATATCACCAGTTATTAGAGGTGAGGACTGGGGAATGGTTTATAGAGTAGAAGAAAGAAAATGTATTGTAGATTTTAGGTAAAAGGAGCCACTCCTATAAAGGTCTTGGGAAAACAGTAGATAGTGAAAAGAAAAGAGAGTTCAGGATAGAGACTAAATATCACCAGTTATTAGAGATTGTTTTAAAAGAGAGAGAGAGAGAAAAAAGAAAAGAAGGAGAAGGAAGAGAGAAGAAGCAGGTAGAGACTGAAAAGAGAAGCCAGGTTAGAGAAAAGTCAGAAGAATATAATGTCAAGGAATAACGGAGTTGTTAAATGCAATGGAGAAATTTAAAAATCAAGTAAAATGAAGACAGAAAATTGTCCACTGGATTTATTAACATGGACATTAGTAAAGACCTCAATAAGAGCAATTTTATGGACATATGGCAGAAGCAACCAAAATTGAATGATTTGGAGAACGACCAGTACTCTTAGCATTCTGTGTAAAAAGGTTAAGAAATTAAATAGAAATTTTCAAACGTCTTAAAGAGACAATTCACACTGTAGGAAACTTGATTGTCCAAAAAAACGTAGGAATAGATGCTCAACCTTCTTAGTAATCAAAGAAGTTATAATTAAATAAGTAAATTCTTTATATGCCAGCATACCACATTAACAAAACTGTTCCATTTTGATAACAAGTATTGATAACACTCAATAACATACAATATACAATAATTTGAAACCAAGAGAAAAACTTATATCTACTGTTTATGGTTCATACCTTGGAAACAATTTGCCTTTACCTAGGAAAGTCAAAGATAGCCATGTTCTGACCCAAATATGCCCTGGAGGAATTTGTAAACATGTCACTATTTGCATATACACTAGAATATGCATATACACAGTACTATATTCTAAAGGCACAAAACCTGGATAAATGTCTGCCAACAATGAAATATATATATATATATATATATATATATATATATATATAAAATTCTATAGGTATATAATGGACTACTATACATTTGTAAAAATAAACTAATTAATTTTATCAACATAGATGAATCCCTAAAACATAGTTGAGTGAAAAAAGCATAACACAGAAATATACTACAGTATGATTCAGAGTGTGAAATATTATCAAGCAGGCAAAACTGAGGGATAGTGTTTAGTAATATATACACAGTGATAAATCAATAAAGAAAAATATAGAAAAGACAAGCAAAAATTTCAGTATAGTGGCCACCTTATTGTATTATATACAAAATAGAACCAAGGGAGATAAAGGAGGGACACATTAGACATTTCAAGCTACTGATAATATTCTATTTATTCAGATAATTGACACATGAGTATTTATTTTATTGTCATTTGCTTATTTGAATCTATATTTTTCACTATTTTTTAAGAGAATGGTAGAGTAAGAAAGGAAGAGAGAAGCTTTAAGAT
Source organism: Meles meles (assembly GCF_922984935.1). Classification (NCBI taxonomy): domain Eukaryota; kingdom Metazoa; phylum Chordata; class Mammalia; order Carnivora; family Mustelidae; genus Meles; species Meles meles. The sequence continues at coordinate 67,486,406 of NC_060068.1, forward strand.
GATCATATGAACAGAGAGAAGGAGAGAGTAGTAAGAAGGGAATGTGAGATCCAAGACAATTTTTATAAGATGAAAGAGACTCTTTTAATATTACTGAATAGGGTCTAGAAGAGAAAACATGATTACAGATCCAGAAGAGTCAGACTAAGCTGTGAAGCAGGTGGAAGGAGGACATAACTCAAGAGAAATATGCATGGCTTCCCTTTTCTTATGTATTAATTGAGGAAATAACTTTCTTTCACACAGTAGTATGTGATAAACTACTTAAAGACATAAACCACAGCATTTTGGAGGGAAAGAAAAGGCAGATTAAACTCAAATGCTCAGATCCCGTATGACTTATTTCTTCATTTCTCCCCTTAAAAACTTTTTACTGTAGAATATTTTCAGCCAATTCAAAATTAGACAGTAAGTATAAATGAACCCTCATGTATCCATTGTCCAGATTCAAAAATTATCAACACATGGCAATCTTATCTCATCTCTACCCCACTCCTTTCTCCCACTCCCATGTTTTGTTTTGTTTTTTTAAATCCTGGATATCATACCATTTAATCTGGAAGACTTTCATATAAAACTCTAAAGAATGACCCTTTAAAAAAAACACATCCACAATACTATCAACACACCATAACGTATTAACAAGAATCCGCAATACCATTAAGTAGCCATAGTTGACTTCATTTTGACACACTCTAGAAAACTTGCACTTTCTACTTCACTAGCCCTTACCTCTGATCAGAACCATTTACCAAATATTTAAAATAGAACTGCCGAATTTTAACTTGTGTGATCCTTGACCATCAACTTCCAGCCACTAAGCTTGTGGATCTTCCCAAATACATACCACTCTCTCTAATTTCACTTTTTTTTTTTTTTAATGGAAGTATATGTTCTTCCAATTCTCCCACTTGCGTTCAGAGTCACAAGTTACTCAAGGTAACTCATATTTCAAGTAATCAGTAGTTCAAAACCTGCTTATCCATTAGAATTTTATCACAATAATAATTAGAGTAACGTTTCATAGAAAGGGTTAAAAGAAAGTTGTAAAGAAATAGAGATTTAAAAATATTCTAGTATTTATAAAAAGTTCATAGCAGAGATGAAATTTTGAGTTTTCATTGTGCTCCTGGTGCAGAAAAAGAACTCAGTGCATGCACAGAGAAGCGCGTCAAAATGGTTCAGTTTTTTCCCAGGGCTCTGATACCAGCTGACTTCGATTAAATAGCAGTGAGCTGGAAAAGCATTCTGGGTATTGGTATGCAAATGGATTCACCAAGCATTTCTTCCTATGGCTTTGGAATTCCCATAGCCGCGACTACAATGAAATATATATTTCAAAGTTGCATTTTAAGCAAGTAAACAAAGGTTAAAACTGTCATTTCCATGGGCCAGATATAATCCTAAAGAAGCTAAAAAATTTTTTGTAAGAGGAATAAAAATAATTTCTAAAATAAGAAATTATTTTTAAATATATATATATTTGTATAAATATATATATCTACACACACATACATATATAAAATTTCAGCCTGAATACAGAATAATGGCTTTCCCTGAATCAAAACATTTTGCCTTAGGCATTTTTAAGGAAGGTCATAATTGGCATGTGTACAAAGCAATTAAGGATCAGTGAATGTTTGGATACCAAGAAAACATTGTTCTTAGCTATTAAATCATCAGTTTGGATTTTAAAATAAATACCATCCCAAGTATTTAATTTTATAAGAAACTAATAGCACTTTGAAGCAATAACTAATTTGGAAAAAAAATTAAAAATAAAACATTCTCTCTCCAGTACAAAAATTCACATGGAGAATTTTTAAATACATTTATATTTGACACCCTGAGTGTCAATTCCCCTTACCCTAAAGAGGATGAATTCTAATAAAGGCATCTGTGGCTCAGAGAAAATATTACAGTGGCAGTGTTTTCATAATGGGATACAATATCCTGACTTTTCCAACTATTTAACTCTACCCCCTTCACACTCTCCCCCCTGCCTTAAATAAAGTAGTTCTAGATTCTAAAATTATCAACTGAAATGCAAAGTGCATAATGCAAGCCATTCTTTTTCTGTGTAAGCCAAGATCACTTTGCAGCATACCCCTGCAGGGGACCTAACAGGGAATTTCCAAAAAACATTAATGTATTCAGAAGAAATGTCAAAATAAAGAAAGCCTGTAAACATTGTCTGTGGGAAGCTTTTCTATGCCCTTCCTGAATGAATGCAAAACGAACTCTCATTTTCCCACAGAAGTGGGATCTGTTTCTGCCATCTAGTGACAATAAGGCCAATGGGTGTTTAGAAAAGAAAAGCATTTTCTAAATAGGCTCAACAAATCAATCCAAAGCAACCAGTATTTTACACATATACACAGGCAGACACACACACACACACACACACCACAGATTCTTTAGAAAGGAGTCTTTAACGGGTACCTAGAATATAAGCTATATATAAGTATCCAGATGTCATCCTTGATATCACCCTGGATGATCTCTGAAATAAGAAAAAAGGGGTAATAGTACCTAGAGGAGTGCTTTTCAAGTTGTCAAATCACTTTCATATGTGTTGTCTTCACTGGAGTCCAAGAGGTAGTTCAAACACTTGCTGGGAGTATCGGTTCTAGTCAGACTATTTGAATTCAAAGCTTACTTGCTAATAACCCAACTGAGTATAGGAATCAGCTTTCCCGATTACTGACTTCTGTTCACCGATTATATCCTACATCCTTCTATATATTGAGTTTGGCTACATAGCGACATTAAGCAGGAAAAGTGGAAAATCACCTTTATTTCAGATATTCTGATTATAGAACTTTACAAGAATATTACTATCTATAAACAGACACAAAACTATTTGGTAGTAGAAACACCTTTGGATAAGGAAGGTGAGGTGGGAGGGTTATGGTCTGAATGATAACTTACCATGTTTCAGGGATTTTCATTTCCCTGCTACCCCCTTAGAATTTGGGCTGAAAGTCTTAGGGAAAAAGAAAATGAAAACAGTAAATACTTGCCTATTTTTCTTCTCCAGTGTTCATTTCTCTCCTCAATTTTATCTGGTAAATAAAGCCAAACCTCTACATGTAGCTCAAACTATTCTTTTCTACATCAGAGAGGCTGGGAAGATACAGAAAAGGGAAGAACAGCCTTTTCTAGGAGTATGTTCCATCCACAAGCACTGAGAAGGCTGAATTTGGGGCATAGACATAAGCTGGTGGGGGAAGGAAGGCCTGTGGAATGCTTCCCTCTTAGTCACTCTGCTTCTCATATTTACGTATCCCTGCTTCCAAGACCTGGTTTTCCTGATTTTTAATCCAACATCTGTGACTGCTCATTAGCATATTCTTTACTGGTTTTCTCTTAACTCCCCAGTCCTGGCATACTGGAATCCCAAAAATCCAGTCTTTGGACCTGTTCTCCTTTCTTATCTATTCTCATACCTACAGCAATCTTTTCTAGCTTCATGGCTTTAAATACTATCTATTCATATATCAATGACTCACAAATTTGTCTCTATAGCCTAGATAATTTCCCTAAACTCTAGATTTATATATTCAAATATTCCATTGAGGACCCCATCTGAAAAAACAGCTGGTATCTCAAAATGTTCAAAACTGAGCTTCCAGATTATGCCTCTGAAACTTATAACCCTAACCCACCTTTTTATTTTTTCAAAAGATTTTATTTATTTATTTGACAAAGAGAGAGAGATCACATGCAGGCAGAGAGAGAGGGGGAAGCAGGCTCCCCGCTGAGCATAGAGCCCAATGTGGGGCTCGATCCAAGGACCCTAAGATCATGACCTGAGCCAAAGGCAGAGGCTTTAACCCACTGAGCCACCCACGCACCCCTAGCCCACCTTGTTCAATGGCAACTCTGTCCCTCCAGTTGTCTATACTATTTAGGTTATTTTGAGGACATGATTAGAGCCTTTGGATGTAGCTGGGCCTGAAACTACCACTCAGCTTCCTGATCACAGCAGCCAATATCTTGTTGTCACTTGCCACAAAAAAATAGTCTTAATTGGGGAGGGGAAGCGAACCATAAGAGACTATGGACTCTGAAAAACAACCTGAGGGTTTTGAAGGGTCAGGGGTGGGAGGTTGGGGCAACCTGAGGGTTTTGAAGGGTCAGGGGTGGGAGGTTGGGGGAACAGGTGGTGGGTAATGGGGAGGGCACGTTTTGCATGGAGCACTGGGTGTTGTGCAAAAAGAATGAATACTGTTACGCTGAAAAAATAAATAAAATGAGAAAAAAAAAAAAAAAAAAATAGTCTTAACTATTAACTGTCCCTCCATATTCCTATCCAACATCTCTTGATCATTTTGATCCCAGACTGGACGTTTTATCCTACGGAAAACCTTTTCCAACATTGGACCACTGATTTGGGCACTCTTTTTGTGATGTCAGACCATCATATAACTGCATGCTAACATTGTGTTGTAGTGCAGTTTTGTCTAATTACTATTCAGTTGCAAATTCTGAGGACAGAGATTGCAATGTGTGTTTGTCATGAGCTCTCTTTTGCAAAGCACATAAATACTCATTTAATTCTTGAAATATTATGAATTCTAATCCAAATTACGTTTTCTAATCTATGTATTAATTTAAATGTCCTAGATCACAAATAACAAAAAAAATCCCACTCAAATGTCTTAAACAGTAAAAAAATTATCATCTTACATAACAAGAAATTTCTAACAACACAATATAATATAATACAATTCTAGGATCAGTATAATCAGAGGTTTAATCATGTTATAAAAGATCTCAGTTTGTCAAACTTGTCCTCAAAATGATACCCTCAGGGTCACAAAGTGCCTGCAGTAACTCCAGGCATCCTGTGCAAACATGGTAACATTTAGAGGAAGAAAGATGTTATCTCTTTCTTAAATCTATTTAAGACTGAGAGAGTGGGGGAACCTTTGCCAGTGTGCCTCCTAGACTCTGTGTCATATATCAATGGCCACCATCGGTCATTCTTAAACCAACCTCTGATAGGAGAGAATGGAAACACGTTGATTGTCCTGGAGTAATCATTCAAAGTGGACTATTTATGAAGCACCATATCACAACTTTCTAAGTTTGAATTGCCCCAATCAGTCTAAATATGTCACAGCAAAATACCTTTCCCAAATATGTAACTACAGGTTAAATTACTGAACACCTCCATCCCAACTCTCAAAGGCTTACATGCACTTATATAAATAAGCAGCTCAATTTATTGATGTGGTAGTTCTTCTATTCCCGTTGTTCCATTGTTTTATATGTGAATGAAAGATGTACATAAACAATTCCAATGTATAGAAAGCATAACTACCAGCATTTTTCTGGCATGTGTTTCTACGTATAAAATTTCCCATGTTGGACTTTCACAATATAGTGAGTGCATGTGCCATTTTCCCTACTGTTTTTCCAAATTTCCCTTGGTAATTGCTGTCTTGGAGTAGAAGTAGTGATTTGGGAAATAGGGCGATGATACTTTGCTTACCTTGGAAGGTAACACATGTGAGGTAGAAGATGATGGGAAAGGGGCTCAAACTGGAAGAAGATTATAATATATTTTTTAAATGTAAAATAAAATAGAAAATTAAATAGGATTCAGTCAATATGTATAGATTAAAGTGAGACAAATCTTTAGTCATGGGATAAACATAATAAACTCAAACACCTAAGAATCCAAAGGATACAAACTCTACCAACATTATCTCAGGATCTCAAAGAGCAAAGCTAATCCAATTTGGGAGAGTAGGAGCTCCTATTACCAATAAAAGCTTCCTTCCTTTTATCTTAATGTTCTCTCTCTCCTTCTTCAAGTCCATTTAGAATATTTTCACAAAGATCTACCAAGTAGGGGTAGTACCAGTCCTTGAACACACACTATGTACAGAACACTGGGTTATACACATTATTTCAATTTAATTAGCAGAACCATGTGATAGAAGCATGCGTACTATCATTTTACTGACAGAAACTCTGGCCCAGAGAAGTGGACTAGTTTATACAGTATTACTAAGTAAGATACGAACCTAGGTTAATTGTATGACAAAATCCATTGGGTAAAAGTTTAAATCTTATGGAAGTAAAAATTTCTTGCATCTCACAGATAATTTTAAAACTTTGTTTCTGCTACTTAAAAATTTTTTGACAACCCTGGTACATAAGAGCAAAGCATTATACAAACAACTGAGGTTTGCACAGTAACTGGTCTCAGGTACAACAATCTATGCGTGGTAATAAGCAGCAACAGAATGTTTATTACTGTTCACCTGGAAATAATGCACACCACTTTGGCTCACATGTCATTGCCCATTGTCACATGCACACTACTTTGGCTCACATCCCATGCCTTGCTTTAAAAAGCTTGAAAAAAATTGTAGTCTTCCTGCATGTCCAGAAAAGGCAGGGACCCAGTGGGTTGGTGATCATTAGTGATGTCTATGAAATAACCACTTGGACACCCACACTCTCTGTTTCTTTAGAAGTAGATTCATAGAGGAGAGAAGTGACCTCATGTCCTACTGTCATGCACAGTAGGAATGTGCTTGGCTATCTTTGCATAGCTAGTTCTACCTTCCTCTATCACATATTACATTTGTAGGTACTGCCTATAAGGTCCAAAATGGATCTTTGCACACTTCTACCCAAAAAAAAAAAAAAAAAAAAAAAAAAATCTGGCATCAAAAGCTAAAATTAGAAACCTCTAGAAAAAATAGAAATCCTTAGACTAAAAGAAAACAATTTTAATTATAATAAAAGGACCTCCTAAGTAATAGTTGCAGATATCTTATTTATCTTTGTCAATTTTTTGTCAAAAACTTTAAATACCTTGTCATTTTCAAAATTACGAAAGAAATGTATACTCGCTGTATCATGCTAAATAATACAGAGGCATTAAAATGTTATTAGCTCACACTCTTTCCCCAGCTAAGCTGCCCCTGAGTTAAATGTTAAAATTTTAGCGTGCATTCTTTGAGGTATGACTCAATGCTCATACCAACATTAAGAGTTCTTTTTCTTTTAAGAGAAATTGAGCCATACAATACCCTTTCCCCATAACTGCCATTTTATATATCAAGAACTGTTTTACATTTACATCTCATGTCAAGGGTATTACTTTAACTCCTTTATATTAATGGCTGTAAAATATTCTTTATTATAATTGTATCTTAACTTACATAGCCATTCACCTATGTTTAGATACTCAGATTAATTCCAGGGTTTTACAATTATAAACAAGGATATAATAAACCTTGTTGTATATGTGTTTTATGTATTATCACCTTGATTTGTGTACAATAGATTCTTAAAGGTGCATAGACTAGGTCAGAAGATACGTGTATGTGTTAAAACTCAATAGAGAGTAGCAAATTATTTTCTAAATGTTTACTATGATCAGATATATCATTTATTTTCTAGCTATGACTCTCTTAGAGGCACAGAGAATGGATAGATATATAAATGGGTTTCTCTTGCATCCCTGTAAAATTTATGATACTTAAAGATTTGTCTGTAACTTTGGGTTTTACTCACAACATGTAAATAAAATCACCTCAAGAAAAGAAAAAATAAATAATGTAAAGAGGAAAGAAACAGAACAGCTGATAAAAAGATATGAAGCAGGTGAATTTAAAGATATTCTACTTCATTAACTGGAATATGTATGAGTTCTCCACTGCCTCTTCCTTCCTTGACCGATGTGAAATATATTTCGAAGATCTCTACCTCATGACAAGACATTTCCCAAAAGAGGAAGTTCATTATTCCTTCAGTGGCTAATACACATACAAACAAAGGATACCTATGATGTTCCATTTTTAGTTCATCTGTCTACATGAATCCTGTCAACTTAGAAGAAAATTACGTAAAAGATCCTCACCATTTCAGGAGTTTAGCATGGATAATTTGCCTCCAGTTCACTTTTCCTTGTGTAGCCTAAAAGGATGTAACAAATAAAACAAATTCCAGAGTCCATAGTCTCTTATGGTTCGCCTCCCCTCCCCAATGTCCATAGCCCGCTCCCCCTCTCCCAATCCCACCTCCCCCTCTGAAAAACAACCTGAGGGTTTTGAAGGGTCAGGGGTGGGAGGTTGGGGGAACAGGTGGTGGGTGATGGGGAGGGCACGTTTTGCATGGAGCACTGGGTGTTGTGCAAAAAGAATGAATACTGTTACGCTGAAAAAAAATAAATAAATAAAAAGGGAAAAAAAAAAAAACAAATTCCACATTTATAACTTCCTAAAGCACTGCATTTTATAATCAAACATATAATTATCAGCATAATTTCCCTTAATTTGTTAAATTGAACAAGGAGAAAGTCAAAGTCAGAAATGTATACCAAAAGGGAATAATGTACAAAACATGTTGATCAAAAAGGAAGGATAGATCTTGCTAAGAACGTTTAACAGTTCAAACCAAAACCATCACCAGAAGAAAGAGGTGGGTGTTTTCCCTCTACTTTCATGTGTAATTATCACCAATGGCCACAGTTCATAAAAGCACTATAGTAAGGAGACTATGTCAGTAAATTTCACCATGTGTGGCCAATAAGCTCTGCTCTGTTACATGATCAGAGCTTTGTCCTAACCCTAGGTGTATCTTATAATGTTCTCTGGGCTGTGAAGATGTTTAAGGACTATGAAGAAATAGAATGATTTCAAGTCCATCACCCAAAGTGGAGAAATGATGTAATAATGATATAAGAATCATACCTACAAAAATGAATTAGCAGTATTGTTTTAATCTGGTAAAGAATGATATATTAAACATGACAAATTCCTGGCTTAAATGGTATAGAGTTAAAACACAACATTCTAAAGTTTGCTGCTTTTTACATAACATGGAAAGTTAAAATATAGCCAAACATATTTCCTTCAACATTATTATGAAGCCACATAATATATACACCATTCCAAGCCTTAAGGAGGGTTTCACAGAAATGGATTCTAACATGAGGCACAAGTGATGCATGAAGGAAGAATTCCCAGGAGAACATTATAAGGGAGTTAAGATAGTAGGGCATTGAAAGGAGAAGCAGTTAAGCAAGGGTGAGATCTCATGCAATGTCTTTCAGGGAGTAGCTTCAGTAGGATCCTGACAGGGAATTCAGAGTGGAAGTTCATTTCAAAGTCGTCCTCTCTGCAGGTAAGAGAGCTGAGATTTTATGGGCCAGCTAATCACTGGTTTGTCTATTCATAAGGGTAAATTTGAGGGCAGTTCTCTGAAGAGAATTTCACGTGTATGTTACTAGATACAAAAGCATACAGAAGTGGGAAAATGGTGTACAGAGATTGGGAATGGGATCGCTAGGGTTCTGGGACTGTTGGCAGAGTTTGCCAATATCACATTTTGTTAGTGCCATATCGAAAATGCCAAAAGCAAGCACTACTTGAATCAGTCAGTCTAAATTAAGTTATGCTATAGTTTCAAACAATCCCCAAATCCCAGTGGTTTACAGTAAGATTGTTTTTGCTTATTATATATGTTGATTATAGGCCAGCAGGGGGCTCTGAGAATTGAATTGACTCTAGGATCCAGGGTCATATAGGACAGACAACATCTTAAATGTTGTTAGCCACTGTACCAGAGAATAAGGTAACTCTAGAAGATTCTATACTGACAAGGGAATATTTTGGTCCAGAAGTGACACACATTAATTTTGCTCAGAATTTACTGGGCTTGGGGACGCCTGGGTGGCTCAGTGGGTTAAGCCGCTGCCTTCGGCTCAGGTCATGATCTCAGGGTTCTGGGATCGAGTCCCGCATCGGGCTCTCTGCTCAGCAGGGAGCCTGCTTCCCTCTCTCTCTCTCTCTGCCTGCCTCTCTGTCTACTTGTGATCTCTCTCTGTCAAATAAATAAATAAAATTTAAAAAAAAAAAAAAAAAGAATTTACTGGGCTTAATCAGTTCCATATCTCTTTCTTCACAACCACAATAAGGACTGGAAATGATATACCTTTAGATGCCTGAAAGGTAAAAATCTGGAAATATCTGACAAATTAATAACCACCACAATACTTAACTCATTCAATATTCAAATGATCATTTTTAAACAAGTCAAGGCTATAAATAAGTAAAATTCTAAAATTTGAAATCATAAAGTCAAAAACCTACAAATCAGCTCAGGTCATGATTTCAGGGTCCTGGATAGAGTCCAGCATTGGGCTTTCTGCTTAGCAGGGAGCCTGCTTCCCCCTCTGTCTCTGCCTGCTGCTCTGCCTACTTGTGATCTCTTTCTCTCTGTCAAATAAATAAATAAAATCTTTTTTAAAAAATTACCCCACAAATGGCACAAAAAGACCAAATAATATCTATATTATAAGTTGAGCAGAATTCTGTTAATTTAAGTGACAGATTGGAAAGTAATAGGTTGGAAGTCATATTTAAATGCATTGAAGAATTTTAAATAATAAAAATATAAATGATGGGGAGGGACCTATAATAAGAAAAAAAAAACAGAAGAACTAGAAGAAAAGGTATATATCACTCAGGGATAAAGCCAAAATTTCCAGATTCTGCAGGAAAGATAGACCAAAGAGAAGGACAATAGCAGAAGAAACTTACTTTTTGCATGGATGAAAGTTCAGCCAAATATACAATGTAGTATTACTAAACATGCATATATACATGTCTCCTAAAAGATAGAAATAAGATATTGAAATTATTTCCAAAATGGCACTGTTTTTCCTTCTTTAATTCTACAAGAGTTTTTAGTCCAACAGATAAAACAGTAGAGCAAAGAAAGACTTACTAATGTAGGCTAGTTTTCAGAACATCTGTGATTATGCCTCTTAGTGCTCAAGGAAGGCCTGCCAATAACCAGGATCTTGAAGTAAAATGTTATTTTAAACCATACCATGACTAGCTTGGAAATCTATAATTCAACACTAAATTATATAGTACAAAAGACTGTAAGAACAAATATTAGAGATTGGATTTCCAAGGCAATAATTGAAGAATACAGTACCATGCTGAATAGAGGAAAATGTATTCTTTTTAAGGATTAAACAGGTTTAATTATTGCAGGTCTTTCACAAGTTTTAACAAGACAATTTTCACCATCAATGCCCAATAAATGGGTATAATATGCAGCAATTCCCAATCAAGTATTCCCTACCAATCTTTGTTGCTTTACCATTGGAAAATGTATTATTTTATGGAAGGGTCACATATGGAGAATAAATTATTCACTAACCAATATGAGTATATTATAACAAGAGTAGGCTAGAAAATTTGAGTATATTTAGAAACCAGTATATTTAAGTATATTTAGAAACGTAAAAATTTAAGTACGTTTACAGAGTTTGTCAATCTATCAACTGATCGTCAGTTAATTGACAAAACTCATTCAGAATCTGCTAAGTCAGGTAATAAAATCTTAAACTTACTAGTGCAAAATACCAGTCAAAATATCAATACAGAGTAAAAGAAGTATTTAGGAAGGATTACTAAGAATACGAAGTTCATTGATTCTAGAATCTAGATCAACAGTTATCAATTTGCTTGAATGAAGGCTAACGTGATGGGGGTGGAAAAACCCCTCTCCAAATGGTCTTTTAGCTCCATTTCAAATAAAATATACCTTCACTGAGTCTTATGAATGAGTAAGAAGTGGTCTCTGCTCTCCCCTACCTGGCCTTTCTTCCTCCTGGCTGTAGGACTGCCTTGCTGAAGCTGGTAAAGGAGGAGAAACCTTGTACTTGGAAGCAACAATGCCATCAATTTCAGGGAAGGATCAAGGGAATGACCTAAACCGAAGTTGTATTATAAAGTGGCTTAGTTTGAAGTCTTGGAGCCATTTATATACTTGATGCTGCTCAATACTTCTATAGATAATCTGACATCTCTCCTTGCACCAGTAGAACCTCCAAAGGTAGCATGACTGAATCACATAGGATAGCCACCCCTCTTCCATAAAAATCCTTTTTATTGCAATCATACCTCAGTATGATAGCATCTCCCAATATTTAGGGACGTTACACAAAACAGATCTCTGAAACCCCTTGCTCTATGATATGTTTTCAATTTTTCATTCTTAGAATAGATAAAAAATTTTGTTTCATGAGCTTGGTTTCATGAATAGTTAATAAGCTTCTTCAAAGCAACTCATTTCCTCCCACCTTAGAGATAGTAATCACATTTCCTTTTCTGATTGGTTTCCGGAAAGCTTAGAGTCAAATTTGTGATCTACCTCTAGCAAGTGTATAGAACCTGAGGGCAAATATTTTATGTACTAACCTCACCCCTGGCTGAATTTCACTTCCTTATTCTTGTTTTCCCTTTCCCTTGGCTTGTTTACATATTTAAAATTCATTTCATCTTGTGTACATGTTTATAAGTTCTGATAAATTACTTTTGTTACAAATCAGAATGCTTGTAAATAAATAACTAAAAACTAAACACTCTGGAATTTATTTTCAAGGGCAGATATTTCAAAACTCATAGAACTTAGTTTTGAAAAGGTGGGAAACAGCAGTAGCAATACAAGCCTTCAATAAGCTCTTAGAAATAGGATAATTTTTAATAAGGTTTTGGTGAAGTAATAAAGACATAATTCAGAGTTACAAGCAGAGATACAAATTACAGGTATAACTGAAAAACAGCCCAGTTAGAGTTCAGAGGTTCACAAAGACACAAACAGAGAGGCTGGTAGAACCAGTTTTTAGTCTCCCTTGATTCCCTGCTGAGCAACATGACTATTAGTGGTACATTAAAAAAGCACATTGGAAAATTTTAACAAAAGAGCATATCCATATTTACATAAACTACCAATGGAAGAGATAGAGCCTAATGACTACAGATTTATTTCTAAGGTGAGGTTTAATCTGAAAGATCCTCTGAGCATATTTATTCCAAATCTTTTGAAATGAAACTAAGAGTTCAATAATAACAGCAATACATAAATTTCACGATTTTGAACTTAACTCTAAGTTCATGGTGGATCACATTCACCATGTATAGATATTCAAGAAGACCGTCAATAGTTAAGTCCATTGAATTCCAATTTCTGGAGAATGGGTATGCTGCCACATCTTATTAATGGGTTATAGAAACTTCTCCCATGGCAGTACCATGGAAATAAAGATACCACCAGGACAGAAGGAGAGTCAGGTGTGAATATCTTTCCCAGTTCATTCCGACTCTAGGATCTAGAGGGTTCAGTTATAAATAAATTGATTCTGAATTTCAAGTTTTCACTTGTAAATGAGATAAATTATCATTTAACATACCAAAAATAATACTGTGTAACTAAACACAGGGATAAATTACCAACTTTGTGATCTAACACATTGGCATGATGTTAAGCTATTGTAAAATGTGAGGGAAATAGACTAGACATTTCCTCAGGAATAGTTAACATGTCACAAAAATTTTTCCCACTTTTATAACTTCTCAATTCATAGTTTTAATTTGATAAATAACTATGCTTGGGAATTAACATAGCATCTAATTCAGGTATTGAGGTTTCAGGAGAAAAGCTAAGAGAAACGTCCTCATAACCCTCCTATAACAAGAGGATAAGCAGGTGCCCCTGGCACCTGGGAAGAGAATAATGAAGTGCCTTTGGTAATGGCCTGGTCTGAAATCCTTCTTCTGAAATTTAATCACAAGTTATATAATTCTTCAACTTCAGTTTAACTATAAATGAACTGTAGGTAATAAAAATGCTGAGGAACAGATATTGCAAAGATTAAATGAGATGATATTACATAAGAAACAGCTACTAAATAAGCATTTGATAATTACTAAATAAATATGCTTTGTATACTGTTTTTTTTAAGTGAGAAATTTTAACCTTAATACTTTACTTATTTCTTGCCTGTATCAGCTTTACTTAAATTAACTGATTTAAAGTATACTTCAAGTTAAGACAGTTTATAAAAGAGCTTTATCTCAGCTCCTTTGCTTAGACTTACAATAAGAGGAGACTTAAGATCATGAATTCATCAAACATTTTTAAGCAAACAGAATTATGTTCACAGTTCAATTCTGAAGTTAAGAACACAAAAAAGATTGATAGCAAATAAATGTCTGACATCTTTTTATAACTACTCTTTATTGAAAATTGTATCATCCAATCCATAAAAGGGGTTTTAGAAAACCACTTTCTCAAGTTAAACCTGATCAGATGGGAGGTTTTACTTACATTAATAAATCGAATGTACAGTTTTAATTAAAAACTCATGCTATTTTCAAAATAATGCTGAAGAGTAGATTTCTGATCAATTGTAACTGCCAGATGGGAGATTTTCATAAGCTGTTTTTAATATTTCACTTTCATGAGCACATCACTTAAATATGCTGCCTACCAATCTCAAATACAAATGCTATTCAATCACAATATTAAAATAATGCAATAACTTAAGTACTTTTCTACAATTTTTGTTTATAGGCTTTAAATACAAGGCATAAAATTCAATAATTGAATTAGCAAAGCTTTTCATCAAATTACTTTAAGTAAATTTCCACAGCAAGCACATTGGCGAGGAATTACGACATACCTGGTCAGTAAGCTACAGTTGTGCTGAGATGAAAATTCGACAAGTGTCACTGATGACGGCAATGAGAAAAAATAATGTGTGTGTGCATTCTCCATAAGATTTTTATTTATACTAAGTTTTATGAAATTAAGCTACATTGAAATTTATAACTGAATGTGTTAGAGTTTGTATAAAAGACAAGGGAGAAAGAATGGCTTATTTACAACATTTTACATTTGTCTAAAAATGACATTTGCTTTTACAAAAGGATTTTGACATTCCTCACTTTATCTGATTCTCAAAATATCCCAGTGACATAAGGAAACTAATACTTACCTTGCCTATCAAGCAAGAAAACTCAGAAATATAGAGATGTAAGAGTTTGCTACAAGACACAACATTAATTTTAGAAACAGGGTCTGGAGTCTTCCACGACAGTGTTCTCTTTCACTACTCACCCCACAGCCAGGCAGAGGTGAAGGGGCTACATGGAACTGGTTTTCCCCAGCTAAATGTAAAAAGAATTAGAACCCAGGTTAGAAATAACGAGAACTCATTTTTTAACTTTCTCTTGAATTTCCTCATGAAATCATAAGTATTTTTGCTTTTTTCCTCATCAGGAGAAAAAATAAGTAGCAAGAGCAAAAGCAATCAACAAAATACCCATAGCAGAGTTCTTTCTAGATCAACAGCGTCTAACATAAGATTAAGAATTGGGTGTCTTGGGGCGCCTGGGTGGCTCAGGTGTCTAAGTTTCTGACTCCATTTCAGCTCAGGTCATGATCTCATAGGTCTCAAGATTGAGTCCCATGCTGGGCCCCACCCTCAGCAGGGAGTTTGCTTGAGATTCTCTCCCTCTACCCCTCCCTGCACTCCTGCTTGCTCTCTAGCTCTTTCTTTCTCAAATAAATATATCTTTAAAAAAGAAAAAAAGAAAGAATTAGACACCTTATTCATCTCTAGGTCAGGACTGGGCTACATTTTCTCTTTTTAATTTTGGCTTCATTATTACATGTGGTCTCACTATCTTGAGGAGAGTTGTTTCATATTTCCTTGTCAGATGAAAAAGAACAGCAGTAGAGAATTTGCAGAATGAGCCACAGTAGAAATTTTAGAATTTAGCTGTCCCAGTGGCACAGGACCAAAGAGAGATCAGGGTATAACATATAATAACGATTATGGGAAAAAAAGTCACTTAGAGGTGGGAACACCTTCAAAACACATGAGCATGTGTCCTGGAAGAGGGTCTGAATCTGTAAGATCAGATCAAGAGCGAAACAAATAGAGTATGATGTCCTTTCTGTATGTTAATGCCAAGAATAAATGAGATAACCCTGAAAGTAATCCCCAGGAAGGCCCCAGATAGAGTAAGTGCAGAGTTTAAAGCAGCACCAATAGGACTTTCAACCAAAATGAAAAAGATCAACCCCCAAATGCCATTTTAATATTTTTAGGGCAAAATATTTATGCTAGACACTATTCTGGTCACTTCCAAATTTGTTATTTTTGGAATATTCTTTGTAATAATATGTATGCCTTATACATGTTATTTTTACAATATTTTTATGAGGTACATCATGATATTCCCATTTTACAGAATGAAGAAACTAAGATCCAGTTACCTGAAGTATTTTTCCAATTGATAAAAGGTATAAGCAGGATAAATCTGATTTTTGGAAATAAATATATTAGCACTGCCCTCCTGGATATCTACTCACAGTAGGACAGATTTTAGTATGAGACACATCAGAACACTCTGCAAATACTACAAACTGTTTTGCTTTGTTTTGTTTTGTTTTGTTTTGTTTGAAACTATGGATGTGACCAGTGCCAAGCCCTATCTTGCTGGTTCTCTCTGAGGTGACAGCTTTGGCTTCCTCTCCCTATTTGATTCACGTCATAAATAACCCACCTTCACAAGCACATAAAAGGATGTTCAACATCATTGACCAACAAGGAAATGAAAAACAACACACAATCAAAACCTCACACCTGTCAGAATTACTGTTATCAAAAAGATAAGAAATAACAAGTGTTGGCGAGGATGTGGAGAAAATGATATCCCTGTGCACTGTCAGTAGGAAAGCAAACTGGTACAGCCACAATGGAAAGCAGAATAAGGATTCCTCAAAAAAAAAACTAAAAAAGAATGAACATATGATACAGCAATTCACTTCCAGATATTTATCCAAGAAAACCAGAAACACTAATTCAAAAAGACACATGCATTCCTATGTTCACTGCAGCATTATTTGCAATAGCCAATATATGGAAGCAACCTAAATATCCATCCATAGATGAATGGATAAAGAAGATGTAGTACACATACACAAAGGAATATTAGCCATAAACTACAAAATCTTGCCATTCATGACAACATGCATGGACCTAGAGAAATAAGATAAAGACAATTACTGTATGACTTCACTTAAATGTGGGATCTAGAAAAAACAAAACAAACAAACTAGCAAAGCTCAAACAAACTCACAGATAAAAAAAAAAACTGATCATTGGTAGGCCATTTGACATAATAAGTAAAGAGGATTCAAAGGTACAATCTTCCAGTTATAAAACAAGTAAGACAAGAGGAAGTAACGTACAAAATAGGGAATATAGTCAATACCGTTGTAACAACCTTATATGGTAGTAGATGGTAGTCAGACTTATAAGTAGTGACCACGTTGTAATGTATATAAATATTGAATCACTATGTTGTGCACCTGAAACTAATACACTATGACATGTCAATTATGCTTCAATTAAAAGTATAAAAACCAAAATTAATCAATTAATTAACTCACTTTAACTTCTTGACCTCCACTCCGATTCAAAAGGCAATTTGGTCACCATCCATCCACTGACTCAGAACTGCTATAAAACTATTTGTTAGTCATGTCTTTGCAAGGCATTCTCACAGAAAATAAATTTGGAACTTTCAAACATGTTGCGGTAAAAACACTGCTAATTGTGACTATTTCAATAGTTTGATCCCAGACTTGACAATTGCTTTTTGGGCCATTGTGGTATCAGGATTCTGTTGAGAGAGAAATTAAGGAGAACATTATTAACTGGATCAGTGTTTTTTCCTAGCTGTCCTTGATGAGCAGTGACAGAGGGACAAGAAGGATAACACCCTTGGTGAAACTCATTAAGTTGCCTTTTCACTGAGACAAAAGTTAGGAATGAAACAAAGACTTCACTGAACGAAAAGTCTTAGGCTCAGGGGCAGCGTATATAAAGTTTACTATATTGCATTGCAAGGGTTATGAGTCCAGGCAAGGAAATGTAGCAGTAGTATCCTTGTTTGGAAAACCCCATATTCTCTGAGTCTGGAGGGCTGACTCAGTAATTGTATCAGAAGATTGTCATTCAAACACCTTAGCTTAGGCTGATTTGCTTTGGTATAACTGATTCTTGGGTTAATTACTCTTTCTGAGAAAATATGAAATAAAATGGCTATGTTAAACAGGAATATTTATTTTTTTAAATACACAAAATTTTATGCAGAGAGCTTCAGAGAAGCATCCAATTAAAATTGGTCATGACTACATTATCTGAATAAACTAGAGGTCAAATTTATTTAATACAGAATATTCACATACAGAAAAAACTTGACATAACATGGTTACCATATGTGACAATGGCTGCTTAGTGTCACAAAAATCCCTTCACTTCCCTTCTTGGCACACAGGTAGACTCTTTTTCCACGTCTTCCTTGCAGTTAGTTGAGGCCATGTGATGTCTCATAAATAAGGCACAAGTTCCCCATCCATCTTTCCATGCTCTCATTCTCTTCCCTTACCAGACACAGAATTTCCAATGGTGGGGTCTGTGGTCCTGAGGATCCTAGGAATGGCAGAGCCACCAGGTGAAAGGACTCCAGGTCCCTTCAACTCACATTGCACTGAGATAGGAGCAAGAAATAAAGCTCTTAGTGATTTAAACCACTATAATGTGGAGTATGTTTGCTTTGCATACAACAAACCCTGACCTAACAAATACATCACTTCTATCACCTGAGAACTGTTAGCTTTCAATGCTCCTAACCTCACTATTTCTTCTACCTCTTATATTTGAGGAAACAAACCTTGTGTGCCTTCTTAGATTTTCATGTCCACCTTTTTCTTTCTCTCCTTTGGTCAGGCCCCCATTCACATCACTCCTCCATTGTTGGACTTGGATAAAATAACATTCCATAGTACAAGAGATATCTCTTCATGAGCAGCACTGAGAGGTCAGATTATACAACCCAATGGTATAAAGGTAGCTCTCCATGGAATCTGGCCAGTTAGGAGATTTGAGGTAAGAGGGAGAAGCTG
The DNA here is from genome assembly GCF_922984935.1 of Meles meles. Lineage (NCBI taxonomy): Eukaryota > Metazoa > Chordata > Mammalia > Carnivora > Mustelidae > Meles > Meles meles. The sequence goes on from NC_060068.1 coordinate 67,505,213, forward strand.
CAGAGATAAATTTCTCCTTTCCTTCTCCTGGGTATGATTTATTCTTACTTATTTCCAGAGAAGTTCTATATATTGAGTAAACACACCAGTTAAGCAACCTTCAGTATCTCGTCGTGATCATCATTCAATGGTGACCAGCATTGTAAAACAATGCATTAAGCTGCTTTGCAGCTCTTCCTGCACCATTTCTGTTTTCCCTTCTTATTTCAGTGAGCTTGCATCTTCAAAATAAAATAATAACATCTTAACCTTACCTCAAGCTCTGCTTTTTAAAGGATTGTGCTAAATCAACTTATTTGCACAATTGGTTTTCAAACATTGAGTACCTATGTTCTTTACATCCCCACTCTGACAAATCCTTGCCCAAGATCCTACAGTCACATAAAGTTTTAGGAAAAAGTAACTGCAGTCTAATGCTATAATAGTACAAAGCTTTAAATACAGGAATACTGAATTTCTGACATTCAATTTTTTATAAAACATTCACGGAGAATACTAATAGTAATCATCATGAGCAGTGCAAAGAAATTTAGTAGACTACCAATTAATGAAGGAATAATCACAGAGAGATATGTGTTATAATACAGGTAAATTGAACGCGTTAGCTATTATGGGTGACAAACAGGATAAATTATTAGAGGAGTTTTCTCCTATCTCTAAAATCATGTCCTATAAATAACTAAATGGAAATCCAATGTAGATGTTTTAGAGCAAATACCATTATTATATATTTGGGCTATATGCTCTCTCTAATTACTATTCTTATTGGTCTCTTTCTTTTCTATTTACTTTTACTCAGTACACCAGCCACATCTGGGTAGACAAGCCCTTTGAAGTCCAAACACTTATGATTATTTCTGCTCTAGGGAAGTTTTGAAATGAGTCATCTTTACTTAGAATATATGTGGACACAGGAAAAATGAAAAGACCCCAAAATTAGGTATTAGTGGTATAATTTGATTATGTTGCTTAAATTCCCTAAAGACCAGAAATAACTACAATCCAAATTTAAATGAAACATATTTCTAAGTCAAACATTAGCCACGCGAGTTTTACAAGGAGTATTTTTCTCCTCCACCAATTCAGATGGCCATTAGCCTGTATCATATAGAAGCAGAGAGAAAATAATAAACCTGTTTCAGCAAGTGCTCTCCCAGACATTTACATGTTTTATCTTTTAATCTTACCACTATCCCATAAAGTAGGAGTTATTACCCCCATATCTACAGAGAAAACAGAGGCTGAGAAGTTTGAAAACTTGGCACAAATCACTTGGCCAATCAGTTGCTGAGACATAACTGAAACTCAGATTTGACATCCAAGTCCACCTAGAAGATTAAAAAGGTATATTAACATTCACAAGCTAAAGTACTTCTGAGGAAGCAAAAGTTCCTATGCTATTTTGCTAAGGAGTCCTCTTGTAAAAAATAATAGGGTACCATAAAGAATACCAAATAATAATTTATTAAGTTATCTTCCTCATATCAGAAAAAAAAATGATTCAGTTTTGAAAACAACCCTTAGGGTGCCTGGATGGCTCAGTCTCTAAGTGTCTGCCTTTGGCTCAGGTCATGATCCCAGGGTCCTAGGATCAACCCCTGCATTGGGCTCCCTGCTCAGCAGGAAGTCTGCTTCTCCCTCTCCCACTCCCCTGCTTGTGCTCCCTCTCTCTGTGTGTCTCTCTCTGTCAAATAAATAAATAAAATCTTAAAAAAGAAAGAAAGAAAGAAACCCTTAACTATGGCATAGTTTTTTCAGTAAAAAATTCTGGCATACTTAATAAAGTAGCAGATGCTAGCTCAATGAACACAAAATATAAGAGCATTCTTCTTTCACTGGGCATTTGGCAACTCGTGAGGGAAATCAGGCAGCTGGGTCATAGCATAGTAAATTATTTAAAAGTCAAATATGCTCACCTCACACCATATGCTGAAATAAATTCCAGATGTATTTAAAAGTTTACATTTTTAAATCAAATCAAATTAAAATGACATTCAGTAGTTAAACCTTTGACAGAGAAATGATTTTTCTATGCTTTGAATTGATAAAGAATACACAGGAAAGTAACAAATGTTACCACAACATGTGAAACATTAACATAAAAAAAAATAGAAAGCTAAACTTTGTGCAAGATTTTTCAGCAAATGTGGCATTGAATTAATAGTGTGATTATGTTTTTACATGTATGAAATAAAACTCAAACTTCTGATAGGAAAAATCACTAAGACTACAATAGGTAAATTGGCAAGGGCTTAAACAGATAATTTAAAGAAGAGGGAAATGATTATCACTTAAAGGAAAATAACTATCAAATATGGATTTGAAAATAATCAAACTTTCTAATAGCTAAAAATTTTTTTTCCATTTTATTTATTTTTTCAGCGTAACAGTATTCATTCTTTTTGCACAACACCCAGTGCTCCATGCAAAACGTGCCCTCCCCATTACCCACCACCTGTTCCCCCAACCTCCCACCCTTGACCCTTCAAAACCCTCAGGTTGCCCCAACCTCCCACCCCTGACCCTTCAAAACCCTCAGGTTGTTTTTCAGAGTCCATAGTCTCTTATGGTTCGCCTCCCCTCCCCAATGTCCATAGCCCGCTCCCCCTCTCCCAATCCCACCTCCCCCCAGGAACCCCCAGTTTGTTTTGTGAGATTAAGAGTCATTTATGGTTTGTCTCCCTCCCAATCCCATCTTGTTTCATTTATTCTTCTCCTACCCCCCTACCCCCCCATGTTGCTTCTCCATGTCCTCGTGAATAAGCACCCCAAATGCTCTAAAAGTGCAGTGAATTCACTGTCCCATTCCTTCCTGATGACAAACATAAATTGGTACAATTCTTCTAGAAAGCAGTTTGGCAAAAAACTTGTCATAGGTGATCCCAATGTTCATAGTTTCAAGAATCTAACCTAAGAAAGTCAGCCAAAATATGCAAGAAGTTAAATATATGAAGACACACACAATATTACATTAAGGATAATTAGAAACAACTCAAAATCTAATAGCAGAAGAATGTTTTGGGACATTATCACAGATTCGTGGGATAAAAGATCTGGCTGCTTTTAAAATCCTAATTGTTAAAGAAAGAAAACAAATACCTAAAATAAACATCTCCTTAGCAAAATTACATGGGTCTGATTATTATCAGTACAATTTGAAATGTTTTCTGAAAAAAACTGGAGTGGAACACACTAAAACTCTACTGGTGGCTGGATTCATGGTGCACATTTTACATTTGTTTTATTTTTCACACTTTCCCTAAGCTGTGTCTATATAACTATATTTTTATAAACAGGTTACATATCAGAACTAAGCACTGGGATAAGAAAGAGCATGACCAAGATGAATGTGGACAGACAGTAAAAGTCAATGACAGATGTTTTGCAAGTATTACCTCTTATCAGCTGGATTTACATACACTTGTTGACTTCGTAGGACATGTGTATCTGGTGAGCGAAGGAATTCTCTAATTTAGAGAATATATTTACATCTAACCTTTATTTTTCTTTAAAGATTTTATTTATTTCTTTGACAGAGACACAGCAAAAGAGGGAACACAAGTGGGGGAGTGGGAGAGGGAGAAGCAGGCTTCCCACTGAGCAGGGAGTCCGATGTGGGGCTCAATCCCAGGACCCCAGGATCATGACCTGAGCTGAAGTTAGACACTTAACAACTGAGTCACCCAGGCACCCCAAGGCCTAACCTTTAAAATTCAGAAAAGAAAGGGGCAGATGGGTGCCTCAATTGGTTATGCACCCAACTCTTGATTTTGCCTCTGGGCATGATCTCAGGGTCCTGGGATCAAGCCCTGTGATGGGCTCTGCATTCAGTGGGGAGTCTGCCTCAGGATTCTCTCTCTCTGCCCTCCCCTCTCTCTCTTCCTAAAATAAATGAGTCAGTAAAAAAAAAAAAAAAAAAAAATCAAATTCAGAAAATATCACTATCAGGCAAGTGACACTAACTGGAGCCCTGTGATGTAAGCACTAGCAGTCAAATATTATCATCCTTTATGGTAAATTTACCTATATCATCTGGTATCTTACAGGGCTGTGCTCCCATCTTGACAAACTATGTGTTTCTCAATTAAAAAAAAAATAGGAAGTTAATTTCATCAGACAGATAATGAGAGAGAGAGGATAAATGTAGATAGTTAGAATGACAGACAGGTAGAAAAATAAATAGCTCTTCTGTGTCCAAGAAGTTTATATATAACCCAACCCCACCCCCAGATAGTTTCTAATATCGTGTCTTGGCGCTAAGGTGCTGGAAACAGGTCTCATGGACCAGTAAACCTGCACATCACTTGGGCTTCAATATGCACCCAGAATGCAGAAGTCAATTTGAATTGAACCTGTTGATATGGCTTGACAAATCTCATAAACAAAAGAGTATAAAAATGACTGATACCAGGTTTTAAAAATGTTTATTTTCCATTACATACAAACCAAATGTTTCCTAGAACTCAAATGATATGTTGGAAACTCCGGAGTCCTCGGAGTCATTAGTAGAGAGCTATGCTCTCCCCACCTACTCACTTTCCCGGCTCCTGCTGCCATCAGGAGAATACCAGTAATGCTACCATTTATCGAGTCATGTGCCTCTCTTGTGCCAAGCACTTTGCATCTGTTATCTCATTTATTTCCAACCACAACCTTGTGAGGTCCGGACAATGGCTCTCAGAGGGCTATAACGTGGCACTTGAAACACACTAGCGGCAACGCTTCCCTCTCTCTGCTCGTAAGACTAATTGGGCCAACTCTCAGAAATGCTGTGTGGAAACAATTTTTCCATCTTTATGATCTATACAGTGATCTTCTCACACATCCTTTGGCAGGTGATGTGAGAAAAGGTGCAAAATCAGAAATGAGGAGTAGATTCTTATACAGAAAGAAAAGAAGCCTAAGCATCATGCCTATATTTGGTTCTGTTCTTGGTTCCTGGTACTGTTGTTCACAAGTTGGGTGATCTTAATTAAGTCGTATCAACCCCTCAATTCTCCAAGCATCAGGACCTCATATTCACAAACCGGGGGGGGCCATCATTTTAGTCAAGGTTCTTTTTTTTTTTTTAATCATAATAGTGACCATATCAGACATGCTTAGGCAAAGAGCAACATTATACCAGAATTATACAGAGATTTTGTTAAAAGGGTAGCTAAATTTCCTCAGAATTTTAAACCATAAACAAGAATGTATGAGGCACTAGAAGACCTTTTTGGAAGCAGGCACTCTGAAATCTACCAAAAGAGGTAAGTTTAAACCCTAATTTCACCATGCAATTATATCATCGCTTAAACTGATTTTCTAATAGTTCTTAACATAGTGTGTACCTCAAGATAGGTGACCAATAAATGTGAGCTACTTTATTATTATTTTGCCATCAGGAATAATTCAATAATAATCAGTGATACATTTCAAACTGTGGAGCTGGTCAATTATATTTTGTAAATTGTTAGGTATGCAGAAATAGAATGGAGAAATTACTGAGACTGAAGCGCCATGGTCAGTTTGCCTGTGTTCCAGTTCCAACCCTACCATCTATTATCTATGTGACTATAAGAAAGTAATTAAGGCTTGTATTAATAAAAAAACATTTCCTTAGGAGCCCTTGGGTGGCTCAGTTGGTTAAATGTCTGCCTTTGGATCAGGTTATGATCCTGGGGTCCTAGGATTGAGCTCCCTCATTGAGCTCCCTGCTCAGTGGGAAGTCTGCTTCTCCCTCTCCCTCTGCTCCCTCACTTGTGCTCTCTCTGTCTCTCACTGTCTCTCCCTCTCTCTCAAATATATAAATAACCTTTAAAAAATAAAATAGGGGCGTCTGGGTGACTCAATGGGTTAAAGCCTCTGCCTTCGGCTCAGGTCATAATCTCAGGGTCCTGGGATCAAGCCCCACATCCAGCTTTCTGCTCAGCGGGGATCCTCTTCCCCCTCTCTCTGCCTGCCTCTCTGCCAACTTGTGATCTCTGTCTGTCAAACAGATAAATAAAATCCTTAAAAATAAATAAATAAATAAATAAATAGAATAAAAACATTTGCTTAATGGTGACGATTAAATGAGATAATCATTCAATATTGAAATAATATTGAATTTGAAATATTGAAATTGAAATTGAGTCCTGGAAGTTACTAAATGTTCGATAGGTATTTGTTATAAAATGATAGCTTTAAATGTTTATGTGTTTAGGAATAAAAATTCTAAGCAAACTAAAGGGATAGAAAACCTGAAAGGAATCAGAGACCAGTGTGATGACTACAACCAAGTGATATTTAATGGGAAAACCCACCCTAACTTCACCTTTAATCTGCCCTTGTTGTACTTAATTTTCCATTTTCTTCTTTTCACAGCCAAGGGGAATAAAGAAGTCACTAAAGTGACATCATTTAAATGACTTACCATACATTCTAGTGCAACATTAGCGTCACCTGGGAATTTGTTAGAAATGCAAATTCTTGGGCACCCTTCCCCAACTCACTGGATTAGAAGCTCTCTGGTATGCAAGCCTGCCCCTGGGAGTTAGAGGAGTAGCATTTGTGTTTCAACAAGCCCTCTGCTTGACCCTGAGAATCGCTCAAGTTGGAGAACAACAGCTGAAGGATTCTGCATGTCAGATTCACCTGTACAACTTTAAAAAATATATATCTATATTGATTCCAGGACCCTAACCTAAAACAGCAGAACCACAATCACTGGGGGTGGGGCCAGGACGCCAGCACATATATTTCAGAAATAAAACCGAAAGCTTCCCCTTGTGGCCAAAAAGAATCACTGCAATTGTTCATTCTACACAGTGATGACTCAAGTGGCTTAGAAGTTATCACCAAGGATGCCTGTGCAGAGCATAAAAACGGAGGTGCACGTGGTTTGGAGCACCTCCCATCCTCGCTATGGATGCCCTCCAGTATTACTTAATACTCAAATCTCTCCTCTTTTCTCATCTCAGGGTAATACTCACTCATGTATATCCAAGCTACAAGGAAACCCGTTCTTAGCTTTTTCTCATTCCTACGGATAGAAATCTCAATCAACCCAGAAGAACATTTTTTAAATAAAATTATATATATTTTCCAAATGAAATTTCAGACACTAGCCAAATGGAGTATGTAAAAGACAGAGGACAGAGGGTGGGGGACCCTTTCCACGGTTTTATTTTCATTACCCAGTCTATTTTCTTAGCTACAATGAATTATAGAGCATTGATCACTTATTATATGGAGTGGCATATGTTAATGAATACTAACCCCTTTCCTTTCCCTTTTCCCAATCCTTTGCGGCCACCCCCAGAATTAACTGAACTAACTGTAGTGTTATGAAAGCAGCTACTGAGCAGCAGCAAAGGTGCTAACTGGTACACTTAACAGCAGGGAAAACACAAAGAAAACCTCTTTGGAGGCAGAAAAATGAAAGCATATCAATAATATGGCCTACAATGATAAAAATTTCTATTACATAGTGCAACAAAAATAAAGCCATTTTAATGGAATCATGTCAAAGGACCCATGTCTCCTGCTCTGAAAACAAATGGTGTTGGCTTCCAGTCAACTTTTCCAGGGCTTAGCAGCAGGAGGTCATTACCCTTTGACAATGTTCAGTTACACAGACATTATCTCCAATTAACAGGTTTTAACTACAAGGATTTCTCTTTTATTGAAAACAGTGTTATTTTTTAAATAAATAACTACAGCAGTTATTCGGTAATTTTGTCTTATTGACTTAGGTTGAGATAATTACATTTATTCCTATAAACACACACACACACACACACACACACACATCTGATTCAACAGAATACTTTTAGTGTCCTTGAACTCTTTTTAAAGCATGGCAGAGAAATATTCTAATCTTTACATAAACATTTCACAAAGCCCCCTTTCTCTCTCAAAAAAAAAAAAAAAATCCTTCCCCATATTGATGTAACCAAGACAGTATGAAGGTTTCAAATTTCCAAAATAAAGTACTACCAATGAAACATTTATCAATTGTAATGCATTATATTTTCTGTCTCATTTGAGAAGGTATTATGGAATTCTGGATGATGGCCAGAAGCTCAGAGGAGAATTTTTAACACCCTCTCAATAGACACATTTATAGCTTTAAATGATACAGAGTACTGGTCTTATCAGTGCATAGCAGGGAAATGATTAAAATATTCCAGGCAAACTTAAACCTGGTTGTCCTTAGGTGGAAATGAAGAATCATTCTGGGCTGAAACCTCCAATTATATAAGATAGGAAGTCACAGAAAGACATCAGATTTGTACACTGTCAGTCTACACGGCAGATGGTAGTGTCTGGCAATGCCTTTTTTATAACAGAAAATATTATTATAAAAATATCCAGAGAAGACATTTTTAGTCCCTTGACTTAATATGAGGAAAAATTAGAGATTTCTATAGAAATTAGAGATTTAATACCCAATAGTATGAAACAGTAATTTTCTTTGAAATCTATGCGTTAACCATTCTGTCACTTCTTAGAGAATTTTTTATAGTTGGAAGTCATCTGGTATTTTCATTTCTCTCTCTCTCTGTCCTTCTCTCTCTATTCTCTCTCTGTCTTTCTCTCGACCATCTATTTAAATTCAACTAAATCTATATATTTTTACTCAACAGTTAAATCACACTATAGTGTGTTGTGTGCTGTAAGTCATATTTTAGCCTTCCCCAATGTTATTACAAAAGAATTGCCTTTATCTCAAAGGGGATATTTTCTTATAGATGAAGTTTCTTGAAGGGAGAATTCTCCTGAGAGCCACACTTTTGAGTGGCATGTTCTTAAGCATATTGCATTATGTGTCAGTACAATTAGCATACTCTTCTGGATTGTAAAAAGTAACAATAGTTGACAGCTGAAAATGTAGGGAAATGGTCTGCAAAACTATATGAGAACTAGGAAACCCAGTCCTTGTGTGGAACAAGCAAGAGCAGTACAGTTTTGTGATCCTATTTCAAAAATGAATGGAGGAGGCTTAGACTCCCGGGTGGTTAGACCATTCCTGTCTCATACTCAGATACCATGTGCAGTGATTATAGTTTGGGGAACAAAGGGAGCACAGAGGGTGGCTGAAGGAGTAGGAGCAGAAATGGAAATATCCCTGCCTGATTCTGCCATAATACAGAAGAAGTGACAATACAGCCATGGAAATGTCCCCGAGGATTTTCAAAAATCTTACTCGCGGCAAAAAGGTCTCTGTGTTCTCAGAAATGTTACACTGCAGCAGTGTATATTCCCAAACTACCAACGAACCGAGTGTGGTTCTACCTCACCAGAATGAGCCTGGAAAGGTGAGCGGTCCAATTCGTTGCATAACTAGGACACAGATTCAGAAGGCAAAAAACCTACCGCTAGGCAGAAAGAAAAAAACAACAAAGACACAAAAAGCCACAGCCAATAAACACCATTTTGTAGAATTTGATGAGACAGAGAACACCCTTTTAATCACAAATACTGGAAGGATATTTCAAGGAGTTTAAGGGGTATTAGGGTGGCCTATGAGACAGCGTGTTGCCTTCATTCCCTGGGGCATACTTGTTATTTTGATATACTTGTTTAATTTCAAATTAAAATGATAGGATAAAAAATGCCTGAGGTCATTCCTAGAGTTAGCTCTTCCTTGTCCTAAATCTTATTTTTGTGGATAAAGATTATTGAAGGTTTAAATGTTTTCATTTAAAAATGAAATTCGAGAATTAAAAAGTATTAGACGCAAGTCCTGAAATTTTGAAAATAGAGAAGAAAGACATTAGCACTGTCACTACTGAGCATAGATATAGTCGACAAATATAGATGGTATAGATAGATACGTATAGATAGATATACACATATTTTCACTATCATTCTTTTTCTATCTGCATCCCCAGCTTGCTTTTGTGAGTTCCTATTACTGTCCTATAACCTTAATCTTCAGATATGCTACTTGTCGCAGTATATAAACTCTCCATTCTCCACACTTTCAGGTAAATCCTGATAAATCCCTATGGCTTAGAGAAGCCACTGGAGAGGGCCCATACAGTCTCATTACTTATAGTTTAATTTTAACTTAAATTTACAAATCAATGTAACACCACCACACATGGAGCAGACCAGCTACATTCTTTTACTCGGAACCAGAATGTATACCTCAGTCCCATCTGTACCTTGATTTCAGTCATCTACTCAACAACTATTCTACTGTGGCAGTAGCCCTCTCACAGACCACTGGAACTAATTATTATTTTTTATGTGTTTGTGCCATAATCCCTTGCCTTAGTCCCTTGACAAATAAGCATTACAAAAAGTATTTGTGAAATCCAGAGCCTCAGATATCCCTTATTTATGTCAAAATTCTACCATTAAAAACACACCATATTCTACCGGAGATTCTTTTACAGTACAAGGAGTTTTAGGAACTTAACTTTTTAATTTCATACATTTTAGAGAAAAAGTCTTGAGTATTCTAGAATGATTAAGGATTGTGAAGATATGCATGACTGAAGGGTAAGTTGTGACACCACAAACACAAACAGCTTCAACATCGTGTCTGGAATCAGTTCAAATGAATGGCTACTTATTGTAGACAGTTTCTAAGGTAATAGACCTCTAGGGCATTGCTGCCTACCCCAAGGAGAATTGGAGGTTTTCCTCAAATATCACCCTAACAAATGCCAGTTATCTTTTGGGATCATTTAGCTTTGGACTGATCACTCGTTGACAATAATACATCATTCATTTCTTAGTTTAATTAAATTTAAACCTTGATCTGCAGTCAGTATTGTGCTGGACTCCAGAAATAAGAGTATCATACAAAGGAAAGAAAAGTGAGGTACTGATTAAATGCATCTGTAAAAATAAGAAATCGTCTCAAATCTGGGTTATTTCTGATATAATAAATTTATATCACACTGAATTACTTCTGAAACTCATGGCCTTCTCAGCTAAGCCCAGATAACCGGTCCACCATCCTTTTACTGGAGGTAGTCACTGGAAGCACCAGAAACACTTCCTTTTTCCAAATGTTTTGGTTTACTAAGGATATCCAGACAGACTATGATAAGCTGGTCTCATGGTGGACCCGTAACTATGAGAAACACACTCTAGCAATACTTTGTGACTGGAGTGCAGAAAGCCATGACATACAGATTCAAGCCGAAAAGCACACTGTATTTAACTACATGTCATGTTAAGTTCTTGAGTTGTTAGTTGACAAATACAAAGAGTGTAAGCAACAGAAACTAACATACTGTGGGTGAAGCATACATTCTATTTCCTGATGCTATGAACCTCTCTGTCATAATCCACATAAGCTCTCATCTATTTGTATATCAAATTTACAAAACCTAGCTTACATGTTAAAAGTCAGAATCTGTGGTTGGTTCATCAAGGCAGGTGTTATTTTTGCATCCTGGTATACTCAGAATGTAGCACAATATACTGAATCACAAAACATGGCACAATGAATGCTGTCTTTAAAAAACACTTGATTTAAGAACACATGAAGAACATATTAGGTTATTTTGGTGATAATGAGTAATATCATTTCTCTAAGTTATTTAGTTATAGGAAGATGAAATTTGGCTAAAACAAACCTTATTCACCAATGTATGTGGAAATGGGAGATATCAGTCACACTCCAATTTGTTAAGGAAATTTTGTAGAAAAATGTAAATGTTCTTCTCTACATATTCACTGAAAGTTGTGTTAAAGTAATTTTTTTTCATAAAACTATTGAAGGAACAGTAAAAGGTAAATTTTCTACCAGTAAACTATTCTGGAGCTCAGTATTGTATATAGAATATTAATGATTTAGGGTCAGAAGAATTTTTAAGTATTTGGTGAATGAATGAATGCAATATAACCTATGACATATTCTTTCAAAATCTATATGGAAACAGAAGCCTATCACTGTATACTTAATTCAACTTTTTTTCTTAATTCAATTTTTACGCAGTTATTCTTTTCCTAACTGCTGATGTTCAAAAACGAGATTGTCTATCATACTCTAGCAATGCAATTGACAGAAAGTAATAACAGATAACAGGTGTGTGTATGAAGAGACAGAGAGAGAGAAAAAGAGAGGTGATTATAAGTTCACTGTAATTTCAAATGGAAAAGGAAATGGGAAATTCCACAATGCAATATTCCCATTCTACATTCAAACTCTGCCAAATTCTACCACTTTTTTTTTTACAAAATTTCTAAAATCCAACTATTTTATAATGAAATATATTTTAGATCATATCAATTACCTTATTTCTTACATCATAGACTCCTCGAATGCAGAGGTTTCATTGTAAAATTATAAAATCAGTAAAACTGGCTCTTCTACTTCTCTCTTTAACTTTGTCTGCCCAACTGGTGCCTCCATCAACTCTCCTGACTGTGGGTGCTTTCAGGCTTCCTTATGGCTTCCTAGAAAGCCCACTGCTTCCCTGGTAGGCCTGCATCCTCTATTTCTGTTTGTGGTTATATTGCTCTCCAGATAGTCTCCTCATTAAACCCACTAATCAGATCTCAATTTAGAATTTACTCAAGTTTTACGCATAAACTACAATGAAATGTTAATAACGGAAAGGATGTAATCAGCTCTTAGAAGTATTTATATTTTAAATGTTGACTATTTATCAATAAACACAGTATTAATTTAGCACTGACTTGGCACTGGCTGTTTAGCATTGGCTGAGTCAGACACAAAAGATACATAACAGATTGTCCCTGTTCTTGAGGAGTTTAACACTGTTTGAGTTGGGTAGATATTACTAATGTGAAACATTTTGAGTTAAATTGCCAATCTCTCTTTTCAATATAATTGAAATTCTCAACTGGAAGCATTTAGGATGGGATGGAATAGGTAGAAAAGCCTTCAGGAAGAAATTGAGTCATTAACAGAACTTTGAGAAATATCCTGGATTTGAAAAAGCAATCAATTTCCAAAGTCGGAAAAAGTATGAGAAAAGGACAAAAGTAGGAAACAAAATGGTCTGTGCAAGAGACACTTTAGAGGCTAGATTAATTGAACGGGACATCTGCTAGCCTGCCAGTAAAAAAGTAAACTCAGGTAGGTTGGGCATGTTATGACTTTTCCATTATTGCTTTCGCTTCTGTGGTTTAGGAAGGAATAATTTTCCTTACATTGTCCAGCTTCAAGAGGCTGAACAAATTATTGATGCCCCCCCAAAAGATGTCCATTTCCTAATCCCTGGAACCTATGCATAGGTGAGTTTACATGGCAAAGGGGACTGGCAAATGTGATTAAATTAAAGACTCTGATTGGGGGGGATTAACCACGTATGCCAAATCTAACCAAATGGGTCCTCAAGTCAGTGAAACTTACCCAGCTGTGGTCAGAAGGAGGTATGAATACAGAAGGGTCAGATAAACAAAATATTTCTAGTTCTGAAGACAGAAGAAGGGGGCAATGAGCCAAGGAATGCGGGCAGCGTCTAGAACCTGGAAAGACAAAGAAATGTCTACAGCATCCAAAAAAGAACACAGCTCAGTCTAACACCTTGATTGTAGCCCAGTGAGACCTGTGTCAGACTTCTAACTCACAGAATCAGAGGACAATAAATTTGATTTGTCTGAAACTATAGAAACTTGACACCTGAATGTTGAAATAAGCGGCTATTATTTACAGATAAAAATCATCATCCTCTATTCAAATCCTGTTCTCCTATTTAACAACATCTACCCTCTAAGTGTTAGGAGCCAAGTAAAGGCCCAATAAATAATTGCATATTTATTTTCAATGATTCTGAATTGTGACTCTTCTGAAGCTTTTCATATATTTGTAGTTAGAAAAAAAAAAGTCATCAATGGAGTATGTAATACTATCACATAATATACCAGCCCAGCTTATAAGAACAAAAGTTCCTGAAACTTTGGTCTCAAGGAAATCTCTCAACAAATCACTCCTCAAATGAACAATATATGATACAGTGTTTGCTGTTTTTATTATGACAAATATGAGACACAAAGAAATTAAGTTAGTTACTCAAAGGGAGTGACAAAACAGAATCTGAACTTAGGTTCCTCTGGCCTTTCATTACTGCACCAGCAAAGTATATTTGATTTCTCAAAATCTGATATACTCTTTCCCTGTCTAGTACACCTTACTTCCAAGTCGTGCAAACAAGAAAGGATAGGAAAGTGAGTAGAGGTCAACCACAGTGTTTTCCAAGTTTGGGGGACTCCTATAGATAGAAATTCAAAAGAGAATCCACAGGGGCCAAGTCGTCTCTGTCCTTTGTTACAAATGAATGCATAAAAGTTATGCCTTATTAGAAGTCTAGGTTTAGTGCTGTCTTTAGAAAACCTGCTGGGTTAACAAATAACATGAAGGACATGGGGAGATGGAGAGGAGAAGGGAGTTGAGGGAAATTGGAAGGGGAGATGAACCATGAGACACTATGGACTCTGAAAAACAACCTGAGGGTTTTGAAGGGGCGGGGGGTGGGAGGTTGGGGGAACCAGGTGGTGGGTATTAAGGAGGGCACGTATTGCATGGAGCACTGGGTGTGGTGCAAAAACAATGAATACTGTTACGCTGAAAAGAAATAAAAAAAAAAAAAAGAAAAGAAAATGATTCTCCATTAAAAAAAAAAAAAGAAAGCCTGCTGGGCTGGCCACAGAGCTACCCCACTCCAATCTCCCTTCCAGAGAGTATCCGACACAGGGGTATTGTCAGCCAACAACCTCTTCCGCAGCCCCTTTGCAGGCCACCTTTGGTATCTAATATGAGACCCACTTTGTGCAGGTAGCTCTAGCCAATGATGGCAGAGCTGGCAAGTTGCAGGACCTGGCCACTTTTGCCCATCACAGGACTCTCCTAATGGGTAATCTCCTTGGAGCTCCTCTGTCAGGGCAGGCACTGCTTTCAGACTCTCTCCATCCAGTTTGCCTCTTGGCCTCCCTCATGTCAGAGATATCAGACCTACATCATAGTCTGAAGTCTTTCCCTTAGGCTTCACCCTTTCCCCTTTATCTTCAATACATATTCCCTCCAAAACATCTTTTGTGCCTCAAACTCAGTCTTGGTACCTGATTCCAGCACACCGGACTGATACCTCTGTGACAAGGACTTGAGGAGTCCATTTCCCTACCAAGATGAACTAAGACACTCTTTTAAATAACAAGGCCAGTATGTCTCTATGCAAATCAATTGCTGATGACCAGGATTCTTTCTGCTCAGCAGGTGGCCACCTGGAACACAGAGTCAATGTTGTTCCACTATAATATCACTGGAGAGCAATGCTGGTGGCAACAAGTCTGAATACTATCTATAAATACTTCCAGTCTCTTTGCCAGAAAAGCTGGTATGTTCTGTGGTGTCATCCATACCTGTAAAGAACAACCTGTCCCTTTATTTCCATCTGCTGTGTGTGACAAAATCAAACCTGTGTTTCCTCACTCAGCACATTTCCAGCCTTTGCTTGTATTAATATGGCTTGTCCCCCTTTCAATTCATTAACTCGCTAATGAATTATAAACCACCAGAGGAAGTATCCCATCTAATGCAACATTTGAGATTATTTCAAGATTATGATTTCTCCTGCAAAATATTTCTAACGCTATTTAAAAAAATAATCATGCAAATAAGCATGTGGTTGTGTTTTACCTGAGCCGCTTCCTAGTTCTATTATAAACCTTTGTTTTTCCTTTGCTTTTCAACATGGCATATGTGCTTTTTTTTATACTCTGGTAAAGCAACTTGACAGTTGGTAGCTGTCTGGCTGTTTATTCAACATATGTACCACTTAATGCACAGGTCTCAGTGATACAGTCCCCAAAGTCGGTCCAACTGGGATAAAAGTCAACAAATAGAGCTTTGCAGGGAGAACATTTGCTTGGGGAGAGTTAAATATTTGAAAGGTGTTTAACAGTTAAGATTTAAGCCTAATGTCATAAGAATTTACAGGGTCAGCATCTCCCCCAGCACTGCACATTCTCTTGATTTCACATAGGAGCTCCATATGTTAGAAAATCACCTTTTTAATTAGATCTCTGTAGCCTCGTTCTAAGTTACCACTGTCACAAGTCTTGGATAAAATCCTATTCTCAGGAAACCTTTCAGTAAACAGTTAGCTGTAGGTTCTTACAAGAAGATAGGGAGACAGATTCTCCCAGATTGGAAGTGATTTTAAATTAGCTGCTCTCGAAAGTGGTGGGTGTGGTGTTATTTCAACATCCTTATATGTTACCTGAGCCTTTTCCCCAGGGAAAACAAAATGTGCTCAGTCATTTGCATTTCTGCAAGTAAAACTGATTAGTGAGTTCTGTGGCCTACTCTGGTCTGTCTGGACTAGCAGACAGGATAAAACACAAAAATCCCCAATCTAGTTTGGCCACTGGGACTGCTGAGGTGTGAATCCATCGGACAAGTAAAGCTTCCTGAAAATACAGAAAGAGTCTTCAGAAAGGTGAAGAAAGTTAATAGAAAAGTTATATATGAGGAGCCATTTTGTACCAGATACCAACCTCCTAAAAACCCTAAAGGGAAAGAAGAATTAATATTTTCACTTTACTAGGTGAAAAAATAATTGAGGCTGAGTGTCAAAGGGACTTTCCCAAGATGACAAAGATAAACAACAGCACAGCCCTGCGGCAAGTCCCATTATGGATGAAACCAAAGTCCTGTTCTTAACCAGAATCATACACCATTTACGAGCCCTCTGATTATAATGATACCTTGAAACTTAGAGAATTTGCAGGGCAACTCAGTCTGACATGAAGGGCTTTTGGCCCTGGAGTTAGCCTATGCTCCAGAGATAAATTGAGTTCTAAAGTCACCACCAACTCCCAAATTTAGAGTATCAGACAAAAATGTTATCATCTGTTCCTGGTTCCCATGGTCCTCTGTCTCCTGGCCCACAGTGCTGTCACGGAGGCCCAACCAATCATACACTTTACAAGTGTCGAGCTCTATCTCCTTGGCAGCCGCCACACAGTGAGGCAAATGAGCTGCATACCTAGAGTTTTTACCCTTCCCTTCTACTTTTAGATTTGAATGGGATAGCTCATCTCAGTACATGGAATCTGGAATGTTCCTCATGCAAAGTGGCTGGCATGCAAAGGAAACTATATGGCATGACTTGGAAGTAACTGAGAGTTAACTCTCTATGGTGAAAACATTGGCT
Organism: Meles meles; assembly: GCF_922984935.1. Taxonomy (NCBI): domain Eukaryota; kingdom Metazoa; phylum Chordata; class Mammalia; order Carnivora; family Mustelidae; genus Meles; species Meles meles. Next base: position 67,522,321 of record NC_060068.1, read on the forward strand.
AATGGGAAAGAGAATACAGGAGGGAGCCATGTAGATAAATGTCTTCATCTTTCCCACACCACCTACCATGAATTATTCTGTGCGGCACATCCAGGCATACACTGTATGAAGAGAAAGTGCGCCTGCCTAGGAATGTCATGGCTTGTTGTGAAGCTGTAGTCATACATATAAATACAGCATTTCATTTCTATTCCACATCTTCTCCTTGTCTCATTGCCCTATCCCTAACCCTCTTGTCTTAGGTTTGCAGACATGAAATAAAACACTGGCACTCAATCCTCACCTCAGCCTCCAGATTCTGAGGAAACTAGCAAGCAAAGCTATTTACTGAAGGGAAGAATTACTACATGGAATTGTCAAAAATGTAGATATCCTAATGTTGACTCTCTCTACCTTAAACATGAAAAGTTGTCTGGGTCATAACTTAATTTCAGATGCTATCTTGTTTCATTTTAATCTTGTATTTAAAAAGATATTCTGTAGAATAAATCAAGACTCCTAAGTAGTAAGTTTTTGCTTTCTTCTTCATGTTAAGAAAACTACAGTTGGGGGCACCTGGGTGGATCAGTGGGTTAAAGCCTCTGCCTTTGGCTCAGGTCGTGATCCCAGGGTCCTGGGATCAAGTCCCGCATTGGGCTCTCTGCTCAGCAGGGAGCTGCCTCCCCCCTCTACCCTGCCTGCCTCTCTGCCTACTTGTGATCTCTGACTGTCAAATAAATAAATAAAATCTTAAAAAAAAAGAGAGAGAAAGAAAAAGAAAACTACAATTGTGTTAAGTCAGTGATATGTTTACATCCAGGTAATGGACCATGGGAACAATGTTCCCAAATTTCCAAGCCTCCATTGGAGCAAGAGATGCCACCTGCCACCTGCCCTTCTCTGGGTGAGATGATTCTGGAAAAGATTTGTTTTAATAATAAAGAAGCATAGATGGGGATAGCTTGATGTCTGCTTCTTCCCCAACCTTTTTTCTGGAATGTAGATGTGATGCCTGGAGGGGAAGTACCATTTATCCACTAGCTTCAGTGGCCATCCACCTCCATATACTGACAAGTAAGAAGAGTCAACATGTCCAAGATAATGGAGCAGACAGAGAAAAGTGTTGATCTGGACTTTTTGCAATATGGAAAAACAAACAAACAAAAATTTGTTTATATGTCATTATACAGTTAGGTTTTAGGATACTTAGCCAAATGCACTATCAACAGATATACATTCTTAATTTTGTATATTGTATTGACAAACTCTTAAAATCCAAGATTTCCCATGTGGAATTCTCTCACAGAGGCAATGACCAATCTCATCAAAGTAGGGAAACTAAAAAAAAAAAAAAAAAAGGGAAGCAACTAAAAAAGAGCAAAAGCTAAATGTATAGTAAGTTGATATGTTGCATGACACACATATTCTAAACACCTAAGCATAGGATAGAGAGTATTTTTCCTATATTGCAAATACTGTTTGCTATATATATATATATAGAGAGAGAGAGAGAGAGTTTGTAACTATTCCTCCTCTACTATTACAGTTAAATGGTTAGGTCTGTATTTAAAACAAATGTTACAAGGTTTTAAATGTGTATTTTTAACATTATAAAGTTTTCTTTCCAAAATATATATTTATTTTGAAAAGTGATGAAATTTTTAACAAAGGTTTATATGAATTATTATAATGACTTCAATTAAATTTGGAAGCACTGGTCTGATTTTTATATTCTTTCTTAATTTTCCAATATATTTTATAAGACTCCAATAATAAAAAATAAATTTATATTTATTTCAATAGGAGGTTTTGTTTTTTTTTTCCCCAAGGAATGTCTATTACTGTCTTAGAAAACACTAATATTCCAAAAAACAAAGTCCAGGAAAGCTGTGTCAGCATAAGCACGGGTATTTACTCAACATTTATGTGACGTACTAAAGTATATCACTTACTACAATCATTTCTGTATTCACACACACACATAAATATCTCTATCTATGTATCTAGATATATTTTACACTCACCCAAAAATCTTTAGGTTTGATACTAAGAAAAGGTCAAACGTCTTTTCTTTTAATAATCTGTGTACTTCAGCTCATCAATATACATTCAACTTCAGTTCCTTATTGTCTTATTAGAAGCTTCCAAGAAGAAAACAAACATAGGAAGAATTTTCTCATATACTCAAGTTCACATCATGGGTTTGCAGTTGAACTAAGACAACAATTTTTGCTTCCAGTGTATTCTTATAGTCACTGGACAGTCCTTCTGTAGAATATTCAACCTACTTTCTGGGAACTCAGAGGTGAGGATGGAGAAAAGAAAGTAGATAATATTTAATTTCCAAGTACAATCCCTCCTAATTTTTTCTTTCAGTTAAGAGAGGAAACAGAAATACTGTAATGAAAGACTACTGCTTGGAAGAAATCATCTCTATTTAAAACTAATTAAAAACTAATTTAATTAGACTAATTAAAAATCAAAATCAGCATTTCAATTAACAGATTTATTTTGCTTATTTTCAGTTTTGCAAGTTTAGAACAACTATCATAGGGTCGTAATGGTGATAGAGTTCTTATTTTAATTATGAGTTTTGCTTCTGCAGAAAGAAAAATGTAGACTTATCATGCTTTAATAGATAATAAAAGGAGAAGAGTTCAAACTCTAGATAGTACAATGACTTCCCCAAAAACAGATCTTTTCCTTTTAAGCACTAGATCAATAAATGACCCTTTTGATCACAGAACAAACTAAAATCTCCTCTATATTTTGCTTGTTACTTTCATTTTTTTTCCCCCAAGAAAAGATGAAGCCACTTAAGTGGCAGACCACAAAAGCACTGTGGCACTTTCATCCTAGTTAGGAGTTCAAAAAGTAAATAAAACTTTTTGAAACTTATATACTTAAGAACAAAGCTAGCACCCAGTAGCTCAATATGCCTTTGGGGTTAGGAGTTTATTCAGAGCATCAAGAATCAGTATTTCCATCTAGACATACAAGTGATCTAAATAGCATTCATAGGACTTTAAAAGCCTTTTTGAAATAAAAAGTAGAGCAAACTACAAAAGTATAAATTCTAAGTTTTTCTGCATCATTCCCACTTTGTAGAGCATTTGGTGAGGACGGGGACTGCCGGGACATCACATATCAATCGGATATGAAAGAATACGCTGGTCCACATGGTCAAGGCACAGGAATAGACTAATGAGAACCAAGCTGCGGGCCTCTCCTCTTCAGTTTGCTTTCCGTCAGTTTTCACAGGAATCCATTGGGTGAGGACAATTTGTGGGTATTTGCTATCCCTGCCAGGTCCTTGTATTTCCTTAGTATATTGAAATATGGACTAGCAGAAAGGAGCATAAGTGCTAGAGAGTAAAGATGAAGGACTGAGGCACACATTGGCAGCCCAACCGGATATCTAGTACAAATTGAAGTTCAGGGGAGAAAACATTCACTCTGCAAAGTTGACATTTCTGTTTCTTTTAACAGGTGATACGGAGCATAGAGTGGATAATAGGGATTAAGAAGTTTCAATGGTGAGTTTTATAATATCAAGAAATAATACTTTTGAATGTATTTTAAATATGAGGGAAAAGTACAAAACCTTTTCCTACCTCCACCTTAAGCATATCGACCAAATAAAAAAGCATCCACCCAATGGTTTCTCTGGTTCATTTCTGTATTTCTGAATATGAAAAGATACTGAGAATAAGTCAAGAGTTCCACATTTTGATTATCTGTTGTTTATCTCCTCTCAGCCCCTAAGCAGATTCAATACTTATTTTTGCTCTCACCATCACAGTTAAACTCACCCATACAATTGAGTACTGAAATCCAGTTGGAAAGAAAAAACAAAACAAAAACAAAAAAATGCTTAGATATTTATATGGAAAACGTGCCCTGAAGAAAAAGCCACTATAATGTCAGAAATAAAAAATGGCAATTTTGTATTTGAGCATTTCTTACTGAAAATGTTAATTGCAAAATGTGCCAACTAAGATTTGCTCTGTCATTTACCAGCACAAGATTTCATTTGCTCCTTTGTCTTGCTATACACCCCTACTGCAGTCTGAATGAGTGATGTTCTTGAATTACTGCTCTTTCCAAATTCTTTTTCTTTCCTCTGCTTTCCTTACTTTACTAGTTCTCAGGTTTCTGTCTCCATTGTTCCCATTGTCTGGTACTCCTTCTGGAATTGTAGCTTTATGAAATGCTGTAGCGATGGGTTGCAGGATTTTTTTCCCTCCACCTGTATACTGCCAAGGGACTCTTTGAAGACCTTACTTTTACCATCAAGAACTAGGGAGGCAGACCTGGTGGCCTTAAGGGATTTAATTAGAGTTCACCAAGTCAGATTCTCCAAGCTCTCAAAGACCTAATTTAAATACAAGTTCACTCACTTTTTCAACTATTTCTTAGGCCCTTATTAAAATTTCAGGTTATTAAAAGCAACATCCCGAGTTTTGCAATACCCAGAAAATAAACCTGGGTTATGCAGAATCTCAAACATCCTCTAAGTGCAAATGCAAAATTCTTCCAATCGCTAGGGAAATAATAATGAATTAGCATATATATTATTGAAACAACCACTGTGGAATTTTGTTGATCATGTATCAAATACATTTATATGGATAGGACCTATTTTAAAGGAAATAGTTAAACACTGGTAGTAGAGTAGTGAGAGAAAATATGTACTTAAATATTTTTGTGGTCCGTTGTCCTATTATTGCCTTATATAAAAATGATAATTATTATGACTACTCTTTAGGTCATCTGATACCGCTTTTGTTAGGCTGTCAGCCAGAACCCTTGTTAAAAGCACCTGACAAATTACATCAATTTGCAAAAATGTTCTGGTCAATCAAACTTCTGTTACACATGGATATGCTAGGAGAGCCACATATAACATGATTTCTAATTGATGACATTGAGATTTGATGAGAAAAACAAAGTGCTGGTCTTTTCCTGCCCTTTCCTTCCTGCACTAAGAATTGTGTCTTAACTAGACCTTCTAAGCAGAGATTGACTTTAAACATGAGTTGACCACACCATGGTGTCAAAATTAAACAACTAACCACATTAAAATCTATGGAGCTTTGGCATGAAGAAAGATAGCTACAATGGAAAGTGCCACTGGGGTGCCTGGGTGGCTCAGTGGGTTAAAGTCTCTGCCTTCAGGTCATGATCCCGGGGTCCTGGGATCGAGCCCCACATTGGGCTCTCTGCTCTGCAGGGAGCCTGCTTCCTCTTCTCTCTCTGCCTGCCTCTCTGCCTAGTTGTGATTTCTCTCTGTCAAATAAATAAATAAAATCTTAAAAAAAATAAAGTGTCACTAAACCAACTGTCACAAAAGTAGGAGAAAGAGGCAGAAAGAAAGCAAACAGGTTACTTTCACACCATTTCATTGTCAGTCTTCACATAAAGATCAAACAAAACAGAAGATACTCATAGGGGGCAGGGAGATGAAAAGAAAATGAAAGCTTTGCAACTCCTCTTTGATTTGGGGTGGAATTTACAAAACACATCAACATTGTTTTGCACTTTTTAAAAACAAATTCCACTGGAAAGAATCCTTCTTAGTGAAATAAATAATTGTGAGAATTCTGTCACAGCCATTGTTTTCAATATTTCTCAGCTCACATCCCTGTAGTATTTTCATATAATTAGCATATTAGCTTTCTCAAAGTTAACCTTCACTATGGCTTTAATAAGTGAATTGAAGATCTGGGTCTTTTCACAGAGCTGACTGGTGAGATACAGAAAGAAATTTAGGTCATCCGTACACTTTGGATTTTTTATTATTTATACGCTTTCAAGTAGGCATAAAATCTTAGGTACTTTTCCATCTATTTTATTCATACAAATATGAAATATCTTATGCCATTTTAAACTATAAGTCAAGTTATATTTTAATCCTGATTATTTTCTGGCATCACTGCACAGAAAAATAGTGAAGTTATCATCTTATAAAAGCACACTAGTTCTCAGTTACAACATTATGAGACTAGTTTATTGGTATAAATTCACATGAACTTCCCAAGATGAGATATTTTTCATAATTTAAAATTTTAAAGTTATGGTTTATAATGATCACCCTGGAGCAGAAAAGGAAAATCTGTTTCTTCAGTAGATGTGTTAAAAATTCTTTCCATTTGCTTTCCACCAAAAGATCATGCTTAAGTACTTTCATTTAATATAAAATATTTTTCAGGTTTGCCTTGTTATTTAACGAAATTCAAAATCAGTTTGCAAAGGCAATCGCCCCATTCGCCCAACCCTCTAAAAAAACTTGTCATTTCATGACAAACATAGATTTCCTGAGAGATGGAAAACATTCACTGTGAAAATTGCTATATTTATCCTTGAGACATATTTGGTAAAATTCACTAATTTGCCCAGTGCATAATTTCAGTATGTTCATGGAAAAACAAACTGTCTTACCAATGACTTTAAAACAGAATCCCTCTGCTCTCAGAATTCAATGGAAGCAAGTGCTATGTAAATACTAATGATTGAATGTGATCTTCCCTGGCAGTGGGAAGGAAAATGCTCATTTTGATCACACACACTGAGGCGTGCACACACCCACGTGTGTGCGTGAATTTTTTAGGGAAGACCTTTATAAGATAATCTAAAAAATAATCAAAACAACAGTTTACAGGTAAACAAGTCAGAGAGCAAAATGGAGACAACAAAGTATGAGGACTGCTTTTCTTTTTTTTTTTTTAATTTTTTTTTCCATTTTATTTATTTTTTCAGCGTAACAGTATTCATTCTTTTTGCACAACACCCAGTGCTCCATGCAAAACGTGCCCTCCCCATTACCCACCACCTGTTCCCCCAACCTCCCACCTCTGACCCTTCAAAACCCTCAGGTTGCCCCAACCTCCCACCCCTGACCCTTCAAAACCCTCAGGTTGTTTTTCAGAGGAGGACTGCTTTTCTTAATCACGTAGGTCAGAGGCCGTTTGTCCCCCAAATGGTCTCTGAAGATTCTAGTTGTACTTTGTTTTAATATGATGTTGCAAAATTTACTTCAATAATGCGCTAAAAGTCAATAGAAGTCTATCTTTGGTTCCTTCTCATATCACTTTTAGTTATATATAGGCTAATTTATGAAGAGGAAATGAACTTCCCAAAATTGAAGGTGAATATAGACTTTCAGCTTGGAATGTGCTCCCAGTCTCCTGTCCTGGAAGATTCATCCCCTCAAAATCATGTCCAGATTACCTTTGGTCCATTATAAATTAAAAGTAATTAGACATTGTATTTGATTTAAAATAAATAAACATACAGATCTTTCTGTTTGATTTTGACTGTTCACATATGAATGGGTACTATATATTTCTCTAAATTATTGTGTAATAGGTTCACAAAGAATTATCAACAAAACATAAACACAAAATATTCATAATCTAACCATTTCTTCCACTTAAAATTGCAACACCTAAAGAGGTAGGGAAACATAGCAAAACTGAGTGATAGGGCCATAATAGACCATAATAGGCTAGAATATGTAGTTTAACTCCTTGCACACCAAAATGTTAAGGGTAACTGGTATAGACTGAATGTATGTGTACCCCCCAAATTCATATGTTGAAATCCTAATCCCCAGTGTGATGGTATTGGGAGGTGGGCTTTTGTGAGTAGTTACATCATGAGGATGGAGCCCACATGAATGGAATCAGTCCTCTGATAAAAGAGACCCCGGAGAGTTTTCTCACCCTTCCTGCCAGAAGATAGCCCTCCATAAGCCAGAAAAAAGCTCTCATCAGACAGTAAATTTTCCACTGTCTTGATCTTGGACTTCCCAGTCTATAGAACCGTGAGAAATAAATTTCTGTTTAGAAGCCACCCAGTCTATGGTGTATTGCTATAGCAGCCCAAGCAAAGTAAGACAATGGCCATGGCTTAACTCACACCTATTTTCCAGAAGTACTTGCCTTGATAAAGAAAACCCCATTCTATATATATATATGCCTCTTTTTTTTTCCATTTTATTTATTTTTTCAGCGTAACAGTATTCATTCTTTTTGCACAACACCCAGTGCTCCATGCAAAACGTGCCCTCCCCATTACCCACCACCTGTTCCCCCAACCTCCCACCCCTGACCCTTCAAAACCCTCAGGTTGTCCCAACCTCCCACCCCTGACCCTTCAAAACCCGATTAGAGTATTTGAATTTATATAGTTCTTACTGTATCTTGATCAACTGAAAATATAATTCAAAAAAAATCAGTATATAAAGTTGGAGACCATGATATCCCCAAATCATAAAAACTCCTAACAATGAGTATGGGTGTCACTGGGTGGAGAAGCTTTCCTGAGTGTTTTTAAGATTCTATCACAATACTCTGTTAAATTAAGAGATCCAGGAAAAACCCAGGAAAAGTCCAGAGCCCAAGATTAAAATCACAGAAGGGTTTTAAACAGAGATTGACTAACTGGAAGGTAAAAAATTTAAAATAATATATTCACAGTCCAAGAAACTGCTAGCTATGGTTGATGAAACATTTTGAACATTATCATGAAGGAATCAAAATAGACCTCCAATCTACAAGTTTTCCATGCCTATTCTAATTCTTACTCTCTTCATTTGAATTCTGGGCCATTGCATCACCTACTTACACAAAGGCCCTTGATTTTAGGGAAGGAAAAAAAAAACAAACAAACTGGAATCCACAAAAATAGCCAGAAATAGCCACTCAGTCCTGAAGCCTCCTGTATCCTCTTGCATCCTCAAAGACATAGGATTTTTTATACTGACTTTTTATTAAAGTCTTACTTTAATACTTAATGACAGATTCAAATTGATTACACTGAAACCATCTCTGTCTCACCTGATAACACAGCAGACAAAAGACTTGAATTAAAGGTCAAAGAATTGCCAAATCAGCAATTTTCCTATAATTGTGCTAGCTTTATTAGTATTCCCTTCAATACGAGCTTTCTCTGTAGGATTCTTTTAATTCATCAGTAATCTTTGGAGAGTCAAGTTAGGTAAAACCAGAAAAAAATAATATATCAATCTTCAGAATTGGATATCCATGAACTACAATATGTAGTAAGACACTGCAAGTCAATGATTGAGTGTACCATAAGATAATGTGAAGCATCCTCCTGCCCTTAGAACACCTCACACACAGTATGCAATTTGTAACTCCCTGACGTTTTGTCTAAGAATGGGTGCCAGAGTTGCTCTTTACATCAAATATGAAAAAAAGTTTGAGCTTTTATGCAAACTAGATGCTATTAAAGTTGTATCTTCTCCTAGCCTCCCAACATATTGCATTGGGTACTCATCTGTGGTCTATGCACACCACCCCTCACCCACAGGATGAAGCCAGTAAAAATTCATAAAACTCCACTAAAGATGTGTCAGTTCTCTCAAGTATTTACATCATGATTCATCACGGATTTCCTCTACAAGTTCATTTTATTCCAACATTCAGAGCTTTAATATCATCTGTCCTCAGTCTGATCACTCCTCAACACTGAAATCCTGTTTCTCTGATTCCCCTTCTCCACCATGCAAAGGAGTTTTTTCCTAAAACTGTCTTCTTTTTTTCCTATACTCCCAACAAAGTTCCACTCTGAAGCTTTCTGCAATTATTTAAGTCCACACAGCTTATTCTGTTCATTAAGTTGTATTGCTCACTGTACCATATAAATTATTCATTCACCTGAAAAACGCTGTCTTTGGCCTTCTTCAGGCCCCTCCCCAAAACATTTTCTTGTCTTTAATCTTTGTTTCTTATTTGGATAAAACATGTTAATGCTTGCCCATAGATAAAGTAAAATAATATTTAATATGTTGTTTTGGGGGATTAGATGGATAAATTTTGGGTAACAAAACCCGACATAAGAGTGATAAACTAAATTAAACTAATTTCTTCCTAATTTAACAGTCTGGGGAATACAGCTTAGGATCATAATGGAAGCACTTCTTCCAGTATCATCAAGGAGTCCAGAATCCTTCTACATTGCTGCTTTGTTATATGTTGGCATATAACATATATAATATATATGTTATATATACACCCTTAATAAGCTGTGTGGATCCAAGCTGGTTCACAACCCCAAACGTATTCTAAAAAGCAGAATGTAAGGAAGGGAGAAGGGAGAACAGCCTCTCCTGTGATGGACAGCTCACTTCCTTACACCACATTGTCTTAAATTTAATCAACGTCACATAATAATAAGGAAACCAGAAAATATAGTGTTTATTCCAGGTATTTGTATGCCCAGCTACAAATTAGGTATTCTGTTACCAAATGAGAAATGACTGGCTATAAGCAGACCCAAGCTCTGTTATAGAAGAACTACAGTGATCTCTGCCATTATTAACTTCATGTCTATCTCCCTCGTATTTTCATTCTTTTTACTCCCTCTACTTTAGAAATAATAGATTTTTAGTTCCCCAATCTCCTCCTTTTTCCTGAATCACACTATCTTTATGTCTTCAGGTGGCTAACATCTATTCATTCTTCACCTCTCACCTTAAGATCACCTCCTCAGGGAGTCCTGCATCAAATTGAGTCTGATTATAAAGTCCAATAGCACTGTGACTCCTTTGATACATTCATTGTACTTCTGTTTGCATGTGTAATCTTGCTATTTTTTATTGAGCAGTCCAATCTATAAAAACAGGTCAGTGTGACAGAAGTTCAAAGTACCTTGAGAAAAGATTTGTCATAGAAAGTGAGAAAAGACTTCCAATTTGAAAGTTCATTTTGGAAGCTGAATTTCAGTCCGTATAGGCAGAGATAATGGGGAAAGGACTACAAAGAATGCAACTCATTTATTGGATGAGCTGGATGTCATTGAAAGAACCAAGTTTATTTTTTTCTCACTATAAGTTTTGCAAGCTCATTCTATGGATCTATTTATCACTGTCCCTGGCATAAAATCTCAGACACATCCCCTATATTTTTCAGTCACTCATAGATAATTGAAATGCTCCATTCATTCGAATAACCCCATAACTCTGGCTAGTCCAACATACTTTGATGACTTTAAACTACTATTCAACTTAAACTATTTCTAGGGCCTTGGGAATCTGGATTAGAGAAGAGAAATTAGGAATAAAGAACTTATTTTTATATTGGTGGTAGCATTATAATGTGGCATTGGTACTCTCTGGATAACTATTGAGTCATTGTTACTTTCTCTTTCATTGGGGAATTTTGTAGATTCCACAGAAATGCTTCTACCTGAACTCTCCGACCATAGCTCCCATAGTGCTGGCATTCGCTGGCCACTTACAAGTCTCACATTCTCCTATGCCTGTACTGAGATGCATTTCTATGCAATCTCATTGAGTGGAGTGGAATTTATTATGAGACAACATAAAACCAGATACTTTTTTGGGTTTCATATCCAGTCCCCAAGAAACACATATCTTGTTCCCTTCAAGTTCTTAAACTGAAGCTCATGCAAACATAATAATACCTATTAATTCAGTAGGAAGAGTCAGCTTTAGACAAATCCTCTTTCTTTTTACATATCCATGAGAAATTAGTCATGAGATCCTTAAAATTCCAAAGAAAGGGTGTTAAACTCTCTGAGCTGTTCTTGTGAAAATCTTTTCACTTGACCTGAGGTAAGGGAGTGGGATTAACTGTCTTCCTATGTTCGATGAGAGAGATTGGGACTCCAAAGTACACTTAAAACTTCTCTTCAGGGGCGCCTGGGTGGCTCAGTGGTTTGGGCCACTGCCTTCGGCTCGGGTCATGATCTCGGGGTCCTGGGATCGAGTCCCGCGTCGGGCTCTCTGCTCGGCGGAGAGCCTGCTTCCCTCTCACTCTCTCTGCTTGCCTCTCTGCCTACTTGTGATCTCTCTCTGTCAAATAAATAAATAAAATCTTAAAAAAAAAAAAAAAAAAAAAACTTCTCTTCAAAGAAATCTCTCCTCTCAGTTTCTTCTGGTATAGCTTAGACGTGGCTGATGGGATAGTCCTCCTGGAACGAACATTACTGTCGTGAGCTCTTAGGTGAGCTGCAGAGATAAAGAAACACCTCACTCCAGAAAGAAGGAATATCTGATTCCACTTGTAGTTAGAGTCTTTGTGGCCTCAAAACTAAAAGAGAGGCACTCATTTAACATCATATTTTAAAGGGTGGGGGAGAAGGTTAATCTCAGAATATCTGATCATCTTCTATTTAGAGATAACCCAAAAACCACCTTGACAGAGTCATAAACAAACAGATATAAAATTGAGAGATAAAGCTGAAAAGGGATTCTTGAAGATCATTCATAAGAGTTCAAATTTGGACCTATAAGGTCAATAGAACCACCATAGATAGAATTTTACTGTGAGATTATTTTTAAAAAACACATTATACTCCCCATCACACTTTAGTAATCATTTCAAACCTTGAGAATGATACAATCTGCTGTTGGGACATTTCTACTAGTGACTCTATTATAATGTGATAGAATTGGATGGTCCCACTGGATTTACTTAACTCTGCATTTGGTTCAAAAATCATAGAATTTCAGAGTAAAGAAATCATGATGTAAAATCTTTATTAATAGTGCAATGAAAATAATTTACATGAAATTTCTATGCCACATAAAAATAAAAATACTAATACTAAGGGCAGCATAGTATCCTCTAATATAATTTTTAAATTGAAGTCATATAGTCTAGCCGAAAGAAAGTACAAAAAAAGTCCACAAAATAATTTAGATAGGTCAATATGAGTGCTTTCTTATGAACATTCTTTTGAAGGAACTATCCTTATCATACAATTCTAAGTCTTTATAAAACAGAAAGGGAGTTGGGAAATCATATGGCTTGATTCTACAAGAACCAGTTAGTAAATCTGAATAATACTGGCATAGATATGATAATCAAATCTAGCTCTATTAATGACACTGCCATGAGAAGCATATAAATATAAAAATAAAAGGACAAGAATAGAGCCCTAGGGGACCACACATTTTACAGTAACTGTTTCTGATGAGCTGCTACCCAATATAGTATGCTGTGTCTGCTGACAAAGATAATTACATTTCAAACCAATTTAATGCTGTCTCAGAATTCCATCTCACGTTTCTGAAAGTTCTAACAATATATCACTGTCTACTGTGTCAAAGGTGAGTGATAGATCTAACGTTGAGTGTAGGCATCCCTTCTTCCTCAGAAACTCTCACATATCACTGAATATAAACAAGTAGTCTCTGGTAACTTAATGGACTACCCAAAATCCATATTGGAATTTAACAAATATTAATCATAAATAATTGTGTTTTCAGGCAAAATATCAAACATGTTTCCACTCTGGTTTGTTTGTTTTTTGTTTTTTTTTTTCTAAAAGAGACAAGAATTGGAAAACCTGTATCAGAATCTAGCAGGTACATATTGATAATCCTCAAATGTTTGTTGAATGAATGTATGCATACATGTTTATTTAATAGTCAATGAACTAGAGAAGCAAAAGGTATGCAAAATATAGTACACTAACAGGTTATGGTATTCTCATTTCTACTAAAAATTATATTCTGTATATAATTCCTTAATTACATGAATGAACAGGGCCAAATAAGTCCTTAAAATAAAACAAAAAGCAAGAAAATAAAACTAAATATATGACAAAGATTCCCAAAACATGCAGAGAATTTCTTGTGTGTTTCTCCAAGACTTGTTTTTAATGAACACTTTTAAGAATTAAAAACAGGAAGAAGGTTTTATGCCTGTAGTGGGTATAAACTGAAGGCCATAAGCTCAGGTGTGTGTGAATAAAAATTGCTTTCCTTATTTTCTTTCAATGATATATTCCTCAATCCCACTGAAATGTGGGAAAGTCAGCTCTATTCATTCCATTTGCTTCCCTCGAAGATGGTGGGAATGCCCACATTCATCAGTAAACACCACTTACCCCAGCAATATGCTCTGTCTCAGTTCTGAGAGTCCCTTCAGTTTTGCCACTTCTGCTGTTTTAGTTTCCTTCTCAGTACCTAGTATCCAGTCTGCAGGGAGCTGCCACAAAAATATGCTCATTTTCACTTATACACCAATTCTTTCTCTCCCAAAGTCCTTGGGAGTATCTTTAGCTTGGAAGACATCTCCCTCCTTTTCTCTCTTCAAACCCTCTAGAACACATAATTTATTCTTAGTGAAACTGGTTTTAGTCAAAATAAGCCAGGAAGGAAAGGTATTAGTTAAGAACAAGTTGAGTTGCTATCACAAAGTAATCAATAATACAGAGACTAAAATAATTCAGTTTATTTCTCTTTCATATAATATCCACAGATAAAAGTTCTTTTACTAATAGGAGAGCTCTACTATCTTCAACCCAGGCAGCTCTGTTTGGGGATCAAGATAGTTGTTCAAGTGCTCATCTCCTCACCAATGGAAAGGAGAAAGGGACTTAGGGAGAACATATTTCTTTCTAGGGACATAATTTGGAATAAGGACTAGTTTCACAGATGTGTGACCAGTGCAGTCCACAGGCCTTGCTCAGAAGGGAGACCCATGCTGGGTTCTGCAACTACCATATTATTTTTTTAATTATTAAAAATTGTGCCTTTGAATTTCTGTTTTGCAAGAAAAGTTCAATGGGACAATGGAGCATGTGCTAGGGGCATAGAGATTGGCTCACTGCTTCTACTTCCATGTGATGTCCCCTCTTGAGACAGTCTTGGACACTCTCAGCCTTACCCCCTTCAGCAACTGCAGCTGTCCTACACACCCAGCAGGGTTTTATCTATTATAAAGTAAATTGTTTTTTGTATTATGTTCAGTTAGCCTACATTATAGTACATCATTAGTTTTTGTTGTAGTGCTCAATGATTCATTAGTTGTGTGTAACACCCAGCACTCAACACAACATGTGCCCTCCTCAATACCCACCACCCAGTTACTCTGACCCCCACACCCCTCCCTTCTGTAACCCTCAGTTTGTTTCCTGGAGTCTATAGTCTCTCATGGTTTGTCACCCTCTCTGATTTCTTCCCGCTCAGTTTTCCCTCCCTTCCCCTCTGGTCCTCTGCATTATTCCTTATGTTCCACCTATGAGAGAAACCATAAGATAATTATCTTTCTATGCTTGACTTATTTCAATTAACATACTACCCTCCAGTTCCATCCATATTGATGCAAATGATAGGTATTCATCCTTTCTGATGGTTAGTAATATTCCATTGTGTATATGAACCACATCTTTCACTTTATAGAAACTGCCAATCTGTTTTTCAAAGTGGCCGAGCCGTTCTGCACGGTCACCATCAATGTATGGAAGGTGCAGTTGCTCTGCATCATCATCACACTTGATATTGTTATTATTTTTTATTTTAGCCACTTTCATAGGTGTGTAGTGGTATTTAGTTTTGGTTGCAATTTGAAATTTCCTAGTGGAAAATCATGCTGAATGTATGAACTTATCTTCCATATTTATACTCTCTTTGGTGAAATATTTGTAAAGTTTTGGCCTATAATTTAATTGGGCTTTCTTATTGTTGAGCTCTAGTAAGTCTTAATATTTTCTGGATATAAATTATTATATATAATAAATTATATAAATTTTCTGGATAATAAATTATCAAGATATATGACTTGCAAATATTTTCTCCTGGTCTGTAACTTGACTTTTCATTCTCTTGACAGATTAGCAAATAAAATTTTCTAATTTAGATGAAGTCCAATTTTTCTGTTGTCTTTCTTTTATGGTTAATGTTTTCAGAGCCATTTCTAAAATTTCTTGGCCTTACCCCAACTGAAAAAATATTGCCTCCTCTGTTTTTTATTAAGAGTTTACAGATTTATGTTTTACATTTAGATATACAATTCATTTTATATTAATTTTTATATAAGGAATGAGGTTTAAGTCTGGGCTTGCATGTTTGCAAATGGATGACCAGTTGTCCCAACAGTGTTTATTAACAAGACAATCTTCTCTGTTTAATTGCGCTGCACTTTGTCAATAATCAAATGGCTGTATTCATGTAGGTCTATTTCTTTACTCTCTATGCGGTTCCATTGATTCTTGTGTCTGTCTTTTCACCAGTACTACACTGTCTTCATTAGCGTCTACAATGTCTATTGATCGATTATTTTTTATTCAGTAAGTTTGTTTAGCAGCATGTTTTCTGTAGGCACCTAGTGTTATCAGAGCCCTTGGAGAAAAGAAGTTTGGGATGGGGAAATGTCTAGAGAGAACAGTGCTTCTCCGCTTATCAGCATGTACAGAGTGTATATGTGGACCTGACCTCCAAGGTTGGGATAAGGGGTGTATCCAGAAGTGGGTGGATACTAAAGACTGATATTGCTCACCTGAAAATGAATGTCAATACTTCTTTGTGTATCCTTGTGGAGTTTCACTCTATTCCTATGCAGCTTAATCCACAGAAGATACTGCAGGTCACAAATACAGGTATCTAGACCAGACAGCTAGAGCTTTTTCTACACAACTTCCTCTATTTGGGAACGATTTGCTGAAATGTCTAGCTGTCTCAGTTTCCCTGAACTCATTCCCAGCTCCTAAACTCAACAAGGCGACCAAGCACTGTTGTATTCCCTTTGCCGTTCCCACTCTCTGAAAATTGCCATCAACCAGAAATCCTAAGTGATATTAAGGCTTACCATCTTTGTTTTCTTTTTCTCAAGGATAAATCCTTTACTGTCACTGTCCAATGTATAAAAACAGTTGCTTCATATATTTTTCCTGCTTTTTAGTTGTTTACCTTGGAAGATTAAGACAATTACTTGTTTCTCAATCACAGCAGGAACCAAAAGTTTATTCTTTTAATTATTGAATGTTAGATTACATGAGTGTGCATGTTTGTGTGAATAACAAATAGAATTGTTATAAATATTTATATTCAGATATTTTGATGAATATAACTTTTCTCCACATGACTGCTAGATTGGTTAAGGGTATGGGAACTTTCTAAGATACACTTTTGTAGAGTGGTTGCACCATTTTCATTCTCACTACCAATGGGTGCTAGTTCCATCTGCTCCATATCTATATGATTGGTATCATCAGTTTTTATTAATTTTTTATTTTCTTCCATTCTATGCAGTGTGACTTTAACTTAACGTTTTGCTAATGGTTAATGATATTGAGCATTTTTTGTGTGTGCTTATTTTTCATCTGTACATTTTCTCCAGTGATGAGTCTGCTTAAATCTTTTAAACAAAATTTTAATTGAGATGTTTGTTTCTCATTATTGTTTTGAGAGTTCTTTACATATTCTGGATACAAATCCTATACCAGATGCAAATATTTGGAAATATTTCACTAAGTTCATGGTTCATGTTTTCATCCCCTTAACAGTGTCTTTCAAAGAATTATATATTTAATTTTGATAAAATTTAACTTAGCAGTTTTTTTAACTGATCATACTTTTTGTTTGTTTTACCCAAGGAAACCTTACCTAAGTCAGGATCACAAAGAATCTTTCCTATATTTTTCTTCTTGAAGTTTTCTAATTGTGTACCTTACATTTAGTAATGTAATATGACCCATTTCAGTTAATCTTTGCTAGGTTGTCAAGTTCTTTTTGCTTTTTTAACATGTAGAGATCCAATTTTTCCAGCAAAATTTTTGAAATCGCAATAATTTCTTTACTGAAATGGCTTTATATCACTGTAAAATTCAACTAATTATATTTGTGTAGGTTTATTTCTGGACTCTGTACTATGTTCCATCAATCTATATGTCTATCATTTTATCAATATTACATTGACTAGCTTATTGCAATTTCTTGGTAACTCTTAAAATAAGGTAGTGTAAGTTCTAAACTTCATTTTTTATCTTTGTTTATGCTTTTCTAGTTACTGTCTTCCTAAATACATTTTAGAATCATTTAAAATAAATTTTAGAGTTTGAAAACCCAATCTTAATAGGATGTTTGAGGGGACTGCTTTGAATCTATGTATTATTTTGGAGAGACATGACATCTAAGCAATATTGAGCTTTCCAACCCATAAACATACATTTCTCTATTTATGCCTTCCTTTATTTCTTTCATTTGTGTTTTATAGTTTTCAGTAACAATTCTTACATATATTTTATTAGATTTGTATATAAGCATGTTATTTTCAGCACAATTACAAGTAGTGTACTTTAATTTAAATTTCCAATTGCTTATTAGTATATAGAAATAACTGATATAATTGATTTGTATATATTGACTTAGTAGTCTACAACCCTGTAAAACTCACTTATTACTTTTAATAATTTTCCTGTAGATTCTTTGAAGTTTTCTATGTAGGTGACATGTTGTCTGTGAATGGAAACAGTTTTAGTGCTTTTTGCCCAACTTGTGTTTTTAATACATTTTTTAAACCTACTGTATGTTAGAACTTCCATTAGTAGGTTGAATAGGAGTGGTGAGGGCATTTCTTCTGTAGTCCAAATCTTAGGTGAGAAGAATTTAGTCTTAAACCATTAAGGACAATGTTACCTGAAAGATTTTGTATGTCCTCTATCAAGATGAGGACACCCCCTGCTACTCATGGTTTGCTAAGAGTTTTCAATCATGAATCAATATTGAATTTGGTCAAATGCTTTTCCTGCATCTATTGAGATCAGGGGTATGTCAGTAAATGTTTAACAATTGACATTCTGGGGAGAAGAAAATTGAATAGTGCTCCTATGAACACTCACGTGCAAGTTATCTACTTACATATCTGTCTTCAATTCACCCCAGTTTTCTTCTGGTTAGTGTTAGTATGACATGGGTCATAATTTTATATGACCCATGCTTTTATAGTTAACTTTTTTTCTGTATTTTTGTATGCAGAATATCTTTAGATTTTGCTTTTTTTAACCCACCTGAAAAAACAAATGACATTTTCTTTGAATTTATTTGAGGTATGTAAACCATTTGTACTTAATATATTATTGATATTCTTTAGTTTAAATATACCAGATACCTATTTGTAGCTTATGGTATCATCTTTTTCTTGCACAATTTTTTCCTTTTTTCCTGCCTCCTTTGGATTAATTTTATCTCTCTTATGATTCCATGTTGTTGGCTTATTAACTACTTTCTTTTTTAGATCATTTAGGGTTGATGAACTATATCTCTATCAAATGTTCCTTCAAGTAGTATGACACCATTTCAAATAGAGCATAAAAATCTCAAAACATATAAATTTTAGGATTATTTGTTCCATTTCTTTGAAAAAAATGGATGGTATTTTGATAAGGATTGCATTAAATGTGTAGATTGCTTTAGGTAGCATAGACATTTTCACAATATTTGTTCTTCCAATCCAGGAGCATGGAACATTTTTCCATTTCTTTGTGTCTTCCTCAATTTCTTTCATGAGTACTTTATAATTTTCTGCATATAGATTCTTAGTCTCTTTGGTTAGGTTTATTCCTAGGTATCTTATAGTGTTGGGTGCAATTATAAGTGGGATTGACTCCTTAATTTCTCTTTCTTCTGTCTTGTTGTTGGTGTAGAGAAATGCAACTGATTTCTGTGCATTGATTTTATTTTTTTTTTTTGTGCATCGATTTTATATCCTGACATTTTATATGGAACCAGAAAAGACCTCGAATAGCAAAAGGAATATTGAAAAAGAAAGCCAAAGTTAGTGGCATCACAATTCCGGACTTCAAGCTCTATTACAAAGCTGTCATCATCAAGACAGCATGGTACTGGCCCAAAAACAGATACATAGATCAATGGAACAGAATAGAGAGCCCAGAAATAGACCCTCAACTCTATGGTCAACTAATCTTCGACAAAGCAGGAAAGAATGTCCAATGGAAAAAAAGACAGCCTCTTCAATAAATGGTGCTGGGAAAATTGGACAGCCACATGCAGAAAAATGAAACTGGACCATTTCCTTGCACCACAGATGAAAACAGACTCAAAATGGATGAAGGACCTCAAAGTGAGAAAGGAATCCATCAAAATCCTTGAAGAGAACACAGGCAGCAACCTCTTCGACCTCAGCCGCAGCAACATCCTCCTAGGAACATCACCAAAGGCAAGGGAAGCAAGGGCAAAAATGAACTATTGGGATTTCATCCAGATCAAAAGCTTTTGTACAGCAAAGAAAACAGTTAACAAAACCAAAAGACAACTGACAGAATGGGAGAAGATATTTGCAAACGACATATCAGATAAAGGGCTAGTGTCCAAAATCTATAAGGAACTTAGCAAACTCAACACCCAAAGAACAAACAATCCAATCAAGAAATGGGTAGAAGAAATGAACAGACATTTCTGCAAAGAAGACATCCAGATGGCCAACAGACACATGAAAAAGTGCTCCACATCACTCGGCATCAGGGAAATACAAATCAAAACCACAATGAGATATCACCTCACACCAGTCAGAATGGCTAAAATTAACAAGTCAGGAAATGACAGATGCTGGCGAGGATGCGGAGAAAGGGTAACCCTCCTCCACTGTTGGTGGGAATGCAAGCTGGTGCAACCACTTTGGAAAACAGCATGGAGGTTCCTCAAAATGTTGAAAATAGAACTACCCTATGACCCAGCAATTGCACTACTGGGTATTTACCCTAAAGATACAAACGTAGTGAACCAAAGGGGCACGTGCACCCGAATATTTATAGCAGCAATGTCTACAATAGCCAAACTATGGAAAGAACCTAGATGTCCATCAACAGATGAATGGATAAAGAAGAAGTGGTATATATACACAATGGAATACTATGCAGCCATCAAAAGAAATGAAATCTTGCCATTTGCGACGACGTGGATGGAACTAGAGGGTATCATGCTTAGTGAAATAAGTCAATTGGAGAAAGACAACTATCATATGCTCTCCCTGATATGAGGACGTGGAGATGCAACATGGGGGGTGGGGGGTAGGAGAAGAATAAATGAGACAAGATGGGTTTGGGAGGGAGACAAACCATAAGTGACTCTTAATCTCACAAAACAAACTGAGGGTTGGGAGAGGGGGAGTGGGATTATGTACATTGGGGAGGGTATGTGCTATGGTGAGTGCTATGAAGTGTGTAAACCTGGTGATTCACAGACCTGTACCCCTGGGGATTAAAAATACATTATATGTTTATAAAAAATAAAAAATAAATAAAAATCTACAAAATATTGAACATCGCAAAAAAAAATCTCAAAACAGTATATTTCAATTATCTCCTTCTTGGCTTTTGTGTTACTATCATATATTTGTTTCTATCTATGTTATAAGCCCTATAATACAATTATTATTATTTTTGTTTTAAGCTGTCAGTTATCTTCTAACATAATTTTTAAACAAAAAAATCAATTATTTTACATTTAATCTACCTTATTATATTACCATAAATAATTATACTTAATCATTATATACTTGCCTTTCTAATGCTCTTCATCTTTGTGTAGTTCCAGATGGATCTTTTTTCTTTCTGACAGATGGACCTTTTTTCTCAGTTACTTCATTCAAAACTGAAGGCAAAATAAAGATTTAAGATATCTACAAATTCAAAGCATTCACCATTGCATACTGTTATCCAACAGAAATATAATACAAAGCACATATATAATCTTTAATTTTATAATACTTACAAAGCTCAAAAGATTGAGATCAATTTTAATATTACATTTTATTTGACCCAATGTAACTAAACATTATTTAAAAATAACAAAATATTTCACATTATTTTTTGCACTAAATCTTCAATATCTGATGTGAATTTTTACAATTACAGCATATCCTAATTTGACCCAGTCACATTTCCAGTGCTCAAAAACCAGATATGGTGCTAGTTATCATTTTGGACATCATTGACCTAAACTATCATGACTGGCTTAAAACAATCATGGTCACTTTCCTAGTGTTGGAAATAGAACCCTAGGCAAGATAGAAAGTACTTAATGTATATTTTGTAGGCAACTATCAGTGTGTAGGACACAAATCTCATATCTTCTTTCCCTATGACTTCTCAGTTATAATAACTATAACAATTATATCATTCTGAACGTATGCACATCTTAGATTTATGTTGCCTAAAACTTTTGATAAAGTAGGACTAAATCTACAAGGGGGAATGAAGCCAGTTGACCAAGCTTTATGAGGTGACAACTTATCACCACTTTCCTTAGTTCTATAATACAAAAAATCTGAACAAATTATCCACGCACTGCATGTACCTAGTATCTGGCCCAACTCTCTCAGCAAATATATGCTGACATAGATCTTCTGCTCATGACCTAATTGTCGATGGCATTCAATTCTCTAAGAAATCTTTCTCTAAGGTCTTGCAAGTAAAGAACTATAAATTACTCAAATCTCCAAATCCTCAAGTTCTATGGTTTTTGTACTACATGTACTCAGGTGTTAGGGTGAAGAGGAAAGATTCACCCGGTTGATAAACCTCCTGGTTTTTTTTTTTTTATTTCCATTTTTTTATTTTTTTATTATGTTCAGTTATCCAGCATATAGTGCACCATAAGATTTTGTTGCAGTGTTCAATGATTCATTAGGTGAATACAACACCCAGCACTCATCCCAACTTGTGCCCTCCTTAATACCCATCTCCCAGTCACCCCATCCTTTCCCCCACCCCTCTGTAACCCTCAGTTTATTTTCCAGAGTCCAGAGTCTCTCATAGTTTGTCTCCCTCTCTGATTTCTTCCCATTCAGTTTTACTTTCCTTCCCCTGTGGTCCTCTATGCTATTCCTTATATTCCACATATTAGATAAACCTCCTGTTATACTGAAACAGTATATCTACTCTGGAACCCAATTTTTTGGAAAAAATGAAGGGTGAGATTTAAAAGTAATGCTCCCAGTAGTCTAGCAGATTCTCTGATAAAAGGTTTCCCTTCACACAACTACCAAGACTATACTAAAACACTAAAACATTTAAAACAATATTGTTTAATATGATAACCCATGTATATATAATCACCTCACATTAAGTAGATATTTAAGTAGTAAAATTTGAGATCTGATATGGTAGCAGCTGAAATGGACATAGTGCATTGTTCTCCAACATCCTTCATCTTCTAATTTTATTTTTAGACAAAAAGGACCATTCTTTTTTTTTTTTTTTTAAGATTTATTTTTTTGACAGATAGAGATTACAAGTAGGCAGAGGGGCAGGCAGAGAGAGAGAGAGAGGAGGAAGCAGGCTCCCAGCCAAGCAGAGAGCCCGATGCGGGGCTTGATCCCACAACCCTGGGATCATGACCTGAGCCGACTGCAGAGGCTTTAACCCGCTGAGCCACCCAGGCGCCCCAAAAAGGACCATTCTTTACCTCTTTCAAAATTACATAGAAAAGGACATTACTGTGTGCATTAACTTGCTCTTATATTGCCATATTTGGAAAATTCTGTAACACCATATTTATGTTTTGGGTTCTAAAATCAGCCTCACATGTAGCTAAATCCTAGTTCCAACAAATACTAGTTCTATTGAATGGGAATATTTCTTTCTTTACATCAGTTTTCGCATGTATAACGGATGACATATAGTATAGATAATGTTGATATTCTATAAAAATAATGGGATTAAATGACATCCCATCCATGAAATATACATCATTGTGCTTATCACAGAAAAAGCTCAATAAATATTATCTCTGCATCTGTTTGGTTGACTGCTTGATATCTTGTCAATGAGTCTTTATTGGTTTTTGTGGTGTGTCTTATATTTTTGTTTAAATATTAGACATTAAATGTAGAGGAGCAGTAGAGACTGAAGCAAATAGAACTTACGGTGAAGGGGACTGTGCTTTTTCTTCTTTTTTTTTCTTTTCATTGGACCATCTATGAGAATGGTTGAGTTCATCTAGTCAACAGTTGAGTTGAGTTTGGGATTGGTTATCGGCACAGTTTTGCTACTGCTATACCAGCAACTTCAAATTCTTCTATCAGTGGATTACTGCTTTCTTATACTTGGATGGAGCTAGAAGTGCCAGAAGTTTTTCTCAGTATTCTTGTCTCACCTTAAGCTTTCAGAAGACCCTGCATTTCTGCACCACAGAAAGGGAGTTTTGTCATATTCTTTCTCCTCTCTCAGTTGCACTTTGCTACTGTTTGATATATGGGGTGAAGGGCAAGGACTTTCTCAGTTCTCCTGATCAAGCTTCAGTTTTAGACAAACCCTGTGTGCTGGGACTGCTTCTGCTCTTACTTTTCATTGGAGAGTTTTGTCACCCTCTAAAATTCAGGTCATTTGGTTGCATTGTAACTTCAGCTTTATAATACCAACCCCCCCACCCCACCCTCCCGCCAAGCAATACTTTAAGTATCACCTGGGTTTCGTTTTTGTTGTTGTTCTTAGAATGTAACATTCTCTTGCAACTTACTAAATCCTAACAGAAACACCTAAACTGAAATATTTTAAGAAGTCATTCTTAATCTTTTATGAGAATGACTAAGTAAGTTATTTGTAAATATACAGTCACATGACACTATGCAGGGAAGGTGCTTGGTAAATATTTCAAAGCAAGCTCACTTGTGGAGTGTACTTAAATTCAAAAGATGAATTTATGTATTCTCAATTAAACACTGTAATTCCATAATTCAATAAACTAAGCTGAATTAAACTATCCATAGCAGCCTTATATAATAAAATAGCTTATGACACATAGACATGATATCCAAATATGTTTTCAGTGGTGGCAATATACCTTTGTTGTCCATATTTTCATTCAATTGCAGTACTAAAAAAAAAAATCTCAAAGTCTTTATACTATGGAAAAACAAATGCTTTCTGGAAAATCAATTAAAAATGTAATAAATTATGTAACATTTAACTTTCAGCATCTTACAGCTTTTTAAATAAAGTTAAAAGTCACAATCTAGTCTATATGATAAAAATAATGTTGTGTTTATAAAAAAATTAAAAAATTTTAAAAAAATAATCAGTTGAAATATTTTAGAATATTTAGCCAGTATATTATTCATATTCAGAGACCATGTGAAACTCAGATTGTTTTCCAATATTCATCAGTAGGGTATATTGGAGTAATTTTTTTTAATGGATAAATATAAAATAATGTTCACATGATGAGAAATATTTTATCAAAATAAAAAATAATAATATTAAACTGCATTAATCATAATAATTGGATTAAAATACTCTTAATTAGACTCCTCTTAGATTACATTATAACATGATGCCAAAAAGATACATTTTAAAAGACATATATTTGAGGGAAATTCTCCATAAGGGAAGCTAATCTTGAAGTCTTACATACTGGTTTGCTCTGAAAAAGGATAGAGAAAAAAGTTGGTAAGACCACCTCACAAATCTTTATCAAGAGTTTCTCAACCTCATCACTATTGACTGGATAACTGATGTGGGAGTTGTTCTGTGCCTTGTAGATTATTTAGTAGCATTCCTGACCTTTACCCTTTGATTGCTAGTAGTACCCACCAGCAGTAAAAACATTACCAAATGTTTCCTGGGTGTGCAGTGGTGAATACACTCTTAACTGGGAGCCATAACTAGCCCCCAACATAATTAGTCCCCAGCACCAGTTAAAAACTGAAGCATATATCCAAAAGCAAATAGTCTCAAACTCAGAACTGAAGTTCTCAGGGTGCCTAATGAGCTCTATATTCAAATACATATATGTGCAAATGTGTGTATCACTGTTTTTTAAAAGTCTACAGGATATTCACTGAGAGGAAATTAAAATGAAGTGATCAGAGGGAGGCTGGGAAGATGGCAGAATACAATGACCCTAAGCTCACCTTCTCCCACAGATACAACTAGATAACACTAACATCAGCATAAATAACCTAGAAAATGATCCAAAGACGGGCAGAACAAACTCCACAACTAAAGATAGAAAAGAAGCCACAATGAAGAAAATAGGAAGGGTAGAGTTGCAGTATAAGAGGAAAGAGGATGGTGGCTATCTATATTTGGGAGTGAGCCAAGGGCATGGTGAAGGGTGAGAAACAGACTACCACACAGGGGGATGTGCACAGGGAAGATGAATCCCCATAATATCTGGCTTTAAAAATGAGAGGGGCTGAATTTCATGAGTTCTTACAACCATCAGGATTTAAAGTCTAGAATTTTAGAAATCAGCAGGCTCAGCTCTGAGAGAGCCTGGAAGGTGTTAGGAAGCTGAGTCCCTGTTCTTAAAGAGAGAGCAGGACATCTTAAAGAAAACTTTTTAGCTGGAGATTGCTTCTCCCAGGACTAGCCAATTCTTCCAGCTACCAAAGGGTTCAGCCAGGAGCACACCTTTGATATGCAAACTGACCAATCCAGAGTCAAACCTCTCTGGCCTGTCCACCGCAGAAGGCAATATTCCTGTGCCCCAGTCACCCCAGGGCCAGGTACCAGGCAAACTAGAGACCACCTCTATAGTCCAAAGCCTGCCAAAATTATTTGACATAGCCAATCTAACTATTTACCCTGCCCAACCTTGCCATAAAGGCTGCGGCCCAAGCTCTCCCCTTAAGTTTTCTTTAAGATGTCACAACATCATAATATATAAAATAAATGTATACACTACACTATCACTGTATGAAGAAAATCACAAGTACTGTATCAAACAAGTCACAGCTTTAAAAGTATTATTTAGAGTGTATAAATTTGGGGCAAAAAAAAGTCTATTTGTTAACACAAAGGGATTAATTTATTAGCATTTAATAAAATTCTCTTACTGCATTGATAAAAAAAAAAAAAAGAGAGAGAGAGAGCAGGACATATAGCCAGCAAAGATACAGCATAGAAGCAGTAGCTTGAAAAATGCCTGGGGCATTTTGGAGGGGTATTTATTTATTCAGCTTAGCCAGAAAGGCAGAGATCTTAGGGAGATACTTCCAATAACAGAGGAGCTAATAGGCACAATTTCCTTTCCTGACTCGTCAATATAAACACACAGCCACTGTGGGAACCCGTGGGGTACCTGCACTCACTACTTAACTTGCTGACACCAAGCCACGCCCCACCCCATACAACTCCCATATGCAGTGGATCTGCCCTTTCCAGTCACTCCAGTCATGCTTGCTTCAGTCCTGGTGTTGTATTCCCCTTCCCACAAAAGACTAGTTCATACCCTGCCAACACTGTATCTCCCAAACCAGAGCCTCAGTTCCAGTGGTGCCAGTAGGAGGTCTCATTTCACAAGTAGACCAGAACAACCCTATTAAAAAGCACCTCAGCCAGTGAGGGATTAGATATACCCCAAAACTGGCAAAGAGAGCCTCTGCAGACAACACATCTGAAGAAAAAAGCAGCCAGGATGCAATGGCAGTGCACATGCAACACACATTGGAAATACTCTCTGAAGCATCAGGCTCTGGGTAATATGGGACACAGCATTGCAAGGCACTACAGAACCTCTTCTTCATAAGACCATCATCCTCAAGAGTAAAAGACCTAGCTGACTTTCCTAATACAGGGAAACAGACACAGAGAGTTAGACAAAATGAGGAGACAGAAGAATATGTCCAAATAAAACAATAGAACAAAACCATAGCAGACGATCTAAGCAAAATGGTTATAAGTAATATGCTGATAGAGATTTGGAAGTAATGATGATAAAGATAATGAACTTGACAAAAGAGTGGAGGACATCAATGAGACTCTTAGCAAAAAGATAAAAAAAGAAACAAACAGATGAATAATACAAAGTGAAATTAAAAATACAGTTGATGGGGCATCTGGGTGGCTCAGTCCATTGAGTGTCTACCTTCAGCTCAGGTCATTATCCCAGGGTCCTGGGATTGAGCCCTGCAACAGGTTCCCTGTTTGCAGAAAGCTTGCTTCTCCCTCTCTTCCTCACTCATGCTATCTCTTACTATCTTTCTCTCTCAAATAAATTAAATAAAATCTTTTTAAAAAAATACAACTGATAGCATCAGTAACAGTGAAGAATGAATTAATAACCTGGAAAACAGAGTAATGGAAAGTAATCAAGCTGAACAAGTGAGAGAAAAAAAATGGGGCAAAATGAGAATAAACTTAGGGAACTCAGTGACTCCATAAAGTGTAATAACATTCACATTATAGGGACCCCAGAATTAAAAAAGAGACATAAGAGGACAGAAAATTTATCTGGAGAAATAATAGCTGAAAATTTTCAGAATCTGGGGATGAAAACAAATATCCAGACGTAGGAGGCAGAGATACCTCCAAAAAATCAACTAAGGAAGGTCCACACCAAAACACATAGTAATTAAAATGGCAAAAAGTAGTTATAAACAAAAAATTTTTATGATCAGCAAGAGAAAATAAGACAGTTATATATGGAGTGCTTCAGTTGCTCAGTTGGTTAAGTATCTAGCTTGTGAGATTGGCTTGGATCATGATTTCATAGGTTGTGGGATTGGGCCTTGCATCAGGCTCTATGCTCAGTGAGGAATCTGCTTGAGATTTTTCTCCCTCTCTCCCTCCCCCAACTCACACTCTATCTTTCTCTCTCAAATAAATAAATTAATCTCAAAATAAATGTGTAAAATCTTAAAAAAAAAAAAAAGACAGTTACATACAAGGGGAAACTCCATAAAACTATCAGCAGATTTTTCACAAGAAACTTTGCAGGCCAGTGTCATGACATATTCAAAGTGCCAAAAGGGAAAAATCTGTAGCCAGAAATACTATACCCAGTAAGGTTCTCATTCAAAATAGGAGAGATAGTTTCTCAGAAAAACAAAAACTAAAGGAGTACATGACCACTAAACCAAGAAATATTAAATTGAGTGGAAAGGGAAAACCAAGACTATTGGACTATTCTAATTTATGTATTCCAATTTAATATAGACTGCTATATGCCAAATATGTTATATACAAACCTAGTGGTAACCACAAACCAAAAACTAGTAATAGCTCCACAAAGAATAAAAGAAAGAAATCCAAGTATGTTAATAAAGAAAACTAACCAACCATGAAAGTGAGCAAGAAAAGAACAGAAAAAAAACTACAAAATAACAATAAAACAAGTAACAAAATGGCAATAAAAACATACCTACCAATAATTACTTTGAATGTAAATGGACTAAATTCTCCTATCAAAAGACATGACATCATGGATTAAAAAAAAACAAGACGCATCTATATGTTGCTCACAAGAAACTCATTTTAGATATAAGACATCTGCAGATTGAATGTGGAGATGGAGAAACATTTATCATGCAAATGGATGTCAAAAGAAAGCTGGGGTAACAATACTTAGATTGGACAAAAAGACTTTAAAACAAACACTATAACAAGAGAAAAAGAAAGGCACTAAATAATTACAAAGGGGACAATCCAACAAGAAGACATAACAATTCTGTAGTTATGCACCCAATATGGGATCACCCAAAAACACAAAATAACTAATAACAAACATAAAAGAACTAATCAATAGTAATACAATAATGGTAGGGGATTAAATATCTCACTTACATCAATGGACAGATGATCCAAAACAATGATCAACAATGAAACAGTGGCTTCGAATGACACACTGAGCCAGATGGATTTAACAGTTTTATTCAGAACATTCCATCCAAAAAAAGAGCAATACACATTATTTTCAAGTGCACATGGAACATTCTCCAGAATAGATAGGTCACATTTTAGGTCACAAAACACATCTCAACAAGTTCAAGAAGATCAGTCATACCATACAGTCTTCTGATAACAATGCCATGAAACTAGTAATCAACCAAAGAAAAAAATCTGAAAGATGACAAATACATGAAGGTTAAATAACATGTTACTAAAACAATGAATAGGCCAACCAGGAGATCAAAGAAGAAATTAAAAATTACATAGAAATGAATGAAAATGAAAACACAACAGTCCAAAATTTTAGGATGCAGAAAAAGGGGTTTAAGAGGGAATTTTATACCAATACAGGCCTACTCCAAGAAGCAAGAAAAATCTCAAATAAACTATCTAATTTTATGCCAAAGAAGCTAGAAAAAGGAGAATAAACAAAACCCAAAACCAACAGAAGGAAGGAATTAATAAAGATTACGGCAGAAATAAGTGATACAGAAACTAAAAAAGCAATAGTACAGATCAATGAAACCATGAGCTGGTTCTTTGAAAAGATCAACACAATTGATAAATGAAATGAGAAGACAAAGAGAAAGAGAAAGAGAAAAGAGAAGAGAAGAGTGGAGTGGAGTGGAGCAGATTGGGGAGGAGACGAGAGGGAAGGGGATGAAGAGGGGAGGGGGAGGGGAGAATAGAATAGAATGGGGTGCCTGGGTGGCTCAGTCATTAAGCGTCTGCTTTTGGCTTAGGTCATGATCCTACGACCCTGGGATCGAGCCCCACATTGGGCTCCCTGCTTGGCAGGAAGCCTACTTCTCCCTCTCCCACTCCCCCTGCTTGTGTTCCTTCTCTTGCTATGTATCTCTCTGTTAAATAAATAAATAAATAAAATCTGTTTTAAAAAAAGAATAGAATAGAATAGAGAGAGAAAGAAAGAGGGAGAGAGGGAGGGAGGGAGTGAAGAAGGAAGGAAGGAAAGTTAGAAACAGGGAGAGAGAGGACTCAAATTGGACAACCCAGAAGAAATGGGTAAGTTCCTAAAAACGTATAATCTACCAAAACTGAAACAGGAAGAAAGGAAAATTTGAACAGACCAATAGCCAGCAATGAAATTGAATTAGCAATAAAAAAAATTAAAAAAAAAAACCTCCCCAAAAAAGTCCAGGACCAGATGGCTTCACAAGTGAATTCTACCAAACGTTTAGAAGAGTTAGTGCCTATACTTCTCAAAGTATTCCAAAAAAGAAAAGGAAAGAGAACTTCCAAATTCATTCTCTAAGACCAGCATTACCCTAATACCAAAACTAGCTAAAGATACTACAAAAAAAGAGAACTGCAGGCCAATATCCCTGATGAACACAGATGCAAAAACCCTCAACAAAATACTAGCAAAACAAATCCAACAATATACTAAAGAAACCATTCACCACAATCAAGTGGGATTTATTCCCAGGATTCAAGAATGGTTCAAAATTTGCAAATCAATCAACATGACACATCATGTCGGTAAGAGAAAGGATAAAAACCATTTGATCATTTCAATACATGCAGAAAAATCCTTTGACAAAGTACAACATCCGTTCATGATTAAAAAAAAACCTTCAATAAAGTAGGTTTAGAGGAAATATACCTCAATATAATAAAAGCTATATATGAAAAACACACAGCTAATATCATCCTCAACCGGGAACAATTGAGAACTTTTCCCCTCAGGTTAGGAACAAGACAAGGATGTCCACTCTCACCACTTCTATTCAACATAGTACTGGAAGTCCTAGCCTCAGCAATCAGACAACAACAACGAAAAAATAAAAGGCATCCAAATTGGTAAGAAAGAAGTATGACTTTCACTACTTGCAGATGACATGATACTATATATAGAAAACCTGAAAGACTCCACCAAAAAAACTGCTAGAACTGACAAATGAATTCAGTAAAAGTTCAGGATAAAAAAAATCAATGTATAGAAATCTGTTTTGTTTCTATACACCAATAATTAAGCCACAAAAAGAGAAATTAAGAAAACAATCCCATTTACAATTGCACCAAAAATAATAAGATATCTGGAATAAATCTAGCCAAAGAGGTGAAAGCTCTGTACTCTGAAAAACTCTGATGAAATTGTAGGTGACACAAAGAAATGGAAAGACATTCCATGCTCATGGATTGGAAGGACAAATATTATTAAAATGTCTGTATCACCCAGAGCAATCCATAGATTTAGTGTAATCCCTATCAAATGGCACCAGCAGTTTCCACAGAACTAGAATAAACATTTTTAAATTTGTATGGAACCACAGCCAAAGCAATCTTGAAAAAGGAAAGAAAAGCTGGGGGCCTCAGAGTTCTAGACTTCAAGTTACATTACAAAGCTGTAGTAATCAAAACGTATGGTACTAACACAAAAATATAGACACATAGATCAATAAAAGAGAATAGAAAACTGAGAAATAAGCCCACAACTGTACTGTCAATTAATCTTTAACAAAGGAGGAAAGAATTTACAATGGGAAAAGGACAATAAATGATGTTGGGAAACTGATGGCAGCATGCAAAAGAGTAAAACCAGACCACTTTCATTCACCATATACAAAAATTAACTCAAAATGGATTAAAGGCCTAACTGTGAGACCCGAAACCATAAAAATCCTAGGAGATGGTATAGGCAGTAATTTCTCTGACATTGGCCATAAGCAACATTTTTCTGGATATATCTCCTAAGGCATTGAAAATAAAAGCTAAAATAAACTATTGGAACTTCATTGAGATAAAAATCCTCTGCAAAGGAAATAATCAACAAAACTAAAAGACAGTCTATTGGATGGGAGAAGATATTTATAAGTGACATATCCAAATAAAGAGTTATTATCCAAAATAAATAAAGAACTGATACAATTCATTACCTAAAAAACAAATAACCCAATTAAAAAATGGGCAGAAGACATAAATAGACATTTCTCCGAAGAAGACATAAACAGACATTTCTCCAAAGAAGACATCCAGATGGCCAACAGACACATGAAAAGATGCTCAACATCACTCAGCATCAGGGAAATGCAAATTAAAACTACAATGAGGTTTTACATCACACTTGTCAGAATAGCTAAAATAAAAAAAAAAAACACAAGAAACAGCAAGTGTTGGTAAGGATGCAGAGATAAAGGAAACCTTGTGCACTGTTGATGGGAATGCGAACTGGTGCAACTACTGTGGAAGACAGTAGGGAGATTCCTCAAAAAGTTAAAAAGAGAAATACTCTATGACCTAGTGATCACACTACTGCATATTTGCCCAAAAAGATACAAAAACATGAATTCAAAGGGATACATGAACCTCTGTTTATTGCAGCATTATTTACAATAGCCAAATTATGGGAGCAGCTCTAGATGAATCACTAGATGAATGAATAAAGAGTGTATATCTATATATGTGTATGTGTGTGCATGTATATACACATACATATAATGCTAAGTGAAATAAGTCAGTCAGAAAAAGTCAAGTACCATATGATTTCACTCGAACGTAGAATTTAAGAAAGAAAACAATCAAAAGGAAAAAAAAAGAGAGACAAACCATTAGACTCTTAACTAGAGAGAACAAACAGATGGTTACCAGAGGAGAGGTGCCTGGGGGATAGATGAAATAGGTGAAGGGGATAAAGAATACACTTACCTTGATGAGCGCTGAATAATACAGAGAACTGTTGAATCACTATATTGTACACATGAAACCAATATAGCACCGTATGTTAACTATACCGGAATTAAAATTAAAAACTTAAAAAATGAAGTGGCCAACACATAAGTTTTGTCAAGATACTTCTATAAACTTGGGCAAAACTAGTAACTTAAAACTTAAGCATTTAAATGGAGAAAGTAGTACTTTAGTGTCTGGGACTCTTAAAACATGCACATGTTGGGGCTCCTAGGTGGCTCAGTCAGTTAAGCGTCTGCCTTCAGCTCAGGTCATGATCCCAAGGTCCTGGGTAAGAGCCCCGCATCAGATTCCCTGCTCAGCAGAGAGCTCCCTGCTCTACCTCTGCCACTCTCCCTGCTTGTGCTCTCTCTCTCTGCCAAATAAATAAATAAAATCTTTTTAAAAAGGGTATGTATATATTGTACAATGACCTAGGTCACACTAATTATGTCATTTCTTGGAGGGCATATAATTTAGGATTACAAAAAAAAATAAGACCTTTGGTTTCCACATAACATCATTTTACTGTTCAGACTTCAGGGAGTTTGGCTTCTTGTGAAATGGGGGAAAAAAAAGAAAGCTGGAATTTATAAAGACAATACTGAAAATATAATAGCAAAATTGCCTATAAAATGGTAAATGAAAGATACTTTTTTTAAAAAGATTTTATTTATTTATTTGACACACAGGGAAAGATCACAAGTAGGCAGAGAGGCAGGCAGAGAGAGGGTGAAACAGGCTCCCTGCTGAGCAGAGAGCCCGATGCGGGACTCAATCCCAGGACCCTGAGACCATGACCTAAGCCGAAGGCAGAGGCTTAACCCACTGAGCCACCCAGGTGCCCAAAAGATACTTTTGAAATCCAAAAAAATCAATATATTTTTGCCTGTTTGACATCATCACATGCATTTGAGGGGGGCAACAGGGTAAAAAAAATATTATCCATAGTTTTATCTCAGCCTCGTCTTCCCAGCACTGACTAGCATCCCACACCAGTCTTCACCTGTTCAGTCAAATTTTCCTCAACTTCCTCCACCTTCTGAGAAGGGAACGTCTCAGCCGAAAAAGTTTCTGAAGATTTCAAAGGTGGAAAAGGACAAGTGGTGAAGAAAAAAGATAAAGCTTACCCACAGGTGAGGTTGTTATAATAATAAAAGCATAAGAGAGGAAGAAGGGGAGGATAGAAGAGAAAAGAAAACGGTTTTTCAAGTCTGAGGTAGAAATGATTTGAGTAGGACTTGGAAAATGAGTTGGTTTTCAGCCAATGAAGAGTATGAGAACTTCAGGAGTGGAGAAAAGACATAAGAACTACAGTGGGTCGGGGTGCCTAGGTCGCTCAGTGGGTTAAAACCTCTGCCTTCGGCTCAGGTCATGATCCCAGCGTCCTGGGATCAAGCCCCACATTGGGCTCTCTGTTCCGCAGGGAGCCTGCTTCCTCTTCTCTCTCTGCCTGCTTCTCTGCCGAGTTGTGATTTCTCTCTGTCAAATAAATAAAATATTAAAAAAAAAAAAGAACTACAGCGGGTGTTCTGAATTGGGTCTACTTAAAAGTTTTCTGAAAGACATAAGTGAAGGTTAGAATTTCTTTTTTTAATTACTTCTAGTCCCACATGCTTTGTTTCTCTGAATGTGATACCTTGCAGACTCTGGAACAATTAAACCTGGGACTTAGTAAAGGTAAATTTATATTGATGGAATTCCTACGATGAGGCAAATGGAACAATATCAGTAAAAAATTTGAATGTTAAGTCCCGGAGAAATGGGATTGCTACTTGAGAAGAGAATTCCATAAATGTGGATAATAGAACAGTTCCTTGGCCATCCCTCCCCTCCTGTGGTTGCATTGACTTAACCTTGGTGCTCATGGGGAATCACTATCTGGGAACAAGTACAAGGGTGTTCTGTTATAGAGCAGCTCTGAGATCGATCAGAAGCCATCTCAGTATTTCCAGGACTAGGCATATGAAATTCAACCAGTGCACCTTTGATTCTATATAACGCTGCTTGGTTCTTTATGGCATTCTGACGGATTCCTGCTGCTTGCCAGGTAAAACTTTGTTAATCTAAATTATTAGCCAGTGTAATGCAAATCTAGTCTGTGACCTGTGAGCCAGAGGAGGATATGAATTACATTTAACCTCTGATATCTGTCAAGCGCTTTCTGAACTTATTTGAACCTCAAATCAGCTGATGAGATGAAATGCTTAAATTTATAATGCATTATGAGTACATTTTAACTGGACACCTTAATATTGCGATTTTTTTTAAAAGTAAGTTTGCATTTACACCGTGCTGCAGGCTAGAAACTTAATGTATAGTGGTTAATACACTGAATGAGATACCATCATCCAGGACCAGGAACATACTGAAATAAATAAGAAATAGTGATAGGATAGAAATGGCAATACTACAGTGTCTTCTAAACACATAATTTTTCCTACATAAGTAACAGAATCACCCATTAAGAACAAAACTATTATCTTGGTACATGGATGTATTCAGAGAGTTAATTATCTGTTAGGTTCCTAAAGAAAAATCCTATGCCAAGTGAAGGTATCATCACAGTGAGCAGACACAGTGTCAAAAGTTGTATCTCACACTGCTCTGTAGAAATGGCAAGCATGTATTTGCTAATTCAGTTTGTGTTTTGCATGTTTAGATGGTTTCAAAAAATAAAATCCACATCCAGAATACTCTTTCCCAGGGCTTTTATGAACTTTAGTGCAGGCACACTCTTGCATTTAGTTCAAGATGTCGTTTTCAATTATTTGCCCTCAAACGAATTTTTCTCTAACAAACTTCACACCTCCAAATCCACTACTTTTTTCCTAGGTAGAAAATTGTTAAAGAAATGTAAGTCATATTCACACTTTGGCACTATTCTCATTATATTTATTTCATAAATTTGTAACAAACTTCACACCTCCAAATCCACTACTTTTTTCCTAGGTAGAAAATTGTTAAAGAAATGTAAGTCATATTCACACTTTGGCATTATTCTCATTATATTTATTTCATAAATTTGTAATTTTCACCATGCAGAATACAGCTGGTGGATTCTTTTTTTCTCCCTTTTTTTAGGGGTGTGTGTTGGCGGGGAGGGGCATTTATTTACTTTCATACTTTTTTGTTAATATTTTGTTACTTTTGTGTATTAAAAGGCATTACTATTTTCCCCAAACACAAGACTCTGAATTATAGATATCAGAACCACCAGGAAAATAAATGCTTTCATTTAGAGAAAATTGTTAAAGAAATCATCTCTCATTATGTTCAATATACTTTTCATAAGACATATGTTATACTTGTTTCTAAACTTTCAAAAAATATTTTACTCATATTCTTATATATATATTTAACATTTACTTATAAC
Organism: Meles meles; assembly: GCF_922984935.1. Taxonomy (NCBI): domain Eukaryota; kingdom Metazoa; phylum Chordata; class Mammalia; order Carnivora; family Mustelidae; genus Meles; species Meles meles. The sequence goes on from NC_060068.1 coordinate 67,558,772, forward strand.
TGAGGTCAGTTTATGTAGGTATATTTATTTATTTTACATATATATATATTTATATTTATATATGTTATCTCCCATCAATATCCAGCTTCCTCAACTTAGTTCTCAAAATGCATTTCCTTAATGCTCAGGACCTCGTGCCCACAAAAGCAAAGATTCAACCCAATGTTCCTTTGACTTCCCTCCTCTCCCAGGTTTCTGCCTCCTCAATTAATTAATAATCACTTGTGTGACCTTTAAAACAATGACAAGGTATCTTAATTAAACAATGACAAAGGTTCTCAACAAGGGCAGAATTTGCCAGAATTACCTGAGGAGATTTTTTTTTAACTTCATATATCTGTCTCTTTCTGTCCTATTCCCAACCTAAAATTTCCAATAAAACTGATATCTGTAAAAAATACTATTTTCCTTTACAGAAATTGTATCCATATGATTTTAATGTTGCAATCAATATACCTCATCTCTCAAGTATTTAGCCAAAGACATTTACTGATAGTATACTGGTTTGTTCAAAGAATTATTGGACAGTCTGATTAGTAGATTCAGAATTGAGCAAACCTAAAAAAGCTAGTCAAGACCCAACACAGCAATCAAAATCATATCCCAAATCCCAACCTATGAGAATACTGCTGTCCACTGAATACCAGATGCACACCACTGTGACCAGCTCCTACCACTCTGAAGGAGCACAGCCCTGATTCATTTGTTGCTCATGGAATGTGAATACTCTTGACCCTATGCCGTCTACCATGAAAATGGATTCTCACCCTTGCTCTTTGGTTTACTAGTTCCTAATTCAGAATCTGGGCTCATATATCTAATTGACCCACATAAACCAGAAGAGATTTTCTGGGGAAACTGAGTACCTGACACTATCGTCTTTTGTGGAAGATTTTCAAAATAAAGAAGTTCAGATGATAGGCACACTCTAGGCTTTGAACAAAGAATTATGAGTGTTTTACTTTGAGTCCCTGCTAATATAATGCAGGGTAAACTATGTATTTTAAAATAAACATAATTGTTAATGTGAGTTTACTAGAAGTTTTTTTTTTTAACCTAAAAATTGATATTCTAAAGTGCGGTTCATCATACACAAATAGATACAAGCTTCATTAAAACAAAGAAGAGAAAACAAACCTGGTAATAAGAAAAACATATATCATTCCAAAATAGTTAGCATCTTTATTTTGCATTTGTTCAACCAACCTATGTACACTAGAAGTCTTAATTTGCCCTTTATTTTTCATATAACAAAAATGGTGTTGGCCTAACAATGAGGAGGCCTGGATTCAGTAGCTATGCAACTAATGTACTGTGCTCCCTTGGGTGGTCATTTATTCTGTGTGTCACTGTGCTATTTTATAAAACAGGTACATTAATGCAGGGTCAAAATACCTCTCAGAATTCTTAAGAGAAACTAATAATAACCTTCTCTTCGCTGGTTCTTTCTCACTTTAGAGTCCCCTCACCACAGTACTCATCCCGTGGTACTCTACCTAATCGGCGCCTACTAGAAACTCATTCTCTTGTCAGTCTGATTTCAGTTGTTTGTTTTTTTCTTTCTTTAAATCACTTTCCAAAACATCTTGTTTATTTAATTGCATACTGTTTGCCTTTCTACTGTGAGAATATGTTTCCAAGGACAGGGGTAAAACCTAACCGACCAATGTATCACCCCATCTAGAATTGAGCCCAACACAGAACAGACACTGAAATATCTGTCAACAAATAGATAAATGAGATAAAAGACATGAAAGCACGTTGGGGTAGTTAAAATATCTATAAAAATTAAAATATTTAAAAAAAATTTCTCTTTTAAGAGTTACAACAAAAATAGTCTTTTTCATCTAAATCAGTTACACCTGTTGTCAATTCTGCTGTCAACAAAAAATTAAATATTTTAGCAAATAATATGGTTCCTCATCTGATCTGGCACCAGAAATGCATTTTTACATACACATAAAGAACTGCACATAAAAGATTTTATGTGTCTCTTTCAAGATATTTTCCCTCCCTACAAGGAGACTTTTTCTGTTATATGGACAAGTTCTCTGTGATGAATAATACAAGATTAGAGGAGGACAGTGGACACCTACTTCTCCTTCCTTGGTGCTACGGTTCACCTAATACACTCTCATTCTTTCTTCTTAACAATGATATACCATTGCCACTGGCCTTCTAAATGCTCCTTTAATTTCTTTCTCCTGCTCCACTACATGATTTTTATGAGGATGAACAAAGAATTACTAGTCCATTTCGATCAGCAGTAAATCTCCCTTTTGCCCTTGTTGCTTCTTAACTGTACTTTTCGTCTTATTTTCTGAAAATGATTAATTCAAGTAGAAAGGTGGTATATTGTCACATCCTTGGATTTTACCTCTTCTTTCTAACTCCTGCATCGGTGCAACTCATGTGCATTGAACTTGGCCAAGGTTTTGACACTTGCCTTGTAGCATTAGGCCAAACCAGGAGTACAGAGTCCATGAAACAGGTATCTACCCAAATTCCGATATTACCTTTCTCTATTAACTTGCATAAATTCTTTTCCTCTTTGACCAGTTTCATTTCTTGTAGTATAAGAATGGAAGTTAAGAAAAGTCTATATTTTCCTATGAAATTCATACTGTAAAGTTTGATAAATAATATAGCCTGGAATATTTCCTTATGACTCAGATTATCTAGTTTCAAAGTGGACATAAAAATAATTTAATGGTACTCCTCACAGACATAAAAACAAGAATAAAGATAAACTCGAGAATTATTTCCTCATTTTAATATATGGAAAATAGGTATTTTAAGAAAGCTTAAGTAAATAAGAGACAGTTTGGTCAACTGAGGTTGAAAAAGCAGTGTGATATATTGATAGCTAAAGTACCAGTCTGAGAATTAAATCTTTCTGGTGTTATTTCTAGCATTATCAAGTGATGGCTTTATGGCCCGACAGCAATAACTTAAAGTTCTGTGGTCTCAGTTTCCTACTGTAATTTGAGAAGCCTTCTGGACTTAAAAAGCCCTATAGTCACTAGTAGAATCTCCAATAAGATAGACTATCACTTTCACACAAGAAGTGGGTCTAGGGGCTTCTCTAGCAGATTAATATGTGGAAATCACAGCAACTGATCTATCCATAAATACCTGGTTTCAAAAGAAAATGAAGAAACTATTTGTAAGGCATTTGCCAAATACAGATGATGTCATATTGATGAGGGCATTCTACTGTCTCTTTGTGTTAGGTATGCAACTGAAACTCAGCTACCCAGAGAGATAATAAAGGTAGATGCAGAAATATGCAGAATGCAGACTGCACTCCTGATATAGTAATGTTTACAATATGGGGAGAGGTAAGGTCTTTTTTTCTTTGATGTAATGATGAAGGAATACACAAGGCTTGTTGTAGAACAAAATTTTGGAGAACATACATTTTTATGCTCATTATATTTTAAAATATGACCTTGTTTTATTCAGTGGATCCTCTAATCTCAAGAAGATAATAGCTCTTATTTGTCCCAAACAATGACAAAACAGTAGTGACTGCCTATAGGCCAACTGCTTCAGACATCATCAATGTCCTTGTTTAACACTTAAGACAATTCTTCTAATGGATTAATTAATTAGAATTAAGGGAGCTTGGGGTAAGAAGAATGCTCCTCAAAACATCCTAGAAGGGCAAATGATGCTATAAAGGATGGAAGGCAGACCAGGATGTATCTTTAAAAAGTGGTGAGAAGTGGCTGATGTCCTTGCGTGTGGCATTTCTGTTCTTGGATCACTCTTCTAAGAAAGTAGCCAGGCATTCTCAGTTTTTTTCTTGTGTATTTTCCTAAGAAAAATACCTTTAATTCAACCTGGATTATACTGTATTCTCATAAATATGCTACATTTCATTCTATCTGGCTAGTGATGATTTACAACTTTTGTAGCTCTCAGACCAAAGTTAGCTGGAAAGTTTCTCCTGATATTTGCTCCCACATTCTGAATTCCTTAGTCTATTATAGAGCTAGCTCAGCACTGGTTTTCAAACAGAAAAATCTTTCTTTTGTTTCCTCAAAGACAGGGACATTAGTAATGTAATCCTAGGATAACAGAAATATTGACAGACAGTAATTGTAATAAGCAAAGAAGTAGTTACCAACATAGAAATATGTTAAAATTAGAATAAGGAAAGTAACAAGAAAAGTAAAAATAATAGTGGAAATGGCTAAAGAAAAACCTGGCACAATGGAAGATATATTAGAGAGGTTTGTTTTGGGTTTTGTTTTGTTTTCAACTATAGCTTCTTGGATTCTTGTCTTGTGTGGCCTGAGGATTAGTGGGCTCAGAGTAAGCCCATCTTTCCTAGATTATAGAAATTCTCTGAGTAGTTCAAGTTTACCCATTTAGATCATGTTGTGTAAACTATGAGAATCATAGATGGAATGAAATGAGAAGCTAAGTAAAGCAATGGTACTACAAGTTCTTGAATGTCTCTTTCACAACTTCTACTATGCAGAGGATTTGGGAATCAAACAAATTAATTTATGTAGTATTTCTTTCTGTTCATATCTCTAGTTGCCTAAAATAAAGTCAAATGGTGATCCCTGATATGTTCTACTGCAGAAAAGTTTGGACCATGGTTTATACAAAAAAGAATAGCAGATGCATTCGTATCTGGTACTTAGCTGGTATTACAGAATAGACAAAGTACTATAATGAATGGGCCATAGAGCAAAATATAACAAAAGTCTTGACCAGTATGCTGGGAGAAAAATCTCTGGGTAGCAGTACTGATTAGCATTTGGACTTCTGGAGGAGAGCTGTAAAATGGAAAACAGGTGAGAACATCTCAACTTAGGAGAAGAGGATTTTTTAAAAAATCCATTAGCATAGTATTCCATTGTGTATATATACCACATCTTCTTTATCCATTCATCTGTTGATGGACATCTAGGTTCTTTCCATAGTTTGGCTATTGTAGACATTGCTGCTATAAACATTCGGGTACATGTGCCCCTTTGGACACTATGTTTGTATCTTTAGGGTAAATACCCAGTAGAGCAATTGCTGGGTCATAGGGTAGTTTTATTTTCAACATTTTGAGGAACCTCCATGCTGTTTTCCAGAGTGGTTGCACCAGCTTGCATTCCCACCAACAGTGGAGGAGGGTTCCCCTTTCTCCGCATCCTCGCCAGCATCTGTCATTTCCTGACTTAATTTTAGCCATTCTGACTGGTGTGAGGTGATATCTCATTGCGGTTTTGATTTGTATTTCCCTGATGCCGAGTGATGTGGAGCACTTTTTCATGTGTCTGTTGGCCATCCGGATGTCTTCTTTGCAGAAATGTCTGTTCATGTCCTCTGCCCATTTCTTGATTGGATTATTTGTTCTTTGGGTGTTGAGTTTGCTAAGTTCCTTATAGATTTTGGATACTAGCCCTTTATCTGATATGTTGTTTGCAAATATCTTCTCCCATTCTGTCAGTTGTCTTTTGGTTTTGTTAACTGTTTCCTTTGCTGTGCAAAAGCTTTTGCTCTTGATGAAATCCCAATAGAAGACGTGGTATATAGACACAATGGAATACTATGCAGCCATCAAAAGAAATGAAATCTTGCCATTTACGATGACGTGGATGGAACTAGAGGGTATCATGCTTAGTGAAATAAGTCAATCAGAGAAAGACAACTATCATATGATCTCCCTGATATGAGGACGTGGAGATGCAACATGGGGGGTTAGGGGGGTAGGAGAAGAATAAATGAGACAAGATGGGATTGGGAGGGAGACAAACTATAAGTGACCCTTAATCTCACAAAACAAACTGGGGGTTGCTGGGGAGAGGTGGGGTTGGGAGAGGGGGAGGGGGTTATGGACATTGGGGAGGGTGTGTGCTATTATGAGTGCTGTGAAGTGTGTAAACCTGGCGATTCACAGACCTGTACCCCTGGGGATAAAAATACATTATATGTTTATAAAAAAAAAAAAAAAGAAAGGATGAATACCCAACTTTTGTAGCAACATGGACGGGACTGGAAGTGATTATGCTGAGTGAAATAAGTCAAGCAGAGAGAGTCAAGTATCGTATGGTTTCACTTATTTGTGGAGCATAACAAATGACATGGAGGACATTGGAAGATGGAGAGGAGAAGGAAGTTGAGGGAAATTGGAAGGGAGGCGAACCATAAGAGACTATGGACTCTGAAAAACAACCTGAGGGTTTTGAATGGGCAGGGGTGGGAGGTTGGGAGAACCAGGTGGTGGGTAATAGGGAGGGCACGTATTGCATGGAGCACTGGGTGTTGTGCAAAAACAATGAATACTGTTACGCTGAAAAAATAGATAAATAAATTAAATGCCACTTCCTCAAAAAAAAAAAAATGCATTAGCGAGTTACAAAACCAAAAAACAGAGTATATTTTAGAGATAAGATACAGCAAGCATTTCTAAATCAGTCTCTCTGGGGCTTTATTAAAAAGAAAAATAAAAAATAGTATAGTATATAGTATGCAGTAAAAGAAAGATACTCCATATTTATTTTTCTCTTTCTAGATGGTGAAGTAAATTATTAACATTGAAATTTTAATTCAATAAAGACTGAAGACTTACATTTCTTTTCCATCGAATAAGGTTAAAAAAAAATTCTCATTAAAACAGAAGCAAAAAAGAAAGAAAAACTGTATATAAAGAAGAATAAGAAAAATATCTTGCTCTTCATTAAAACTTGTCCTTACTGATGAAATCCTAACAGCTATATTCCATTTAGTGGTGTACGAGGAGGGGGCAGAGTCTTTCCAATCCATATAAACTAGAAGGAGAAGTCTAACAAACAAAATATTGACTATCCTTTCAAATAGCTCAATTGGGAAATAATGATTAGTGTCAGACATAATATCACAAGGTCAGTAACCTTTCATCCCACAGTGCAATATTTTACTGTGTTTGCCCCAGAAATCAGTTACAATAGACTCTACCATTTGTCATGTATATCATTTGGATTTTCTGAATGTAGGAATAGTTGACCTTAACCATTCTACAACTACTAGAAGTTGAAGGTCATGCCATATGTCATTGAAAAGAGAATTTTCTCTGAATTGCCAATAAGCTCTTGACTTTGACCTGTGACATTAATGTCATGAAGTAAAATGTTTTCTATCTCTGTAATATACACAGAAAGCACATGTACTTTATTCTACTAGACTCTTCTTTTACATCTGTACCAGAATGTTGTGCATTTAAAATGAAGTATTCAAGCAGAGAGATTTACTTGCTGTTAAAATTAACTTACTACCAGAGAGTACAGTTCTGGAGCAATTTCTCTTATTTTCTCTATTGGATGTCTGATAACTAGACAAACAAATAAAGGTAGATATCAATAATGAATAATTTCAGAACCCATAAACATGATGTACTTGAGAAGTAAAAATACTGCTTTTTAGAAAGTCTATAAATACTTAAAATATCTTTATCTATCAATTATTATCTTTATCTCTTTATCTATCAATGGTTATATTTTCTCTCCATGTGACTTGTTGGGAAAAGAGGAAGGATTCTACTTAAATACTTTATTGCACTTAATATTTTAATATCATAAATATTGTCACAGTTTGCAACCTAGATTTTATCTGACAATTGCTCTGTATGAAACATACAGTTTACTCATATATCATCAATGAATCAATTGATCAATCTAAGGTTATATTTTGTTTAGTCACAAAGCCATCTTTCAGGCCTTTCATTCCATTTCCTACCACACCCTGTAGATGTAATATATGTGTTTCTTAGTGGAAAAGATAAAACGCTGGGCACTTTGAATAACTAAGGCACCATGAAATTCTTCTATTTCATCACTTTGATTAAGAAGTCTCCCAGGGAGGGAGGAGCAAGATGGTGGAGGAGTTAGAGACCTAAATATCATCAGGTCACAGGAGTTCAGTAAATAGCTATCAAACCATTCTGAACAACTACAAATTCAACAGGAGATCAAAGAGAAGAGCGGCAATTCTAGGAACAGAAAAGCAACCATTTTCTGGAAGGCAGGACATGAAGAGAAGTGAATCCAAGGTGATATATGGGAAGAGAGACCACAGGGGTAGGGGCAAGATCCCAGTAAGTGGTAGAACAGCAGAGCACAAAATCAGAATTTATAGAAGACTGCTCCACTGAGGGATGTTGTTCCAGAGGCTAAGCAGAGGGGTGGAGCCCTTGCAGGGACAGTGCAGTCTCAGGAGCCAAGGGGTCACAAAAAGACTAGGGGTGTCTGAGTGTGGCAGAGTTCTGAGGTGTAGAAGCAGGGAAGCTGGCTGTGGAGATGGAGCCAAGGAGTGGTCTATCAGTTGGGAGTGACCTTAAACTGTGATCTATGGCACAGTCGTGCCACTGCTCCTCAAGCAGGGACCTCACAAGTGGCATATCTAGAGAGACTCACCTTAATCCTCTGGGAGGAGTGGCACTAAAGTGCACTGCAGGAAATTTCTGAGTTTGGAGACTCCAAAAGAGGCCATGCACCAGAGATAGAAATGCTCAGTCACAGGCCAGTTAAGCATGGAGTGGAGCCAGAGACCAGGGAGATGGGATTGATTGACTGCTTTTCTATGAGGGTGAACTGAGGAGTGGGGCCCTGAGTTCTCAGCTCCTAGAGGGCTGGAGGTTGGGAGGCCACCACCTTCATGCCCATCCTCCAAAGCTGTATAGAAAGCATTCAGGGAACAAAAGCTACCAACAGCAAAACCAAGCAGATTTTACATATGTATGTATGTAATTATGTATGTATGTATATATATATTTTTTCCTTCTTTCTCCCTCCCCTCCCCCCACCATTTAGGGACTCTTCTGATTTGGTTAATGTATATTTTTCTGGAGTAATAGCTACTCTTTTAGTATTTTGTTCTCTTGTTCATCTATTCTTATCTGGATAAAATGACAAGGTGGAAAATCTCACATCAAAAAAAAGAACAATTAATAACAAAATCAAAGAAACACATCAACAATAATACAATAATAGTTAGGGACTTTAAAACCCCCCTCACTCAGATGGACAGATCATCCAAGCAAAAAATCAACAAGGAAATAAAGGCCTTAAATGACACACTGGACCAGATGGAAATCACAAATATATTCAGAATATTCCATCCCAAAGCAACAGAATACACATTCTTCGCTAGTGCACATGGAACATTCTCCAGAATAGATCACATCCTGGGTCATAAATCAGGTATCAACCGGTATCAAAAGATTGGGATCATTCCCTACATATTTTCAAGCCACAGTGCTCTGAAGCTAGAACTCAATCACAACAGGAAATTTGGAAAGGACCCAAATACATGGAGACCAAACAGTCTAAAGAATGAATGAGTCAACCAGGAAATTAAAGAAGAATTGAAAAAATTCATGGAAACACATCGTAATGAAAACACAATGGCTCAAAATCTGTGGGACATAGCAAAGGCAATCCTGAGAGGAAAATATATAGTGATACAAGCCTTTCTCAAGAAACAAGAAAGGTCTCAAATACACAACCTACCCTACAACTAAAGGAGCTAGAGAAAGAGCAAGAAAGAAAGCCTAAACCCAGCAGGAGAAGAGAAATCATAAAGATCAGAGCAGAAATCAATGAAATAGAAACCAAAAAAAACAATAGAAAAAATCAATGAAACTAGGAGCTGGTTCTTTGAAGGAATCAATAAGATTGATAAACCCCTGGCCAGACTTATCAAAAGAACCCAAATAAATAAAATCATGAATGAAAGAGGAGAGACCACAACCAACACCAAAGAAATACAAACAATTATAAGAACTTACTATGAGCAACTCTATACCAACAAATTTAACAAACTGGAAGAAATGGATGCATTCCTAGAGACATATGAACTACCACAACCGAACCAGGAAGAAATAGAAAACCTGAACAGACCCATAACCAGTAAGGAGATTGAAACAGTCATCAAAAATCCCAAACAAACAAAAGCCCAGAGCCAGACAGCTTCCCAGGGGAATTCTACCAAACATTTAAATAAGAATTAATTCTTATTCTCCTGAAACTGTTCCCAAAAATAGAAATGGAAGGAAAACTTCCAAACTCTTTTATGAGGCAAGCAACACCTTGATCCCAAAACCAGACAAGGATCCCGTCAAAAAAGAGAATTATAGACCCATACCTTTGATGAATACAGATGGGAAAATTCTCACCAAAATACTAGCCAATAGGATCCAACAGTACGTTAAAAGGATTATTCACCATGACCAAGTGGGATTTATTCCAGGGTTGCAAGGTTGGGTCAACATCCACAAATCAATCAGTGTGATACAATACCTTAATAAAAGAAAGAACAAGAACCATATGATACTCTCAATAGATGCTGAAAAAGCATTTGACAAAGTACAGCATCCCTTCCTGATCAAAACTCTTCAAAGTGTAAGCAAAGAAGGCACATACCACAAAATTATCAAAGCCATCTATGAAAAACCCACTGCAAATATCATTCTCAATGGAGAAAAACTGAAAGCTTTTCTGCTAAGGTCAGGAACATGGCAGGGATGTCCATTATCACCACTGCTATTCAACATAGTACTAGAAGTCCTAGCCTCAGCAATCAGACAACAAAAAGAAATTAAAGGCATCCAAATCAGCAAAGAAGAAGTCAAACTATCACTCTTCGCAGATGATATAATACGATATGTGGAAAACTCAAAACACTCCACTCCAGAACTGGTAGAACTTGTTCAGGAATTAAGTGTCAGGATATAAAATCAATGCACAGAAATCAGTTTCATTTCTATACACCAACAACAAGACAGAAGAAAGAGAAATTGAGGAGTCAATCCTATTTACCGAAACCATACCATAAAGATGGTTTATTTTTTGGATTGGGTTTATTACCCAATCCAAACCATAAGATACCTAGGAATAAACCCAAGCAAAGAAGCAAAGAATTTATACTCAGAAAACTATAAAGTACTCATGAAAGAAATTGAGGAACACACAAAGAAATGGAAAAATGTTCCATGCTCATGGATTGGAAGAACAAATACTGTGAAAATGTCTATGCTACCTAAAGCAATCTACACATTTAATGCAAAACCTATCAAAATACCATCCATTTTTTTCAAATAAATGGAATAATCCTAAAATTTATATGGAACCAGAAAAGACCTCGAATAGCCAAAGGAATATTGAAAAAGAAAGCTAAAGTGGGGGGCGCCTGGGTGGCTCAGTGGGTTAAGTCTCTGCCTTTGGCTCAGGTCATGATCCCAGTGGTCTAGGATCGAGCCCCGCATTGGGCTCTCTGCTTAGCAGGGAGCCTGCTTCCTCCTCTCTCTCTGCCTGCCTCTTTGCCTGTGATCTCTGTCTGTCAAATAAATAAATAAAATCTTAAAAAAAAAAAGAAAGCTAAAGTGGGTGGCAACACAATTCTGGACTTCAAGTTCCATTACCAAGCGGTCATCATCAAGACAGTATGGTACTGGCCCAAAAACAGATACATAGATCAATGGAACAGAATAGAGAGCCCAGAAATAGACCCTCAACTCTATGGTCCACTAATCTTCGACAAAGCAGGAAAGAATGTCTAATGGAAAAAAGACAGCCTCTTCAACAAATGGTGTTGGGAAAATTGGACAGTCACAGGCAGAAAAATGAAATTGGACCATTTCAAAAAAAAAAAAAAAAAGAAAGAAATTGGACCATTTCTTTACATCACACAAGAAAATAGACCCAAAATGGATGAAGGACCTCAATGTGAGAAAGGAATCCATCAAAATCCTTGAGAAGAACACAAGCAGCAACCTCTTTGACCTCAGCCACAGAAACTTCTTCCTAGGAACATCACCAAAGGCAAGTGAAGCAAGGGCAAAAATCAACTACTGGAATTTCATCAAGATCAAAACTTTTGTACAACAAAGGAAACAGTTAACAAAACCAAAAGACAACTGACAGAATGGGAGAAGATATTTGCAAACAACATATCAGATAAAGGGCTAGTGTCCAAAATCTATAAAGAGCTTAGCAAACTCAACACCCAAAGAACAAATAATCCAATCAAGAAATGGGCAGAGGACATGAACAGACATTTCTGCAAAGAAGACATCCGGATGGCCAACAGACACATGAAAAAGTGCTCCACATCACTCGGCATCAGGGAAATACAAAACAAAACCCAGTCAGAATGGCTAAAATTAACAAGTCAGGAAATGACAGATGCTGGCAAGGATGCAGATAAAGGGGAACCCTCCTACACTGTTGGTGGGAATGCAAGCTTATGCAACCACTCTGGAAAATAGTATGGAGGTCCCTCAAAAAGTTGAAAATAGAGTTACCCTATGACCCAGCAATTGTACTCCTGGGTATTTACCCTAAAGATATAAATGTAGTGATCCGAAGGGGTATGTGAACCTGAACATTTATAGCAGCAATGTCCACAATACCCAAACTATGGAAAGAACCTAGATGTCCATCAACCGATGAATGGATCAAGAAGATGTGGTGTGTGTGTGTGTGTGTGTGTGTGTGTGTGTGTGTGTGTGTGTGTGTTTGTGTATAGGAATACTATGCAGCCATCAAAAGAAATGAAATCTTGCCATTTGCGATGACGTGGATGGAACTAGAGGGTATTATGCTTAGCGAAATAAGTCAATCGGAGAAAGACAACTATCATATGATCTCCCTGATATGAGGAAGTGGAGATGTAATGTAGGGGGTTTGGAGTATAGGAAAAGAATAAACAAAACAAGATGGAATCAGGAGGTAAACAAACCATAAGAGGCTCTTAACCTCACAAATCAAACTGAGGGTTGCTGGGGGGAGGGGCGTTGGGAGAGGGTGGTGGGGTTATGGACATTGGGGAAGATAGGTGATATGGTGAGTGCTGTGAAGTGTGTAAACCTGGCAATTCACAGAGTGTACCCCTGAGGCTAATAATACATTATATGTTTATGAAAATATTTAAAAATTTTTAAAAAAAGAACAAAAGGCAATACTGAAGGCCAGGGACCTAATGAATATAGACATTACTAAGATGTTAAAACTAGAGTTCAGAATGACAATTACCAAGATGTTACCTGGGCTTGGAAAAAGCAAGGAAGATAAAAGCAAATCCCTCTCTGGAGGAATAAAAGAACTAAAATCTAACAAAGCTGAAATTGAAAAAGCTATTAATGAGGTGCCATCAAAAATAGAGGCTCATGGGGTGCCTGGGTAGCTCAGTGGATTAAGCCTCTGCCTTCAGCTCAGGTTATGATCCCAGGGTCCCAGAGCCCCACATTGGGCTCTCTGCTCAGTGGAGAGCCTGCTTCCTCCTCTCTCTCTGCCCACCTGTTTTCTCTCTCTGTCAAATAAATTTTTTAAAAAAATTAAAAAAAAAATAGAGGCTCATACTGCTAGGATAAATGAAGCAGAAGAGAGGATTAGTGACATAGAAGACCAAATGATGGAAAATAAAGAAGCTGAGCAAAAGAGAAACAAATAACTATTGGACCATGAGGGGAGAATTTGAGAGATAAGTAATATCATAAGATGAAACAGTTTAGAATAATTGGGACCCTAGAAGAAGAAAGAGAGGGGCAGAAGGTATATTGGAGCAAATTATAGTAGAGAACTTCCCTAATATGGCAAAGGGTACAAGCATCAAAATCTAGTAGACACAGAGAAATCCCCTCAAAATCAATAAAAATGGGTCCACAAACCATCATCTAATAGTAAAACTTACAAGTCTCAAAGAGAAAATCCTGAAAGCAGCTTGGTACAAGAGGTCCCTAACATAGAATGGTAGGCCTAAATGACACACTGGACAGATGGACATCACAGATACATTCAGAACATTCCATCCCAAAGCAACAGAATACACATTCTTCTCTAGAGCACATGGAACATTCTCCAGAATAGATCACATCCTGGGTCACAAATCAGATCTCAACTGGTACCAAAGATTGGGATCATTCCTTGCATATTTTCAGACCACAATGCTCTGAAGCTACAACTCAATCACAAGAGGAAAGTTGGAAAGAACTCAAATACATGGAGGCTAAAGAGCATCCTACTAAAGTATGAATGGGTCAAACAGGAAATAAAAGAAGAGTTGAAAAAATTCACAAAAACAAATGAAAATGAAAACACAACTGTTCAAAATCTTTGAGACATAGAAAAGGCAGTCCTGAGAGGAAAATATATAGCCAAACAAGCCTTTCTCAAGAAACAAGATAGGTCTCAAGTACACAACCTAATCCTCTACCTAAAGGAGCTAAAGAAACAACAAAGAAAGCCTAAACCCAGCAGGATATGAGAAACAATAAAGAACAGAGGAGAGAGTAATGAAATAGAAAACAAAAGAACAGTAGAACAGATCAACGAAACTAGGAGCTGGTTCTTTGAAGGAATTAATAAGATTGATAAACCCCCGGCCAGACTTATCAAAAGGAAAAGAGAAAGGACCCAAATAAATAAAATCATGAATGAAAGAGGAGAGATCACAATCAATACCAAAGAAATACAAACAATTATAAGAACGTATTATGAGCAACTATACGCCACCAAATTTGACAATCTGGAAGAAATGGATGTATTCCTAGAGATATATAAACTACCAAAACTGAACCAGGAAGAAATAGAAAACCTGAACAGGCCCATAACCAGTAAGGAGCTTGAAGCAATCATCAAAAATCTCCCAACAAACAAGAGCCCAGGGCCAGATGGGTTCCCAGGGGAATTTCACCAAGCATTTAAAAAAGAATCAATATCTATTTTCCTGAAACTGTTCCAAAAAATAGAAATGGAAGGAAAACTTACAAACTCATTTTATGAGGCCAGCATTACCTTGATCCCCAAACCAGACAAAGACCCCCACGAAAAAGGATAATTACAGACCAATATCCTTGATGAACACATATGCAAAAATTCTCACCAAAATACTAGCCTGTAGGATCCAACAGTACATTAAAAGGATTATTTGCCACGACCAAGTGGGATTTATTCCTGGACTGCAAGTTTGGTTCAATATCCACAAATCAATCAATGTGATACAATACATTAATAAAAGAAATAATAAGAACCATATGATAATAGATGCTAAAAAAAAGCATTTGACAAAGTACAGCATACTTTCTTGATCAGAACTCTTCACAGTGTAGGGATAGAGGGTACATACCTCAGTATCATAAAGTCATCTTTGAAAAACCCACAGTGAATATCATTCTCAACGGAAAAAAATTGAGAGCTTTTCCCCTAAGGTCAGGAACATGGCAGGGATGTCCAGTATCACCACTGTTGTTCAACATAGTACTAGAAGTCCTAGCCTCAGAAATCAGATAGCAAAAAGAAATTAAAGCTATCCAAATCAGCAAAAACAAAGTCAAACTCTCACTCTTTGCAGATGATACTTTATGTGGAAAACCCAAAAAACTCCACTCCAAAACTGCTAGAACTCATATAAGAATTCAGTAAAGTATCAGGATATAAAATCAATGCACAGAAATCAGTTTCATTGTATACACCAACAGCAAGACAGAAGAAAGAGAAATTAAGGAGGTGATACCATTTATAATTGCACCCCAAACCATAAGATACCTAGGAATAAACCTAACTAAAGAGGCAAAGAATCTATATTCAGAAAACTATAAAGTACTCATGAAAGAAACTGAGGACAACACAAAGAAATGGAAAAACGTTCCATACTCATGGATTAGAAGAACAAATATTCTGAAAATGTCTATGCTACCTAAAGCAATCTACACATTTAATGCAATCCCTATCAAAATACCATCAACTTTTTTCAAAGAAATGGTACAAATAATCCTAAAATTCATATGGAACCAGAAAAGACCCCAAAAGCCACAGAAATGTTGAAAAAGAAAGCCAAAGTTGGTGACATCAAAATTCCAGACTTTAAGCTCTATTACAATGTGTCATCATCAAGACAGTATGGTGCTGGTACAAAAACAGGCACATAGATCAAATGGAACAGAATAGGGAGCCCATAAATGAACCCTCAACTCTTTTGTCAACTAATCTTCGACAAAGCAGGAAAGAATGTCCAATGGAAAAAAGACAGTCTCTTCAACAACTGGTATTGGAAAAATTGAACAGCTACAGGAATAAGAATAAAACTTGACCATCTCCTTACACCACACATAAAAATAGACTCAAAATGGAGTAAAGATCTCAATTTCATACAGGAATTCATCCAAATCCTTGAGGAGAACAAAGGCAGCAACCTCTTGGACCTCAGCCCCAGGAACTTCTGCCTAAAAACTTTGCCAAAAGGAAGAGAAGCAAGGGCAAAAATGATACTGGGACTTCATCAAGATCAAAAGCTTTTGCACAGCAAAGGAAACAGTCAAGAAAACCAAAAGGCAACTTACAGAATAGGGTAAGATATTTGCAAATGACATATCAGATAAAGGGCTAGTATCCAAAAATCTATAAAGAACTTATCAAACTCAACACCCAAAGTACAAATAATTCATCAACAAGGCGGCAACCCAGAGAATGGGAGAATATATTCACAAATGACACTACAGACAAGGAGCTGATATCCAAGATCTATAAAGAACTCCTTAAGAAATTAAAAATAGAGCTACCCTATGACCCTGCAATTGGACTACTAGTTATTTACCCCAAAGATACATATGTAGTGAAAAGAAGGGCCATCTTTCTCCCAATGTTCATAGAAGCAATGGCCACAATCACCAAACTGTGGAACAAACCAAGACACCCTCAACAGATGAATAGATAAAGAATATATGGTCCATATATACAATGGAATATTATGCCTCTATCAGAAAGGATGAATACCCAACTTTTGTATCAACATGGACAGGACTGGAGGAGATTATGCTGAGTGAAATAAGTCAAGCAGAGAGAGTCAATTATCATATGGTTTCACTTACTTGTGGAGCATAAGGAATATCATGGAGAACATTGGGAGAAGGAGAGGGGAAGGGTGTTGGGGGAAATTGGAGGAGGAGATAAACCATGAGAGACTGTGGATTCTGAGAAACAAACTGAGGGTTTTAGAGGGGAGGGATGTGGGGGGTCGGGTAAGCCTGGTGTTGGGTATTATGGAGGTCAGGTATTGCATGGAGCACTGGGTGTGGTGTATAAACAATGAATCTTGGAACACTGAAAAAATAAAATAAAGCTTAAAAAAAGAAAAAGAAACAAGCAGAAGACATGAACAGAGATTTCTGCAAAGAAGACATCTAAATGGCCAACAGACAGATAAAAAAGTGCTCAACATCACTCGGCATCAGGGAAATACAAATCAAAACCACAGTCAGATACCACCTCACCCCAGTCAGAATGGATAAAATTAACCAGTCGGGAAATGACAGATGTTGGCAAGGATGCGGAGAGAGGGGAACCCTCCTACACTGTTGGTGGGAAGGCAAGCTGGTGCAGCCACTCTGAAAAACAGTATGGAGGTTCCTCAAAAAGTTGAAAATAGAGCTACCCTGCAATCCAGCAATCGCACTACTAGGTATTTACCTTAAAGATACAAATGTAGTGTTCCAAAGGCGCACATGCACCTGAATGTTTATAGCAGCAATATCCACAATAGCCAAACTATGGAAAGAACCTAGATGTCCATCAACAGATAAATGGATAAAGAATATGTGGTTTATATCTACAATGGAATACTATACAGCCATCAAAAAACTAAATCTTGCCATTAGCAATGATATGGATGGAACTAGACGGTATTATGCTAAGCAAAATAAGTCATTCAGAGAAAGACAATTATCATATGATCTCTCCGATATGAAGAATTTGAGAGGCAGGGCAGGAGGTCATGGAGGGTAGGGAGGGAAAAAATGAAACAAGATGAGACCAGGGAGGGAGAAAATCCATAAGAAACTCTTAACCTCAGGGAACAAACTGAAGTTTGCTGGGGGATGGGGGGAGGGATAGGGATGCTGGGCAATGGACACTGGGAAAGTATGTGCTATGGTGAGTGCTGTAAATTGTACAAGACTGATGATTCACAGACCTGTACCCCTGAACCAAATAATACATTATATATTAATTTAAAAAGAAAAAAAGAAGAAGTCTCCCAGGGAGGAGTGTGAGCAGAAAGATAATAGATTCTTCCTTATATGTACATATGAACACCTTAAATAGTTCTATTTTACAAAAAGTGACTTGATTTGCATATCATAAGTAGCTATTGCAATATATCTTAAGAGAGAGAGAGAGATACACAGAGAGATCCATACATATTTTATATAATTGATGATGACAATAACTTTATTCATTCACTCATTTTTCATTTACTCTCTCCTCTCCAACACAATTATGAGCTCCCTGTGGGCAAGAAACATATTATGCTTGTCTTTGTGTGTTAGAGTCTAACACATATTGGGCATTAGGTAAATGTCTGTTTGATATTGGTATAGAAGAAAAAAAATTTATATGTGTAGTATCCATTAATTATGTAGTTTTTCCTAAAATTTTAGTTTTCCTAAAATTTCCTCCTTCCAGTTGCAAGGACCTTACTGTATTTCAGTATGCCATGTTTGGTTTGAAACTTGGCTTCTACACTTATTATGAAATTAATTATGAACATTTAAGCAAGATACCTAACCATTTGTGTCTCATTTTCCTACATGTAAAATGGATATAATAATTGTTCCTACTCCACAGCATTCTTAGGAGAATTATTTGGGTTAATATAAGTGGCTCAAAGAGTGCCCTGTACATTTTAAGGAGTATGTAAGGATTTGCCGTGATGATTATTAATATCTCTTAGTCTTACCTAAAAATAAGAACAATAATACCACTACTTCATAGATTTATTAGCAATAAATGAGACAATAAATATAAAGAAACTAACATAATTTTCTGGTAGATTATGTATGGAATATAAGAAAAAGTAGACTCGAATGATTTGAATGCTTTTCTCCTAAGCAAATAAAGGAAAGGAATTGCTATACACTGAGATGGGGGGAAAACTGAAAGAGCACTTCTGGTGGGAGCAATTCAAAAGGTTAGTAGTAAGGATTTTAGACTGCAAATCCTAGTAAATATTTTAATTTATATTTTAAGGAAGCAACTTGATATATAACAGAATAGAAAGAATACAAATCAGTAAATCAAAAATGAAAGTACTAATCCACAGGGCCTATACTGAGTTAATTGAACCAATTGTATTTATCAGTGGTTTCTAATTTATTAGATATTTGGGACCCTTTCAGAAGGTGATGACAGATACATGTACACATACACACAAAATGTGCAAACATTTAATTTTTATGCTTGGAAATTCGATTTTATCCACATGAGCCATAAAAACATTGTTGACAAAATTATAATCCTCTCATTCTAATTTTTCATGCAAAATAACACTCACTTGCTGAAAAACAATTTTAGCAAATTGCATAGATAAAATCAAATATAAACTTTATTTCTGCATAAACGTTAATTTCAATAGACAGCTGCTGTTGTTTGGATTATGTGAAAAGCTGACAACGTGTATGGTACATTCAATTTATTTAGATATTAAATGATTTCAGATTTTTCATTTTGATGGTAGCAAGGTTTTAAAACCAAAGTTCATGTAAATATACTTAATACATGATATTAGAGTTCTGTTAAGAGATACTGAGTTGAATATTCACAAGTACCTTTGTCCTCAAACCCATGAGGTCATCTGATAAAGGTTGTATCAACCTTCATGAAAATGTATTCCAGCACTGAAATATTGACATAATTAACTCTCTCATATCTCCTCCTTCAAAATGGTGAGTTGCCCAAAATATTTCTAATTTTAATACCATTAATCATGATAAATGTAAGAACTTGACTCAATCTATTTTTCCCATTACTAAAGTCAAACCTATTATCCAAAATATCTGCACAATGAATAAATGTGTTCCTATAAAACTGTTCTGAGTAAGTTATAACAGTGAACAACAGAAAAGGAAATTATGAGCACGAGACATCTACACTACCATAAGAAGAACAAAATACTTGGGAATAAATTTAACAAAAGAGGTGCAAAACTTGTACTCTAAAAACTAAAAAACATTGTTGAGAGAACTAAAGAAGACCAAATAAATGGGAAGACATTTCATGTTCCCAGATCAAAACAGTTATTAAAATGGGAGTATTTCCCAAAGTGAGGTACACATATAAATCAATTCATACCAAAATTTCAGTTAGCTTTTCTACAGAACTGGAAAACTAATGTTAAAATTCATAAGGAGATGTCAGGGACCCAGCATATCCTAAATAATCAACAGTTTTAAAATTATTGCTTAATGAAGTTAACTTTTAAATCAGAAGAAAAGAGTTACAAATTAAGTCCTATATCAACTTTTGTATTTATCTATCTACTTACCATTATAGGTGTCCTTTATTTTGGGTGTGTGCATTCAGGTAAGTGCCTATTTTTCTTTTATGTCAACTTAAAGGTTTCCCTTCATGCTTCTCAAAGGACAGGTCTTCTAATGACAAATACTCTTACTTTTGTTCATCTGAAAAATGCCTTAATTTCTCCTTCATTTCCAAAAGATTGTTTTGCTGGATATAGAATTCCTTCTTGACAGTTCTTTTTACAATTTAAATAGGTCATCTATTGTCTTCTGTCTTCTATGGTATCCAAATAAATTAAAAAAAAAAACAGATGTTTACCTTATTGGTATCTTCAAGAGCTTATTGGTATCTTCAAGTGATGAATCATTTCTCACTTGCTATTTTCAAGATCCTCTCTTCGTCTCTAGTTTCAACAGTTTATGATGTGCTTAGTTGTGAATCTCTGAGTTTATCCTACTTGGAGCTTTTCGAGTTTCTTGTATATATTGAATAAAGCTTTTAATTGAATTTGGACAATTGTTATTTCTTACTTTTCAAATATTCTTTCTGTTCCTTTCACTCTCTCCTTTTTTCTGAAACTTCTGTTTATGTACATGTTGGTATTACTGATGGTGTCCTATATGTATTTGAGTTTCTGGTCATTTTCTTTCATTATTGGTTTCTTTCTGTTTTAGACTGTATAATCTCAGTTGACCTATCTAAATTCACTTATTCTTTCTTCTCTCAACTCAAATCATATTAGATATTATACTTTTCAATTTTTCAACTTCATAATTTCTATTCAGTTCTCTTTTATGATTTCTATCCACTTACAGATATTCTCTATTTATATATCATTCTCATATTTTTCTTTAAATTTTTAGACATTGTTTATTTAATGTAATTAAAATAAGCGACCTGACATCTTTCTAAAATCCAGTATCTGGGTTTACTCAGGAACACTTTCTAATGACTTTGTTAGATTTTCCTATACATGGATCATACATGTCAGCTTCTATGCATGTCTAATACATTTTTGTGAAAACTAGACATTTTAGAAAATATATGGTAACAATTCTGAATATTAGATCCCTCCCTCCCAGGGGTTTAGTGACTACTCTGGACTAATTCTGCAAATTCTGCATACTTTGTCATTTGTGATCTCTGCTGTATTAGCTCAGTGGCTAGCTAATTATTGGATAGAGATTTATGTAAATATTTCAAACCAATAAATCTTCCAACATTTGCCAAGGATTTCTTTCTGAGTTTGGGAGCATACTTTCAATCCTCTGGCAGGAAAATTATGACTCTACCTTAGCCTTTAATTCCTGTTCTGATAGCTCCTCCAGATCAACCAGAGATGAGAAATCAATACTTTCTCAGGCTTTTCCTGGGCTTATGTACAGTCCTATACACAGTACTGATCTTCTAAATTCCCAAATATATGGACAAAGCTCTTTACAGACATCTCATTCTCCCATATTCTTCCTAACTTTTTTTGATCAGTTGTTTGTTAACCCTAACTGATATAGCTGCCTCAACTAGCTATGATATTAAACAAATACCACTGTTGTAAAACAAATGCCTAGGTTATAGTGTTGAACACACAGAGGGAACAGTAAGCCCTGAGGATAAAGTTTGCATAGAACTGCTAGACAGGTCAGCCAGTGAAAATACTTTGGGGATAGGATTTTGGGAGAGCTCCAGACCCTTTCTTTCCTTTTATATGACTGCTGTTTTTCACAGAGACTCTAGATGTGAAAGACTTTTCAAGGCTACTGTGGGGCTGGATAAATGGACATGGAATGGGGTATCTGTAAAATTCTGTTCTTTCTATAATTCATCTGGTTGTTTCATTATTTTTGTTTTATTTTAATAAACACTTCTCAAAATGTTACATTTAATATTCAGAATCCTGAAAAGATTGATTTTTAAAATTTTCCCACCATTTTCTTGCTTTTATGGAGATTTTTAGATGTCTTTATCTCACCATTACAGATGATGTTTTCATTCCATTTTGTGAGCAAACTATCAGCATGGCTTAATCAAACACCATACAGATTATAAAACATGTTCACCTAAGTCATTAGCAAGTTGAAATAAAAACATTTCATTATTATGTTAACTCAATTTAGCATTAATAACCTTACTTATTTTACGATCATTTTTCCTTTCACCTTTTGTATTTTTCTTTTAAAGATTTATTTACTTATTGGAGGAGGGTAGGGGCAGAAAGAGAGGGAAAGAGAAAATGGCAAGAAGACTCACTACTGAGTGCAGAGCCCAGCACCTGCACAATCTCATGACCCTGAAATCATAAACTAAGCGAAAAATCAAGAATCGGATATTTATCCTACTGAGCCACCAAGGCACCCTACATCTTTTGTAATTTTTTTAAAATGTTCTTAATGCTTTGGGAAACATGGATGGAGAAATAATAATAGACAATGATAAAATTAAAATACAAATAAATTATAAAATTCAAATGTTAAAATATAATAAAATAGTTTTCAAAATTTTTTTAAATTTCCAATAAAGTCTTTATCAGCTGACTAGTCCAGTGTCTAATACATTTAACATTTATTTTCATAGGCTAATATATAGAGAAAGAAACTATAAACCTGTAGTCTCTGTGGGAAAAGGTTAAGTATTTTTAAAATATCCAAAGGGTTAAATTGAACTGTAGATAATAATTCACATTTGGGAATTTTTTTAAAATTCTGCCATCTTAATTTTATAATTGTTTATGTTAAAATTTTTAAAATAGGTGTTAGGTGCTTATACTTTTATTTTCATTGCTTTTTTCATTTAGATTATTTATATTATCATCATTGAAAGATTCTTCTCTTCTTTTTTTGGAAATATTTAAATACAAATAAAGAGATTAATTTATATTATACATTTATTTTTTCACAAAGGATAGTTTTTAAATATTTAAAACATAGTTGTAAAACTTTCTAGAAATAAAAAAGTTTATCTTCTTTAATCATATTACTATTTTATCAACAGATCATGAAACTAATTTTATTTTAAAATATAAACACTCTGTTTTTTTTCCCCAAATTTTATTATCCACTATAAAATGGCAAATAGTTTCCAGAAAAAACTAGTAACAAAGCAAGGGGAGGAGTTGATTTAATAATTACATTTGAGAGGGTGCCTGGGTGGCTCAGTGGGTTAAAGCCTCTGCCTTCAGCTCAGTCATGATCCCAGGGTCCTGGGATCGAGCCCCACATGGGGCTCTCTGCTCAGTGGGGAGCCTGTTCCCCCCTCTCTCTCTGCCTGCCTCTCTGCCTACTTGTGATCTCTGTCTGTCAAATAAATAAATAAAATCTTTTAAAAAAATAATTACATTGAGGTTATGAAAATAAGGTAATATAAAGGTACTGTACTAGTGCAAGATGTTAGTAAAAAGGGAAACTAAGCAAGGAGTGTATAGTGTAAGAGTATATAGGAACTCTATACTTGCCACTTAATTATTCTGTAAATGTAAAACAGCTAAAAAAATAGTCTATTAATCTTTAAATGTACCAATAGGTATTTCTGACATATCTATTACAAAAGAATTTATAGCAAAGAAATAATAAATAGTTGACACCTCCAAACACTAGCTAGTTTTTCTTGAGGAAAGTAAAACCTTTGTACCCTAAATAGGCTATTTTCCAATCGCTAAGAAAATTTTATTTTACAGAAATGTACTTCCTAAAATGTTCTTTAGAGTTCCAATTAAAAATGAGTCTTTTAATACACCAGCTGTCTCTACACCTTAAAGGACTGGAGAATCAACAACAAATCAAACCAACTCCACATGCAAGAAGGGAAATAATCAAGATTAGAGCAGAGATCAATGAGGTAGAAACCAGAGATACAGTAGAACGTATCAATGAAACTAGAAGTTGGTTTTTTGAAAGAATCAATAAGTTCGATAAACCATTGGCCACACTAATCCAAAAGAAAAGAAAGCCCAAATTAATAAAATTATGAATGAAAAGGGAGAGATCACAACTAACACCAAGGAAATAGAAACAATCATCAGAAATTATTACCAACAGTTATATGCCAATAAGCTAAGCAACCTAGATGAAATCGATGCATTCTTGGAAAACTACAAACTCCCAAAATTGAACCAGGAAGAAATTGACAACCTGAATAGACCGATATCTAGTAATGAGATTGAAGCAGTGATCAAAAACCTCCCAAAAAACAAGAGCCCAGGACCTGACGGATTCCCTGGGGAATTCTACCAAACTTTCAAAGAAGAAATAACACCAATTCTCCTGAAGCTGTTTCAAAAAATTGAAGCAGAAGGAAAACTTCTAGACTCTTTTTATGAAGCCAGCATTACCCTGATCCCCAAACCAGGCAAAGACCCTACCAAAAAGGAGAATTTCAGACCAATATCACTGATGAATATGGATGCTAAGATTCTCAACAAGATCCTAGCAAACAGGATCCAGCTGCACATTAGAAAGATTATCCACCATGACCAGGTGGGATTCATCCCTGGGTTATGAGGTTGGTTCAACATTCACAAATCAATCAATGTGATAGAACAAATCAATAAGAGAAGAGAGAAGAACCACATGGTCCTCTCAATTGATGCAGAAAAAGCATTTGACAAAATCCAGCATCCGTTCCTGATGAAAACGCTTCAAAGTATAGGGATAGAGGAACATTCCTGAACTTCATAAAATCTATCTATGAAAGACCCACAGCAAATATCAGCCTCAATGGGAAAAAGCTTGCAGCCTTTCCGTTGAGATCAGGAACACGACAAGGATGCCCACTCTCACCACTCTTGTTCAACATAGTATTAGAAGTCCTAGCAACGGCAATCAGACAACAAAGAGAAATAAAAGGTATCCAAATTGGCAAGGAAGAAGTCAAACTCTCTCTCTTCGCAGATGACATGATTCTTTATATGGAAAACCCCAAAGACTCCACCCCCAAACTACTAGAACTCATACAGCAATTCAGTAACGTGGCAGGATACAAAGTCAATGTACAGAAATCAGTGGCTTTCTTATACACTAACAATGAAAATACAGAAAGGGAAATTAGAGAATCGATTCCATTTACTATAGCACCAAGAACCATAAGATACCTGGGAATAAACCTCACCAAAGAGGGAAAGGACCTGTACTCGAGGAACTACAGAACACTCATGAAAGAAATTGAAGAAGACACAAAAAGATGGAAGACCATTCCATGCTCTTGGATTGGAAGAATAAACATTGTTAAAATGTCTATACTGCCCAGAGCAATCTATACTTTTAATGCCATTCCGATCAAAATTCCACCGGTATTTTTCAAAGAGCTGGAGCAAATAATCCTAAAATTTGTATGGAAACAGAAGAGACTCCGAATTGCTAAGGAAATGTTGAAAAACAAAAACAAAACTGGCGGCATCACGTTACCCGATATCAAGCTTTACTACAAAGCTGTGATCACCAAGACAGCGTGGTACTGGAATAAAAACAGACACAGTGACCAGTGGAACAGAGTGGAGAGCCCAGATATGGACCCTCAACTCTATGGTCAAATAATCTTCGACAAAACAGGAAAAAATATACAATGGAAAAAAGACAGTCTCTTCAATAAATGGTGCTGGGAAAAATGGACAGCGATATGTAGAAGAATGAAACTCGACCATTCTCTTACACCGTACACAAAGATAAACTCGAAATGGATAAAAGACCTCAAAAAGAGACAGGAATCCATCAGAATCCTAGAGGAGAACATAGGTAGTAACCTCTTCGATATCAGCCACAGCAACTTCTTTCAAGTTATGTCTCCAAAGGCCAAGGAAACAAAAGCGAAAATGAACTTTTGGGACTTCATCAAGACCAAAAGCTTCTGCACAGCAAAGGAAACAGTCAACAAAACAAAAAGGCAACCCACGGAATGGGAGAAGATATTTGCAAATGACAGTACAGACAAAAGGTTGATATCCAGGATCTATAAAGAACTCCTCAAACTCAACACACACAAAACAGATAATCATATCAAAAAATGGGCAGAAGATATGAACAGACACTTCTCCAATGAAGACATACAAATGGCTATCAGACACATGAAAAAATGTTCATCATCACTAGCCATCAGGGAGATTCAAATTAAAACTACATTGAGATACCACCTGACAACAGTTAGAATGGCCAAAATTAGCAAGACAGGAAACTATGTGTGTTGGAGAGGATGTGGAGAAAGGGGAACCCTCCTACACTGTTGGTGGGAATGCAAGTTAGTGCAGTCACTTTGGAGAACAGTGTAGAGATTCCTCAAGAAATTAAGAATAGAGCTTCCCTATGACCTTGCAATTGCACTGCTGGGTATTTACCCCAAGGATACAGATGTAGTGAAAAGAAGAGCCATCTGTACCCCAATGTTTATTGCAGCAATGGCCACGGTCGCCAAACTGTGGAAAGAACCAAGATGCCCTTCAACGGATGAATGGATAAGGAAGATGTGGTCCATATACACGATGGAGTATTATGCCTCCATCAGAAAGGATGAATACCCAACTTTTGTAGCAACATGGACTGGACTAGAAGAGATTATGCTGAGCGAAATAAGTCAAGCAGAGAGAGTCAAGTATCATATGGTCTCACTTATTTGTGGAGCATAACAAAGAACATGGAGGACATGGGGAGATGGAGAGGAGAGGGAGTTGAGGGAAACTGGAAGGGGAGATGAACCATGAAAGACTATGGACTCTGAAAAACAACCAGAGGTTTTTGAAGGGGTGGGGGGGTGGGAGGTTGAGGAACCAGGTGGTGGGTAATAGGGAGGGCACGTACTGCATGGAGCACTGGGCGTGGTGCAAAAACAATGAACACTGTTACGCTGAAAATAAACAAATAAAAAAGAAAATAAAATAAAAATGAGTCTTTTAAATATACTCCTACTGCTGCCTCATACATGCGAGCAGTACATGGTAAAGGTCTTAATCGGAGGGTTATATTTATTTTTATATACTTAGAATTTTACTTTAATGCTGCTTGTCAATTTCATGACACTGCATGTCAGTCACTATATGACGTTATAATAATTTCTCTACTATATACATTATACAATTATTAAAAAAAAAAACAGAAGCCCCCCCCAAAGCATTCTCTCAAAGCACATAGCCATTTTAAAACCTTATGAAGAAAGAATGAAGGAAGACAAAAATCAACCTTACATCTGAATATGGATACAAAATTCCTAAAAAAAAAAAATCACTAGCACACTGGTAGTTTATCCTAGCAGTGAAAACACAGTTTTGACATTAGGAAATCTAATGCAATATATGACATTATCAGATCAAAAAAAGAAAAATCTGATAATTACACAAAACAGGTGATGATGGGGCGCCTGGATGGCTCAGTGGGTTAAGCCACTGCCTTCAGCTCGGGTCATGATCTCAGGGTCCTGGGATCAAGCCCTACATTGGGAAGCCTGCTTCTCCCTCTCTCACTCCCTGTGCTTGTGTTCCCTCTCTCACTGTGTCTCTCTCTGTCAAATAAATAAATAAAATCTTTAAAAAACAAAAACAAACAAACAAAAAAACAGGTGATGAAATTCAAAACAACACTGGATGCTTGCTACCACTACCACTACACAGTATTGTTCTCATTGTTCCAGCCAATGCAGTAAAATAATAAAAATAAGACATACCAATATTTAAAAGGCATAAATTTAAACTATTATATAAAACATGCTGATAGAAAGTTCAAAAAGCAAAGTTAAAAAATTAAGATTTATAGGTGATTCATAGACCTGTACCCCTGGGGCTAATAATACATTATTTGTTTATAAAAAAATTTTAAAAATTTAAAAAATAAAGGTATATTGCATGATTAAAAAAAATGAAGATGTATAAGATAAGTGTTTTACAGGCACGTACATACCCAGACTTTTGTGTAACAGCAAAAACAACTGCAATTGGAAACTTGACCTCATTATTCATTCTAATGAACAGAACATGGCAAACATGATGGGCTAGCACTTCTGAGATTAGATTACAAAAGTTGTTTCTATTTTGCTCACTGACTCTCCGTGTGGCTGGTTCTGAGGGAAGTGAGCAATCATGTTGTATATAAACTGACTTAGAGATAAACCCATATGGCAAGAAACTGAGGGCAGCCTTTGCCCAACAGCAAAGAGCAAATAAGGTCCTCAGTCCAACAGTCCATGAGGAATTGAATCCTGACACCAGCCTGGAAGCAGATCCGACCCTGTTCTAGTCTTGTGCTGATTACAGCCACTGCTAACACCTTGACAGCAGGTTTATAAAACACCTTGAGGCAGAGACATCCAGAAAAGCCATGCCAGAACCCCTGACCCACAGAAACTCTGAGATAATATTCTTCTCAATTTAATCAAGTTAGTAGTATAGTCACTTTAAACTGCTAAATTTTGGAATAATTTGTTATATAGCAGATCTATATCTACATCTACATATAGATAACTAATATAGATTTCAACACAAATATAACAATACTGTTGATGGAATTTTAAAAGCTAATATTAAATTACCTATAGAAAATGTTAAAGAATTATCATGATAACTGATAAGAAGTGCAATGATTTTTTTCCTATCATACATTCGAAAAGCACAACCATTATTTAGGAATAGACAAGAATGGAATAAAAATAAAGTTGAAGAAGAAAGGTTATCTATGTGGAGATAAAGGAAGCATTAAATTCAGTAGAAATGATAGATAATTCAAACAATATCTGCAGGACAAATTAGTTTCCTGTTAACCTAAAACAAAACAAACAAACAAAAAGACTAAAAGAGCTAAAATCATTATATATACCAAAAAGTAACTCAAGGTAGATTAAAGTGCTAAAATATTTTTTTTAAAAAGCATGCATTTTTTTAAGGTGGTAAAGAAGTTCTGAGATAAAAAACTAAGACATAATAGAAAAAATTGACATATTCAATGGCCTAGAAACGTAAACCTCCTTTGTGATTAAAGATACTATTAACAGACTTAAAACAGAAGAGCCAAACTGAGAGAAATGTTTGGAAAATATGTAGTAAGAAAGGGTAATATATATAAATTAAAAATATAGTCTACAAGAGAATAAGAAAAAGAACTCCAGAGAATATTTTAAAAAGTGATTCAAATACAGATTTGCCTTGACTTAATGATGGTGTTAACTCCAGATAAATCAATCCTAAATTGAAAATATCTTGGGTTGAAAATGCATTTAATTCACCTATTGCACCTAACGTTATAGCTTAGTCTCACATACCTTAAATGTGTTCAGAACACTTATATTAGCCTACAGTTGGGCAAAATCACCTAACATGAAGCCTATTTTATAATAAAGTGCTACATATCTCATGTAATTTATTGACTACTATGCTGAAAGTCAATAACAGAATGGCTGTCTGGGTACAGAGTGGTTGTGTGTGTGTGGGTTGTTCACCCTCCTGCTCATGTGGCTGACTGGGAGCTTTGGCTTGCTGCCACCACGCAGTATTGTGGGGCAGTATCAGAGCATTGCTCTGCCTATCACTAGCCTGGGAAAAGATCAAATTTCAAAATGTAAAGTGAATGTGTCTTCCTTTTGCACCATCATAAAGCTGAAAAATTGTTAAGTTGAACCATCCTAAGTTCAGAGAACATCTCTACATATTTATATGAATGCATGTACATTACATGTAGATTGTGTGTATGTTTGTGTATGCAGTCTACCCTTGTCACTCACAATTCCCTATCTGATACTTCCTGAAATTTATTTGGAACCTCAAAAATCAAAGCTAAGTAGGCTTTCACAGTCATTAGCAGACATACACAGAGCTGTGAAAAACTTGAGTCTCCCTATATGCATGTGCCCAGCTGAGGTCAAACAAGGCAATGTTCTGCCTTCTTGTCTGTGCTCTCAAACACCAATGACCAGGGGATGGCAACAGCAGTGGGCAGTGAAGTGGAATCCAAGAAGCTCTGGCTCTGGGGCCAGTTGACCAGGGTTTGAATCCCAGCTCTAGGACCTGTTAGCAGGGCAGCTTCAGGCAAGTCACTTTACACTTTTGAACCTTGTGTTCTCTTATGTAAAAATGGAAAAAAATTTTAAAAAACTCCACCAAAACAAGTTGTCTCCTTGACTTTAAGGTTAAGATTATAATCTATGTGAGAATATATATATATTATATATAATATATAATTAAATATAATGTCATAATGTTATAATCATTATATTAATTACAATTTATATATAATATCATAAAATATTAAGATATATATTATAATATATAATATATATTATCTGTGTGCATGCGTGTGTGTATGTGTATTTCCACTAAGAGCAATGGTTCAATATTTGCTAATCAACTGTGTGTGCATATGTGCATACACAATAAACATGTAAAAATATTCAACCCCACTGATAATGACAGAAATGCATGCTAAAATAATATAAACTTTTACTAGTAGACTAACAAAAATAAAGGTCAATACTATAAAGTTTTGATAAGGGTGTGAAAGAAGGGATACAAACTAATACAAACTTCTTAGAGACAATTTGGCAATATCTACGAAAACCAATCAATTACTTCAAAATCCAGCTCACAGACAAAAGTTTCTTTAGACTGCAAATAAAAGTCAAGATCATCCAAATGTCTATCAGTAGGAAATGGTTTAAAATACTTGGTCCCATCTACATTCAAAAATAGTAGGAAAAAGTATGGAAAAAAAAATGCAACTATACCAAGTAGTGATGTATCTTTTATTTTAAGTGAAATTTTTTTTTAATTTATATGGTCTATATATGTAACTACATATACATAATGTGTACTTTTATGTACATGTCCACACACACATCAATACATAAATATAGATAAAGAGATGTTTCTATAAATATAAAGGAAAAAACTTGGAAGGATGCCCACCAAACTGTTCTGGTGGTTACCTACAGGAGAATAGTGGAATCTTACTACAGAAGGGTGGGGTGTGACGCCAAGGTTTTATTGTTATTTCTGTTGTTGTTTTTCACTTAATACTATTATTCTTAGATACTTTTATTTCTTTAAAAAGAAAACACATCCCTGTATTATTTTTATAATTTAAATTGTATTTGTCACCATTAAAAAATTTTACCTACTTAAACACGCCTCAAGTTTTAGTTTTACTTATAATTCTTAGCCTAGATTTTAAAAAAAATTTTCTATCAATAACCCCAGTGCCTACTTAGTACAAAATAGTCAAATACATTTTAATGGAAGTGAACTTATTTCCTTTTCTCTATAAAGAAAACACTATAGGGACACCTGGGTGGCCCAGTGGGTTAAACCTCTGCCTTCGGCTCAGGTCATGATCTCGGGGTCCTGGGATCGAGCCCTGCATAGGGCTCTCTGCTTGGCAGGAAGCCTCCTTCCCCCTCTCTCTCTCTGCCTGCCTCTCTGCCTACTTGTGATCTCTGTCTGTCAAATAAATAAATAAAATCTTTAAAAAAAAGAAAGAAAGAAAACACTATAAAGATAGTACAAAACCTACTATGCACTAACCTGTCCAAAATTTTCAAACAGACATAATAGGATTTATTTCTTTCATAAAAACTAGAGAATTTTCTTTCATTTGTTTGTTCAGAAATGTTTAGGCATTTGGCACTCTGTTCAAATTTAAGCAAAACTTACAAAACTGATATGGTTTACTCAGAGGGTATAAATTATGTCATTAGAAATAGCACTGGCTTTATTTTTCCCTATGAAACACCATATCATACATGGCAACAGAAAGTATGTTATTTTCCAACCCCCAAAGTAACTATTATGTGTATCTACAAGATCATTTAATTTATTCTTAATGATTCGAATCTTTTCTTGGGGTCAAAGTCATCTTTTATATCAACTTGCTTTTACAAATTAATGTTTTGAAGGAAACAGTAAAAGTCAAGTTGCTTGGGAGTACATTAAATTATATGCTAGTTAATAGTGTTAGAGAGATGGCTTAAAAATAAATTGCCCATAATACCTTTTAATAAAGGCACTAAAAGTACTTTTTTATTCTGTGTTAAAAGCAGATGCCTATTTGGCACTGTTTGGAATCCCATTTGCCATGTATATTTTGATTAATATTAGGCTGGATAATCTACTCTACGTGGTCTAGGTTCAGTAACCTCACTGTAAAATAATGAGCCTTCAAGAATAAAAAATATGCCCACTATAAAGTTGCATATTCTGAGAAGCAGTGAACGTATTCAAATGAAATGAAAAAATGAGGTTTTCACCCAGTAAATTTGATCAAACTGAAACTTACATTTCTCAATTTGTATTTCGCTGTCAGTCTGGGCACTAAAAACTGGACTAGCTCTCAACCTTTTGCATATGTTTTCTATAAATACCTTTTCTTCTCTGATTCAACTGCCATAGGGCTCTGCAGAAGTAGTGGTCTTAAGGGACCTTACAGCAACTCGGATGCAGCCAATGGCAGTGAGTTCCCGTACTGAGTGGCATCTTCAGAAAAGGACCAGCTCTCATATTTTATGCAATATGTAACATGATTTACCCAGGGTTGTCAGAAGAGACGAATATCAGCCAATGCAAGGTAATGAATAGTAATACATGCTGCAAATATATTTGACTTATAACCCTTGGCATTTCGAAACAAAATTCTTTGGAAGAATTCATTTTATACGTCATAAACTTTTCTATTGTTTCTCCTGTTTGGGCTGTCTTAACCATCAGGCTACTCATGGAAGTATTTTTCAAAATTGTAAATGAAGCATTATTTTTGAGAAAACTCACCTAAGACTTTCTTTCCAGGCCACTTGTGAAATAGGAAAGTTAGAGTAAAACAAATGGTAGGTAGGCTTCATTATGTCAGAACCTAGGGAGGAGGGAAAAAGCCCAATGAATTGTTTGTCGGTGATTATGAGAAATTAGTTATTAAAATGTCCTTTTCTCTCACGAAACAGTGTCTTTTAGAAACATAGAAAAATAATTTTGCTACATGTATTTTTATATATTTGGAATGAAATTTAAAGGTTCCTCTAGCACACAGATATGGTTTCTTATTCAAGGCATAACACTTTCTGTTAAATACAAATATAGCTACTTCCCAGATCATCTTCTGTTGATGCAAGAGACACTATGTTTTAATGGTCATAGTTAAAGATCGTAATGAATGGCTCACTTTGCTATTGTTCCTTGGATGATTGTTATGAGATCATTTGGACAGTCACACATAGCTTTGCCCTTAGTTTACATTTCCTTCTTTGTTCATCTCCCCACACACAAACACACAGGTGATTTTTAGTGGTTCTCACATAATAAGTTAATTACAAGTATCTAAGTAATGTTTAGGATCATATTATAATCACACATAAAACACATAATTTAAAAATCTGCCATCCACATTTCTGTGTGTAAGATAATATATTTTCAGATAACATGCATAGAGAGATTTCAATATTTGGTTATGTTTGTAAAACACAAAATAAGTGAAGGAACGCCTCCTACATACACAAGCATACATTATTTTACTAAATACACATACGCTTTCCATGCAGTATGGACACTGCCCCTGAAACTGTGCCTGCTTTCTCCCCAGGGATCCTATTCTGAACTTTCTCCTGGCATATCCTTTTGAATTCACAATGGAAACTTGAAGCTGGTCCCTGTAACAAGGCCCCAGAGACTTTGCATTTACAGTAGCTCCTTACATCTCAATAATAGAAAACAAGACTTGGGAATAGATATATCTTCTCAATCTTATGAGGACTGTGAGGGCTACTACTTGAATTATTCATTGAACAGGGAATAGGAAGATTATGTGACCACAGCCCACCTTTGCAACTAAACATTTTAACATCATTATAAAAAAACATGTATTACACATCTGTTATGGTGCTGAGCCAGGCACTGTGTACACTGAATTTATGAGAATTACCCTCCATAAATTTCAGTTAAGACATAACTGAATATCTGTAAGACAGATAATGAACATCTACTTATGTAAATTATATAAATATGTCCATAAATATATTAGCCAGAGGTAAAAATGTACACACTGTATATAATTAAATAAGGGTTTTGGTTTTTGCCTGTTTTTTATATCAGCTTTTCTAGACCAAGAAGTAACAGAATGAAGACTTTAATAGAGGAGGCAGAGCAAATAATAAACTTCTGTATCCTCCAAACTTCATCAGTTTCCAAGCCCACAAATTTTATATATAGTGAGTATAAATTCTTTCTAATTCTACCATTTCTGCCATGAAAATGTTTTGACATAGGTCACCAAGCTAACTTTGTAATTTTCCTTAACCAAAGAAAAATTGAAGGAGCAAATTAAGAAGATTCTTCCTGTGTTGACCCCCAGGTTGTTGGTGAATAATTTTTCTCTTCCTACTTAGCTAAGTCATGAAATCCTGTTCTTAGGCAGACAGTAGAAACTCTACAGCAGATATGGTCAAGGATCATTTTTACAATTCAATAAGGCATTTATTTAAAGCCTAGTAATTAAGTAAGAATTTTTTTATTCACTTACTTTATGTTTGTCACTATTCTGGGCACTGGAGTAACTGAGATGACCAAGGCACAGACCAGACCATATCCCACAGGACAGACACAAGTTACAGAAACAGAGGGGAAAAAAAAAAGTGGGGGCTGGGGAAGTGTGAGCCGTGGTGCAGACAAGAGGAGCATTACACGGTGAGAACCTTGTGAAAAGTCTAAGGCACGAGGGAATTTTGTCTCTTTGAAGAACTGCTTGTAGGGGAGGGTAACGGAATGGCAAAATAGGGTTGGGAAACCTGTCATGACAAGGCTTAAATCGAAAACAAAGAAGTTTAAACTGAATCTCAGTAATAAGGGGAATCATCAAAACTGTTAGACTATTAGGAGGGAGAGATGGATTATAAGGCCCTTTTAGAGAAATAAATCTGCTAGCAGTGTGGAGGACAAACCAGAAAGGACAAAGGATCAGCTAGGAAAATTGAGATGGCAGAAAATCGTGGCAGGAAAGGTCTGAGGTTTTCATTGTTCTTGTTGACCTTGTTCTCCACAGGTAGTTCTACAGTGAAGTGGTCCTGTTTTGCATAGCAATCTTCAAAGCATATACCTACCCAACGCAAATATCGGCATTAGTTACTTTGACTAACACAGCTGGCAGAGCCTTGGAAAGAAGCCTTGGAAAGAAGATTACCCTGTTTCTCATTCTAAACAACAACAAAAAAAAGAGCAAAATGTTACAGCTAGAGATGATATGAATGTATTGTTATCCAAATTTCTCCGCTGATTTATATAAATCTATTATCTCCCCTCCTGAATATTTCCTTCATCGTCTTCAATGGACAGTCAGACAAGTTTGCAAGAATAATAGCAGACAATTTCAGACATACAGTATTGCCTGAATTATATCATGTATTCTTTGTTTACTAATAATTAGAAATACTAAAATAATTAGAAGTAATCACCTGCCGATGATGAGCGATGAGTTAGTGTGGGGGGGACCAACTTTAGTGGGAGCATTTCAGTATTGGCAAAACGATGAAAAGATCTAAAAATGTATTTGGGATATTTCCAGGGTCAGACAAGAGGTACACATTAGTATCTAATTACCTTCCTCGACTGCTCTTTTGAATCTAGAAGCCTGCTTGAAGACGGCTGTATCAGAACAATATTTTAAAATGGCAGTAGCAAGGAACTAAGATGGAACATTATCTTTGGCCAATCTGTATAATATCCTTAGCTAGATTATTTGTACTTTGAATAATAAATCTCATTTATTTGAAAGGTTATTGGGAATATAATCTTTATTTTCAGAAAACCCATTAAAAGGGTGAAAAAACTAACATTCAGGACAGGAATAGTCAAACAAAAAAACTAAGACCTAATGCTTTATCAGAGAAGAGCTGAAAGAGAAAATCTTCTGTGGATAAGTAGATATATTACTAAGTTACCTTAGGATTAGAACTTCAGTTCTCTTGGCCCCAAGTGAAGTAGAGTAGTCCAGACCATTCCCCTCTACATATTGCATCTTTATTAAAATGCATATGCATTTTATAAACATATGCATATTTTTGCAATGCCTCATTAGAGAGATGGATGGATGGATGGATGGATGGATGGATGGATGGATGGATGATAATACAGACAGATGATAGATAGATAGATAGATAGATATAGATAGATGGATATTAAAGCCCATCAAATTCAGGTCACTGGGAAATTAGTCAATTGTAAGATAAATCTGAAGAAATTACAGAGATAATAGCATGGAGAAAATTTAGTTGAGAGAAAGAGTTTATGAGACATGGGAAAAAAGAAAGAGAAAGTTCAAAATTCATCAAAGAATTCTAGGAAGAGAGGAATTCTAGAAAAAGAGAATATATATTGAATGTTGGATAGGCAATAAGAATGCTCCAGAAAGACATAAACTCCAGATATATGAAGGACAATAATCCTCAAGGAACATAAATAAAAATAAGCCAATACCTACATTCACCACAGTCAAATGTATAACGCAAAAAAGAAAGACACTATTTTAAAAGCTAATAAAAAAATTTACCTCCCATCAGAGGTAAATTGAAATTTGACTAACAGCAATGGTGAAAGCCACAGTCAGTGGAACACTGTATTTAAGTGACAAAACAAGATAAATGAGAAGAGAATCATGTGTTTTGAGAAATTATTTTTCAATAATAAGTACAAGGAAGAGAATTTTTAAAATAAGCAAAAATTGAGTTTGCTAGAACCAAACCATCACAAAAGAAATATTAAAATTAGACTTTAGAAAGAAAGAAATTGTTAATAAGCACAAAATTTAAGTTAGTGGTAATATCAGCAGAGAAGGAATATGTGATCCAGGAGAATACACCAAGCTTCAAAAGTATGGGTACTATTTTATTTCTTAAGCTGGTGGTGAGTACACAAGTATGCATTTTAGGTACACTATTTGGAAAATATTAAATACCATATATGAAAATTTAACCTAGAGTGTCACATTCTCTAACTACCCATGTTATAAGCAAAGTACATTATAGTCTGTAACAATATTATGCACTTATATTTTCCCACTGTATTCATTAATTTTATCATGTCCCATTTCCTCAACTAGAGTATAAGCCTGTTTTACTCTACACTGTCATGTTCAATTATTAGACTCTTGGGCATGAAGGTCCTCAATGAGTAAGTGTCATTTGATTTACTTATTATATGGTGATATGTAATAATACTAAGGTTACAGCTGTCTCAGCTAAATCTCTACAGCATTTAACCCAACATTACATTCTGAAATTTTTATGTTGTTAATTAACTATGCTTAGCATTTGTTTTGCATATTACTTGCAACTTTTTTGCCCAGATTTTGACTTTAATATAGCTTTTCATATAAACAACTCTCATCTCCAGAATGATGGTGTCCTGGACAAAACCACATAAGCCCTAAGTAATTAATTTACTGGGGGGCTAAGTACTGTATCAGGTTAGTCTATTCCCTTCAAAGAACTGTGGAGCCAAGAGCCCTTCAGTTTTATAATTTGTTGAGGTATAACAGAGCTTTTAACTGAGAAGGAAGGAGGGAAGGAAGGAACGAACGAAGGAAAGGAGGGAAGGAAGGAAGGGAGAGAGGAAGGATTTACTAAAATAAATGCATATTTATCACTACCATAGTTTCCACTTACAATGTCATTCAAACCACTATTTAGTGCATATATTTCTCTTCCCCTATTTTCTCTTTTAAATGTTTGCAAAATGCTTTCTATTATAACTTTTAAAATGTTTTTAATAACAGTGATATAAACTTCATTTGCTGTTAAGTCCAAAAGAAAAAGACAATATTTATAAATACTTTTTCAAATTTTGCCATGTAATAGTCCATGTAATGGACTATTATTTCCTCTGATACACTTACAGAATTAAAGTATCTCTACGTGACTATCAGCCAAAGATTATAACTAGACTGACAAAACTATTAATGTATTTTTCTCAAGGGACTTTGACAAACAGCATCTTTGGATGCTTAATTTATTGTCCTAGAATTTGGGGGAATGTTTTATTTATTTTCTCAAAAGATATAGTTTAAAATAGTTTCTGAATATGAGAACCTAAATATCTTTATGATCCTTACAATGGCTACTGTGTCCCGGTGATATCCTCATTAAGTCATTTGATACTTCTGAGTCTATTTCTTTATGAACACAAAGAGAAGTTTTAAAACAATGTGGCTTTTAAAAGATAAACCCCAAATACACCCCAAACATACACCCCAAAACAGAATTATTTCGAATGTAATCATGCTAGACTTCCTCGCTAAGTTTACTTTGTCTCTTAAACACTGAGAAAGAGGATTCATTGGCTTTTATTATTATTTGCCTTTTATCAGTAATATTTTAGTGTGTTTGGGGCATAATAATAACTATTTAAGAATTGCATATAACTGTGCTTTCTAGTGTCTGATGCACCATAAGTGATTAGGGAGTAGACTTGTTTACCTTCTTACTTAATTTCATCATAACTGCCGTGCAGATAAATGGCTTTTTCTTTAAAGTTGTACTCCCTCTCTCTTCCAAGATCTCAGTTATTGGTGCATCTTCCATTTCTATGGGTGCTCTAAATAGGATATATCTGATATACTTAAGAATCAATAGCCTATCAATTTCACTATATGGATTTTAACTGCAAGATTTGATTTTTAAAAATCTTATTTCCGGGGGCGCCTGGGTGGCTCAGTGGGTTAAAGCCTCTGCCTTCGGCTCAGGTCATGATCTCAGGGTCCTGGGATCGAGCCCCGCATCAGGCTCTCTGCTCCGCAGGGAGCCTGCTTCCTCCTCTCTCTCTGCCTGCCTCTCTGCCTAGTTGTGATTTCTCTCTGTTAAATAAATAAAATGTTTTTTTAAAAAAATCTTATTTCCGTCACATTAAGCAGAAGCATAGCTGTAAAAGACTCATAATAGAGTGGTGCTAAGCACAGTATCATTTTGGTCACCACCCAGATTCTACTGGCCGGTTTTCATTACCAAAATGCGTACATTAACAATGAAACATACACGTGGAGAACTACATGCATATACGTATACACCGGCAGGTTGAAGGAAATGCTCAGTAGACAGTTTCCTGGATGCTTGCTAATATACAGAGACAGATACTGCGCCTGAGTAACTTGTCACTCTGTGTGGTGGCTTCACTTCCATCAGTGACCCATGTTAATAACTTGAAGCTAATGAGAAAAAGGGTTCAGTCGTAATATGGACTAATCATTTCCATAATGGTCAGGATCAAAGACTATAGTCCTCAACCATCGCCAGTCATTTCACAAATGCATACCATACTATTCTAAAACAGAATAGAAAATGACACAGGGTCTCAATTTAAATGTTCTTTCCTCAAAGGAAATACGTCCTACTCTCCACCATAGGATAAGAGATCTATGCTCTACGTCAACAGCTTTCTATTCTTCACCTTTCATAACATCGCATGATTGTAATTACTTGTTTAATCAATAACTTAGACTGGATTCTCAATAAGCAATCTGAGATGAGATATATGAGACAAATAACTTTTTAAGAGTGGGCTCTCAGAAGAAACATGCATGGGCATGAGGGAGCAAAACAAGGAAGAGCAGGAAGTTAAGCAAAGTTGTGGTTGGGGGTTGAAGTTTCGATTCGATCTACTCCCACAGGGGGGCTTTGGAATATAAACTGTCGCACAGAATACATCCAACCTTAAAGGAAGGTTGTTATACTTCTAGATACAGTGTCAGTCAGTCATCGTCTATGAGCTGCCTAAAGGCAGTAGCGAGGCAGAGGCTTCGTTCCTAGGCATCTACAAGCAAGATGGCTCCAGTATCCTTTCTATTATGAACTCCAGAAAAGGGCACAGATAGGAGACATTATAGCAAAATGCTATCATGGCAGTTGGAAGGAAGGCACACCAAATGAATAAACTGGTTCCCAGGGGATCTAGGCAGGGCACCAATGAGTCTGTAGCAATTGCCTTCCTTCTCTAAAAGTAGAAGCTCACTAACGACAGAGGCAGTTTCAGTCTTGTTTAAGGACTGAATGATACCAAGCACATACTAGTCACTTAAGAAATAAGTAGTATTACTTGTAGCAAGAATTGATAAAATGGATAAATAAATGAATTGGTGGAAATATTCGACAGTTAGCAAATCATGTTTCCATCTACTTTAAATTCCCTATCATCTGAATGAGAATTGGCACTGTAGCTGGACTGAATGCATTGATATTCAGGTATCACGTGTGAGTGTAGACAAAAGCCCACCAGAATAAAATATACATGATACCTACCATGGAGTCCAGAATTGTTACTACAATTTTCTACCTAATCCTTTTTTTTCCCAAAATGTATTCATTCAGTATTTTGGTCAGTACATTACTTTTGTACATAAGTCAGAACATAAAATGATAGCTATTTACTTAGCATATAGCTAACCAGAAAGGCAAAGAAATCTAAGAGTCAAGGACTTTTATTACCTTGTTATCTTAGCACATTAACAAGCTAGTTTATGTGATTACTATCCACGATTAATGATGTATGGCACATATGTTTATATATTTGCAATATTAATGTAAAATATTTTATACTGTTTTTTGCCCAGCTTATGTCATAAATATTTTAGTTTGTCTGTATGTCCTTCGTATCTATAGTGATAAAGATGCCTGCACACACATACATTAACATATGAATGCATGCATATTCTATAGAATTATATTATACGTTGGTAAAATATTTTAGTATGGCGTACTTTTCTTCTGTTCTTGAGTTGCTATCATTATTAAAGGTACAATGAAAATATTTGAGGATTTTTTGCTTCTGTTTGGTTGTTGAATTGGAATAAAATTAGGAATGAAAGTATAATATTTAAGTCTAAGCAATTTAATTTCTCTGCCATTTTGCTTTTCAGAAAGGTTGCACTTAATTACTAAATTAGTAATAATGAATGATTATGGTAATTTCTCTTCAGGATAGCCAGCATTGGATGTTCTGATTATTGTTCCTTTGCTAATTTTACTATGTAAAATAATCTTAAGAATGCTTTATTTTATCTTGTTTTGATGAGTAGAGAGGTAAATATATACTATTTGTCAATTTTATCGCCCCTTTTATAAACTATCTTATTGCTTGTTGTTAATTTATTTAGAATTTCAAATCTTTCTCACAAATTTGAATATATATTGCCATGATCATACTGAAGAAAATACCTATAACCTAAATAATAAACAATATTATTATCTTATTTAGGTGGGTTTCATCTTTTTCCCAGAAAATGATTATGCACACATACTTTCATAACTTTAACTAATTCAAAGAAAAATGTTATTCTACTAAAGAGCTTTAATTATTCCATTCCATTACTTTCTACTTTTTCTTTTTTCTAATGCTCATTTTAACAACTTAGTGCACCTGGAATTTATTTTAAAATAAATAAGATGGAAATAACATTTTCCACAATTGTTCCAAACACACTTATATAAACATAATTCTGTTTTAATGTCTTTTTCAATTATGTTTTCATACTATAAAAACTGGTATATGGTAACTGATATTGCGCAGGTCTCTACCTTCTATTTCATTCAATGTCTAAAATGTTGCACAAATTGTAGTGTTTTATGAATTGATACTAAGTAATATGTTTTAACAGGTCACTGTTTTATTATTTAACAATCCTACATATTTCCTTCTAATAAACATTTTCCAGTTTACTTTTTATGAAGAATTATATTATCAAGTTCAAATTTTGATGTAATTATTTAAATTGGAATGTTTTATATACCTTAGTTAAAATTTGCATTTTTTAGAATATAAAATAGTCCCTTGTAAGAATAGGCTCTATATTTCTAATTATTCAAATTTTCACTTAAATCTTCCAGTGATAGGATTATGCCGTTTCCATGTAAAACCTCACCACATATTAAAATTCCCTAAATATTTAATCCTAAATATTTTCTCCCTTTTTAAAATTCTATTTTCTAGCTTTGTTAATTACTAGGTTCTAGAAATATAAGAAAATTTATATATTTACATTATGATTAGATATGTATTAGTTTACAATGTATTTATGTGGATGTTCTAAGTGGATAGTTTCACATATATTGTTAAACAAATGTCCACATAAATATAAATATACTCCCAGCCAACACTTATTATTCATTTATTTGTCTTTATATTTGCATTCTCAAGAATGTTTTATTAAGAATACAGAAGTATTTTTCCTGACTTTAAAGTTATTCCATTCCCTTTCAGACTCTGAAAATAGCTATTTCCCTATTCTATTAAAAATGCATACACGACTCTGAAAAAATATACAACATTGATGAAAGACAATGAAGATGACACAAACAAATGGTAAGTCTATTATATGCTCATGGAATTAAAAAATTAATATTATTAATATATCCATACTACCAGAAGTGATCCTCAGATTCAATGCAATCCTTATCAAAACACTAATGACA
This sequence comes from Meles meles, assembly GCF_922984935.1. Lineage (NCBI taxonomy): Eukaryota > Metazoa > Chordata > Mammalia > Carnivora > Mustelidae > Meles > Meles meles. The sequence continues at coordinate 67,601,434 of NC_060068.1, forward strand.
ATTTTCAAAGAACTAGAAAAAATAATACTAAAATTTATATGGAATCAAATAGCCCAAGCAATCTTGAGAAAGTAGAATGAAGCTGGAGGAATCACAATCCCAGATTTCAAGATATACTCAAAGCTGTAGTGATCAAGACAGCATGGTACTGGCACAAACACAGACACAGAGATCAAAAGAACAGACTACAAAGCTCAGAAACCCACACTTACATGGCCAATTAATCTAGACCAAAAGAGGCAAAAATATGCCCTGGGAAAAAGACAGCTCTTCAATAAATGGTGCTGGGGAAACTGGATAGCTACCTGCAAAAGAATAAAGCTAAATCATTTCCTTACACCATACAAAAACAAACAAACAAACCTAAAAATGTTTCACCGTTAAAAACCTAACTGTGAAATCTAAAACCATAAAACTCCTGGAAGAAAACATAGGATGGAAGGAAGGAGGGAAGGAAGGAAGGAAGGAAGGAAGGGAGGGAAATAGAAAGAAAGAAAGAAGAAAAGAAAAAGGAAAGAAGGAAAGAAAGAACGGAAGAGAGTGAGAGAGAGATGGACAAAGAAAGATGTGGTAGATCTATAGATATACATACATGTATACACACAAGAATATTACTTGGAATAAGTAATAAGGAATAAGAATAAGGAATAAGATTTTGCCATTTGCAAGATGGACCTACAGTATATTACGCTAAGTGAAATAACCTAGAGGAAAAAATACCATATGATTTCACTTATATGTGGAATCTAAGAAACAAAACAAATGAATAAACAAAGAAAAAGCAGAAACACACCTATAAATACAGAAACAAGATGATGGTTGCCAGAGGAGAAGGGGATGTAGGGATGGGCAAAAATGGGTAAAGGGGAGTGGAAGATATTGGCTTCCTGTTACATAATGGATAAGTCAGGGGGATAAAAGGTACAGGATAGGGAATATAGTCAGTGGAACTGTAATAGCATCATATGGTGGCAGATGTGGTACATCTAGCATAATGTATAGACTGTGGAATTACTATGTCGTATACCTGAAACTAATGTAACATTGAGTGAACTATACTTCAATTTAAAAAAAATGCACACACCTGTACATTCAGACATACATAGAGTGTACATAGCCATTGCTATTGATTGTAATACTGGTCTTCTATTTAGCAAGGGAGAACCCTTTATTTTATATTGTTAAATGCATTCATTAGGTTCTGATTTTAAATTGTAATAAATAGGGACGCCTGGGTGGCTCAGTTGTTAAGCGCCTGCCTTCAGCTCAGGTCATGATCCCTGGGTCCTGGGATGGAGCCCCTGGCATGGAGCCCCGCACTGGGCTCCCTGCTTGGCAGGACGCCTGCTTCTCCCTCTCCCACTTTCCCTGCTTGTGTTCCCTCTCTTGCTGTGTCTCTCTCTGTCAAATAAATAAATAAAATCTTTAAAAATAAGATAAATAAGAATCTTTAAAAATAAATAAATTTTTAAAAATGCTACTTAAACATCTATTAAATTGTCACATATTATTTTCTTATTTACCTTGTTGACATGGTATTATGTTAAATTTTCTTGGATTTCAAAGAGGAAAAAATCTCCCACTTGTTAATGGAGTAGTATTCTTTGTTATAGCAACAGAATTCAAATTCTTAGTACTTTATATAATTATCAACCTATCTTTATCAGTGAGATGAGTGAGTTATTACTCTTGTCATTAAACAGGATATGGAAGTATTGATGCAAGGTGAGAAACTAGATACTTCAAGAAGTTATGTTACAAAAAGACAAGAGATTATCCCAAAAGGCAAACATCATACATATGCATTTATCCTAGGACAAGTCCAGTGAAAAAATTTTAACAAAGGATAAAAAAAAAATTTAACAAAGGATAAATATAACCATCAGGAGTATTTTCAAGTAACCATCTCTGTAACTGCTCACAATGAGCAACAGACAGTATGTCCTTTAAAGCAGAGTGCTCTTTCACGCGTGGTTGTCAATAAACAGAAGAATGCTTTTGCAATCTGGTATTTTATTTATGATTTTATTTTATTTTAATTCTTTTCCTACTTGGGGAACTACTTGAAGTAGCTCATTCTTTATATAATAAATTATTGGTTCTTATCTGCATAAAAATTGAACTATGGGTTTACTCTCTATTCTAAAACATAGAAAGGAAAATATTCTGGATTTCCCGAAAATGTGTGACATGCCTCTGAACACTTGCAAGGAAAGCACTCCTCATCTTGTCAATGTCTTAAACTCCTATGTCACCTTCGAAGTGTTTTTATTATATAACCTTTCTTTATTCTACCTGCCATCTCGCAGGGAGTGTCCTCCTTCCACTCAACTATATCTTTGTCTCTGGTAGATGTAATAGAAGTACACAGGTTTAAGAGTTGAAGAAAGAAAACAACAGAAATTCAAATCCTAAATCTGTTACTTACTAACCATGAGAGACTGAATGATTCACTGAAGGATTTCTTTTTCGCTTTTGCTAACTGGATACTGTCCGTTCCCTCACAGGGTTGGTTTGAGTCTTTTGTGAAAGAAAGTGTGTTAAATCTCAACAAAACTAGTTCATCTTCACTGTATTCTAACACTTTTAATGTTTGTATTTATATTCATCATAAAATTCTTCTCCTGTTATAATGTTTTGTCAGTCTACTTGAGGTCAAGGACTATGTTTTATTCATCCTTGTATCTCATGTTTGACTCAGTGAGTCTGGGAAATCAATTACTGTGCTCCAACCTCTGGGAATCAGAAAAACCAGAAAGTGCTTGCCCAGTTAATTCTTAAAACTCGTTTATATAGTTGTTGAGAGTACCTCCTGCGGTGCTGGTACCTACTGTGTATTACTCCAAATGCGCAGGCATTAGTCCCTCACTAAGTGCTTGTTGATAATGTTTGCGAGAAAATAAATTGATTTTTTTGTCTCATTCCACTTTGCAAAATATATAATGGATATTTTCTATGACCTAATTATACAAAGTTTTTATTCCTGCGTGTCTGGTATCTGTTCAGTGTCACCATCATTCTGGACAGTGGCTCTCAATACCGTGACATTTGAGAAAGCTCCAGAAGCCTCCATTATCGGCAAATCCTTATGGAGCTGTGATACACAGGTGAAAAGTTATAAATTGAGTCATTTCCTCTATAGAAAATGGGGCACTTGGAGTATACTCTGGGGGCATAAATCTGTAGCAGGGGAATTACCCACACAGTCCAGGCTGCAGCTGCTCTGGAAGGTTTTGTTCTGGGACAGTCCCAAGATTTCTAGGAAGCACCATTTATGTCTTGGTCCCTCTGCAACTTCCAGTCCTTTGTCATTTATCACAGCCATAAACAAAATGGCTCTAAGACACTGAAATGTCTAGTAAGAGCTATGCCAGGTTAAAAGCATTTCCCTGAATACTTACATGGCAGGGGACTTACCGTGATCATGAAAGTGGTTTTCTCAGGGTGAGGCTCATCCATTGCACTTGGAATGCGTTGACCTCTGTGATTTCTCCAAATGTAGGAAACTTGACTGCACGATTTGTGGTAGCAGGAGATGCCAATCACATTTCCCCCTGAAAACAACAAGACGCATTTCCTTGAGGCAGATACAGACAGACATTTCTTGGGCTTTATTTCAAAGTTGAGAAGATCGGGTTGAAAGGAAACCAATAACTGGGTATTGTAAGTAATGATTCCTGCCAAATCATTAGGAGAAATAAACAGTTTCCACAAAGCACTAAACAATCCCTTGTTGGATTAAGATGGCAATACTAAGGAGAAAGGAAAGTGTGAGTGGTGACTCACATTAATGCTGATACTATTTTGACTTGTTCCAGCTGTTACTACTAGTGTTTCTAATGGATAATCAAAGCATCAAGACATTAAAACACATTGACAATTGTATGGAAACGGAGCTCTGCCTCTGTAATTTTCTGCCCACCTTAGAGTCAGTCTGTTGTTATCCACACCACTTAAACTGTTTCTCTGTTTGTTTTGTCCATAGCCTGTGGCAACCATACCATGGTTTTATTCCACAAATAACAATCCTTCTAAATGCCCAGAAGCTATATGGCATTAAGACCATACAAGTCCACTATAAAAGGGCTAGTATATTCTCTGTCTCTCTGTCTCTTTCTGTTTCTCTCTCTCTCTCACACACACACACACATTCACACACATTTTCCTTCACATATACTCATGTTTTTCCTTTTTTTCTTCTTTGGAAAAAATGATAGGTATTAAACAAAGATTAACACGCTTTTTTTTTTTTTAAGGCAATGGAAATCTATTTGCGTGTCTGAAAGGCATTTTGATTATACCTAGAATTGTTTACACTATTTCCAAGAGGATATTGTCCCAAGAGCACATTCTGCAAGAGCATGGAATTTTTATTGTTGCTTTTAAAAATATTTGATCAAATAATTTCCTGTCAAATTATGTTAAACGTTTTATTTATAAATATTACTTTGTAGCCTAATTGTTTAGTAAGTACACCATTTAGTATTCCACTATGTAAAGGAAATAATGATTTTACCTACCAGAATTAATGCTAACCAAATTAATTATGTAGTCCTTAATTATGTTTTAAAATATTGGTAAAATCCCTACTAGAAAATATAAAGATATTTTCTGCTTTTCATAAATTCATCAATTAATGTTAAGCAATTGTCAGTAATCTATTTCTTTGGATTTCAAATAAGCATTCACTTACTCAGTGCACTAGCTGAGGAAAGGGCAGTTAAAAGACAGTCCTCTGAGGCTAAAGTAGAAAACTGTATAAATCAAAATATATCATATTGAAGCGGAAAATTTGAATTAAACGTTACAAAGTAAGAACTCAAAAATTGGCAAGAATGTCTATCATAAGAAGTAATCTATTGCAACTAATCTGGACCAACCAGATGCTATCTCTAATAATATGGAATAATCAGAGAAATTTAATAATTTTCCTATGAACAATTATACAATTAATTGCCTCTCCTGACCTTTCAGTTAAGGTTAGACTCTCATTGATGAAATCTTCATAAAACAATGCTAATAAAAACCATATTTACACAGGGAACTCTAAAAGAGATCCCAATAGTCACAGCTGAAATCATTTGAGTAAAAAATAAAAAAAAAAAACAATACTGAGTTTTAACGAAGAATGAGATAATTATCCTTGAGTCTGTATTGATTTTCTTTCTTTTTTTTATACTTAGAATTTTTGTGTAATAGTATTGACTTTTTCTCTTCATATACAGTTCAGTAAATTTTAATGTATATATGGATTTGTGTAACCACCATCACAATCAAGATACAGAACAATTCCATCATCTACCCTTTTATGGTTACTCCCTCCCCAACCCTACATAGGTCAATCACTTGCCTATTCTATATAGGTGACTTTTTTGTTCTTTTGTTTCTTTTCAAATGTCATACAAATGGAATAATACAGTATATAACTTCCTAAAACTTTCTCAATCTGTCTAATACCTTGCATATGAACAATTTGCTCTTTTGTGTTGCTAATTAGTATCCCATTATAGATAAGCACAGTTGATTTTATCCATTAGCCCTCTGAAGGACATTTGGGTTCATTCCACCTGTTATTCTGTTTTTCAAAATATGAATAGAACTACTACAAATGATGTTTGTGTAAACATTGGTTTTCAATTCTCAAGGCTAAAAACTCAGGAGTGAAATTGCTGGGTCATATGGTAAGTCTATGTGCAACTTAATAAAAAACCACCAAATTGTTTTCAGCTTAGCTGGCTATACCATTTTGTATTCCCACCAACAATTTATGATCTCCACTTTGTCTGCATGCTTGCCAGCCCTTAACATAGTATTTCTTTTTTAATTTAGTCATTCCAATATATGTGTATGATAGCATCTTATGATTTTAACTTGCATTTCCCTAAAGCCTAACAAGGTTATACATATTCTCATGTAACTTTTGGTCAACTGTATCTCTTTTTGTTTGTTCAAATCATTTAAATGTATTATTTGTTTTCTGATTGTGGGATTTTAAGAATTCTTCATATATTCTGAATACATTTTATTTATGGGATATCTAATTTGCAAATATTTTTACCCAGCCTATAGTTTGTTTTCATTTTCTCAAAGTTTCTTTCATAGAGCAAGTTTTTAAGTTTTGACAAAAGGTAATTTATCTTTTCTTTTTCTGTTATGGATCATGCTTTCAGTACTATATTTAAGACTTCTCTGTCTACTACCTTACCACATGGATTTCCTCTTACATTTTCATCTAAAAGTTTTATAGTTTTATTTACATTTAGAGCTCTGATCCACTTTGAGTGAATTTTTTTTTCCCGATTTTATTTATTTTTTTTCAGCGTAACAGTATTCATTGTTTTTGCACAACACCCAGTGCTCCATGCAAAACGTGCCCTCCCTATTACCCACCACCTGTTCCCCCAACCTCCCACCCCTGACCCTTCAAAACCCTCAGGTTGTTTTTCAGAGTCCATAGTCTCTTATGGTTCGCCTCCCCTCCCCAATGTCCATAGCCCCCTCCCCCTCTCCCCATCCCACCTCCCCCCAGCAACCCCCAGTTTGTTTTGTGGGATTAAGAGTCTCACCTCACACCAGTCAGAATGGCTAAAATTAACAAGTCAGGAAATGACAGATGCTGGCGAGGATGCGGAGAAAGGGGAACCCTCCTCCACTGTTGGTGGGAATGCAAGCTGGTGCAACCACTCTGGAAAACAGCATGGAGGTTCCTCAAAATGTTGAAAATAGAACTACCCTATGACCCAGCAATTGCACTACTGGGTATTTACCCTAAAGATACAAACGCAGTGATCCGAAGGGGCACGTGTACCCGAATGTTTATAGCAGCAATGTCTACAATAGCCAAACTATGGAAAGAACCTAGATGTCCATCCACAGATGAATGGATAAAGAAGAGGTGGTATATATACACAATGGAATACTATGCAGCCATCAAAAGAAATGAAATCTTGCCATTTGCGACGACGTGGATGGAACTAGAGCGTATCATGCTTAGTGAAATAAGTCAATCGGAGAAAGACAACTATCATATGATCTCCCTGATATGAGGACATGGAGAAGCAACATGGCGGGTTAGGGGGATAGGAGAAGAATAAATGAAACAAGATGGGATTGGGGGTGAGTGAATTCTTGTATGTAAGATATGAGGTTTAGGCTGAAGTTCATTTTTTTTTTCTGTTCCTTTCAACCAATGTCATGCTGTCTTGATCACATACCTATATATTGTCTTTTTTTTATTTTACTTTTTCCCCAGTGTTCCAAAATTCATTGTTTATGTTTTATATTAAGTCTTAAATCAAGTAATGTAATTCCTCCAAATCTACTTTTCTTTTTTAGACCGATAGAATAAATATTTGAATAAATAAATGCAAAAGTACATTTTTCTTATAGTAGTACTGGAAATAATAGAGAAGGAATGAGAAAATCATAAAATTACCACTAGATCACCACAGTAATAACTGCTATAGGCAATATCCACTGATGAATACTAAAACTTTCAGATGGCAAAACATCAAGGAGGATCAGGAAAGTCGCACGGCCTCTAGGTATCTTCCCAAAATACTTATATTACGTAGTGATTTAACACATATTTCCAAATTTTCTATTACTCCTCCCCGAAGGAGGTGGAGCTTAATTCTCCTCCTCTGTAGTATGAGTTAGATTTAGCAACTCACTTATAATATAACAAATAGAATATGCAAAGGTAAAAATCATAATTATACTCTGGCAAAACCTGGCAGACAGCACTTAAACCAAGTGATCATGGTTACATTCACCAGTAATAAATCATGCTGATATTGGGTGCTTTGATATGTTGCAGTGAAAAGGACACATCATGTCTGTGGCATATTTTCCAATAATGCATAACCTCAATCTAATCACAAGAAAACATCAGACAAACCCAAAGGGCCATAAATACTGACCAGTACTCTTCAAAGGTGTCAAGGTCATGGAAGATAAGAAAAGACTGAGGGACTGTCACAAACTGGACAGGACTGTAGAGTCATGAAGACTAAATGCAGCAGGATATTCTGCATTAAATGCAGGGCACGTAAATCCAGTGAAAGAAACTGGTAAAAAAAAAAAAAAAAAAAAAAGATACACACATAAACTCTACAGTTTGGTTAATATCATTGTATCAAGGTTAATTTCTTAGTTTTGCTAAATATACCATGATTGTGTAAGCTGTCAAGGTTGGGGGTGATTTGTGAAGCATATCATGAATTCTCATAACTTCTTTGCAACTCTTTTATAAATCTAGTATTTCAAAACCAGAAGTTTAAAAAAAAAGTTTCCCTTTGCTCAGTTATAAATACCAAAGCATTAACAACCAAAATATTAACATTATTTTTATTCAGATCCTCTATTAAAGGAATTGACATAATGATAAAAGACTCACTCACAGAAAACTTTAATTTTTCATTAAATTAGTAACAACCAGTAGTGAATAAGAAGTGCATACTGAGTATATACTCTGCTGTTAGAAACTGTATTATATACACTTGAGAGGAATATCTATCATTTTTGCCAATATTTTTTCAGTGTTTCCTTCCTTTAATAACAATACCTTCAAGGAACTTCTCTTCCCTACTCTCAGTTCATTTGGTTTTGGATGCGGCCGATTTAGGGTAGGTGTAGAGTTCAAGACGGGACCTTCAAAGTGTTCTGTAAGCCCAGTGCTAGTGATGGATTCCAGGATGAGTACTTTACTTTTAGTTAAGGTTTAATCAAGCCTGATTCTGAGACAGCTTTTGAGAGCCTGGAAAATAACTATCTCTCATTGCACTGAACTATTTTAGTTGACATAATCTTAATGGTGGAGGTACTGGAACCCCCACGATGGAGATGAAATTGACACGAAGGAAAACAAAGCCCATTAGAGAATGAGAAAGAAAGAGAATAGCTGATCATGATGACATTATTTAAGCTACTTTAGTTATGTCTATTATTCTAGAAAACTGAACCCAGATTTTTCATTTTATTGAGACAATAAATTCCTTAATTCATATTTTGTAATTTGGAAGAGGGTTAGTAGAATTAGGTTACATGCATTTCACATCAGAGAAAGTTCTTCAAAATTACTGATGTATATGTTGGATAAGATAAAGACGAGGTCCTTATTTGTGATCTGAGATAAAGCAATAATGATTTCTTTGGAATCTTATTAATTAATCCCATAACCATTCCACTTAAAGGTCAAGTATAAAATGGCAACCCATCCATCTTTTCAATTGCACACAGTACAGTAGACATTAGGAAAGAGCCCAAGACTCATATCCTGGTAAAGAACAATACTACCAATCAATGCCATAAAATTGTCAGATAACTATGTGTGTAATATTCAACAGCTAGAGTGAATATATTGGAGACAATCTACAAAAAAGCCCCAAAAGACTTAACAAGTTCAAAGTCAAGAATCTTAACAATTGCTATAGGATATTAAAAAAGTGTGTTTATATTTCTAGACCCCAAATAAAGAAGAAGCTATAAAAATAGAGGATTATATAGAAGACTTCAAGCAAATAAAACCATGCCTCTGCACTTGTATCTCTACCTACCTACTCAGTGGAAACTTCATGGATTAAGAAAAATGTGTATATCCCATCTGCCTTCTTGTGCAATCTATGCCTTCAGTTCCATACAATTCTCCCAATCAACGTACAATGTTATGCTGAGTATATAGCTCACAATTTAAAGTGTAAAAAGAATGTACTGATTCCATTCTTACGAACTTTATGACATACTCAAAAGGAAAACCATCTTTTTGAGAAAAGATCTCCAAATGGGGGATATATAGTATTACCAAGCCTTTGAAAACCATTATTGGGTATAAGATTACATCCTTAGCATGCAGGTAACCTGATTTTAAAATCAAGAACCACTGGATCTCTTTTCAAAGAAATCATTTTAGCACACCTTAAATTGCCCACTCTTGATCAAACCCTTCCCCCCTCACCCTTATTTACCCAAACGGTTCACAAATTAAGTCGCATGAAACTGTGCATGGAAGATTTACAAGGGCACAATAAGAGAACTGGCAGATGTTCTTCCATTCACTCTTTGAGCAGGAAGGGCATGTGGAAATGGCACTAGTTTGAATGACATTTGAAGTAATGGCCTGCCATTCTGCTGGCACTTTTAGCTGGCACTTTTAGGCCATTCTGTTGGAACTTTTAGTGTTAAGCAAGTGATCTGCAAAGTAAAATGGATTCACAGTTAGAGTCAGCACCAGTGCACAGGTCGCCCGTAAAAATAGAAGATTCCATTATTCTTCAGGCTCCCTAGAGGGAGCAAGGTCTCTAGCATCATTACCAGGACTAAATCTGACTTCTCTACCTCCCCTAATTTCCTCCTAGTAATTATAGGTCAAGCACTCTTTTGTAAATTATAAAACCTTTGTTCTTATCAAAAATGAATAGCTGAGGAAAAAATTGTAGAAAGAGTCCAAGGAAAAAAATTTCAATTAGAAAACCAAGCTAATTTGGTATGACCAAAGACTGTCAGGCATACTGACAGTGCTCTATTATGCAGTCATTTGGGCTCTTTCAAATTAGTTATGTTAATGTCCTGTGAGTGAATGTAACACTTGGATGGGACAAGATTTCTGCAATTAATTTCTGCAGTCAGTGGAGAGACAAGCAAATTTATTTTCCCCCTCTCTGGGAATTGGTAGTGGTGGGTGTGAGGTAGCAAAAGTGCATTTAGGAACAGAGTACAAGCTAAACACAAGCCCTAAATAAAGCAGAAACAATGGGAGCCAATGCCTCCTCATTCATTCAATTGACAATGTTTTGCAGCTTAAACCTGTTTTATTAATTATGTTTGACATTTCCTTAATTAGTTTCATTTACACCAAATCAATCCCTACTGCTGTATGGCATCATTTATCATTTTGAAAAATTTGCATACTGAGTGCTGACTTTTCCTACTTAATTATACATTAAAAGTGTCAAGCGCACTTGCTGCCTGGCATTATCTGCAGCAGAAAGGTTTGTGGCTGGACGGTGATGGTATTAATCATTAAGAGCCCCCAAGTGCTGCTGGGTAATATCTGGGGAGTAGAGTGACTCTCATTTCAACGCTAGAGAGCAGAAGTGCTTTTGTAAAATGACCCAGAGCAAAAACAAAATAAATGACCTAAAACATCCGGTGTACTGTAATGTTTTGCTCTTTCAATAAAAATATGCTTTGGTGGGAAGGTTTATTATCAACTATTCATCTTCTGTAAATTTAAACACTATGAATCCCATAGTAGTAAATTTGTGACCTCTGCTTTGACTTGAAACCAAGATATTTTGGTTGAAAATACAACAGCAGCTTGGTAGCACACATTCCAGTATATGCCAACTCAAAAGTGTTACTTTACAAATGAAAGCTAGAAAATATAGTATACCATTAATACAGTGATTGATGTTGCTCATTTCTTTCCTACTTATAACTTTCAATGAATAAGCAACTATTTTTCATTGAGCAAGGAGCACAACTGAACATAGGATATGGCTAAAAGTCTAACACTCTAACAGAACTTTATTTGTATAGTCCAACGGTTAGATATCAATATTAGGGAATTTCAGTGATTAAAAAAATTGTAAGACTGAACAATTTTTAAATACAATGCATGATTCTGAGCCCAAGCAATGAAAGAGTTAATAAGAACCTGTTTGTAAATTGTGTATCAACTATGCCTTCCTTCATGTCAGAACCCAAACTTAGTGCATTTAATATTCAAATTCATTTTCAAATGCTTGCCCATTAACATAATATATGCCACTTTGCAAGCCTGGTCAGAGAAATCTGTAACTAAATAATTTTCAAGTTTCCTTCATATCAGATGCATTATATGCAGTGTGAAATTATTTCCCCACTCTATCCCTTTGCTGAACAGCAGAAAACCAACACACAATATAGTAGATATTACTGCAAGTGCATTACATTCTTTAGGAGCTAGTATATATGCAGGAAAGTTTATAATTGCTAATTTTAAGTGAGGATTTAATTGCATAGCTTGTGTATAATTGTAAGGTTAATATGCAATTGCAATACAGCATTACTTAGAACTTAAAAAGAGGAACGTATATGGCACAAATGTATTTATGCAAATATTATAAATAACTCATTTATGTTTTCAATTAAATATGTTGTGTTTTTAATGATGCTATCATTAAATGTACTTGCTTTGTCTCACATGAAAAAAACTTAAGAATGGAAAAATATACATCTAATTTAAATATTTAAGCTAACACCAAAATGATCCATGTATGTAGTGACAATCCAGTTAAATTTTTTAAATAATGTTGAAACCAATAATACAGCTTTTATGTACCTTGCATCTCTCAAATTTTTTTATCTCTAAGTCTGTACTTAAATTCTTTCTTGCCCTTTCAAGCCATGGTCCTTCATTCTAGTTACAAATTGTAAAAGGGCAAATAGCTTTTCTCATCATGAAAGAATAATAAAATATCATAAATAATAATAGTGATCATGATAATAAGAGATAGCATATTTTAATGCTTATTATGTCCCAGGTGCTGGCTTAAATGTTCTATATTTATTATATTTATATTCAAAATAATCTGATTAGGCAGATATATGATTACTCCACTAAGGCTAACAATTTTAAGTGGCAAGTCTAAGGTCGTAGATCTAAGTGGCAAAGTTCAATGTCACAAAAAGATTGCCTCTCCAAGGCCCATGTTCCCAGTGATTTTGCTTAAATATGTTCATACTACTCCACAAATTTCTAGAGGCATGTGCGCTGTGGTGAAAAGGAAATCAGCTTTTTGAATCTGACTGGTATGCTTAAATCCAAGTCTATCACTTACTAATTATATGTCTGAACAATTACTTGTATTTTCCAGGCTCTTTTCTTGTCTCTAAATTGGGATCAGTGTACCTTTTTTATGTGGTTGTTGGAAGAAGTAAGAACTTGTCACACCACAGTACTTAGGCATTAAAGGCGACCTGTCTTACTCCTCTTGGATATAAAATACCTGCTCACATTTCAAAGAGGCTTAAGTCCTTCTTTGTCAACTTTGGTCACCATGCTTCCCCAAAAAACCTATGACAAAATTGGCACGTTGTAAAACTCACAATTGTCCAGAGTAGTCTGTGTGCAAGAATTGTTTTATAATGTTGAGTACTTCAACTGATCCCCTCGCATGGTCAAATCATCTTCCTCCCCTCTAGTCCTCACTACCTACCTAGCCTCTGTCTGTTTGGGAAAAATATTCTCTGCCTTTTCTCCTCCACAGCCTCTCCACTGCATTCTTAATTCTGTACCCAGGGTCAGGATACTTCTGATGCTCATTCACCTGTCAACTTACTTAGTGGAAACTAGGATGACGATAGAGGCTAATTTGTATTATAATCTAAAAAGGGCTAACAAAGAGTTAAACCCAAAGGAAAAAATCAAGACTTGACTGTGGTTCTTTACAAATAGCATATTCTATATTATGTAGCTATGTAATAGTTTTAGCATAACAGTTGATAGCCTAATTCAAAGTCAAAGACCAAATTTACCCAGGGTATTTAGCATTTTCCAACATTTTGGAGGATATTTGATATTGTAAACCTTAAGAATGTAGAAGTAGATTTTTCTTGGCATTGGATCTTATTACATATTTTTAAAAGAAAAGATCTTCAATGTGTGAATTGAAATTCAAATAATCACACTTTGAAATAAACCTATGCATGCGTGAGTCACATAAACATAAAGTTAGTTTATATATACACCCCACAACACTTACTTGCTTCATTATGTGGAGTAGCTCCAAACACACATGTCCTTTCAAGACTACACACACACACACACACACACACACACACTATATGTTCTACAGTTCAGAAACTCTCTACTTGTTAAAAAATTAGCAAAACTCATTTACTTGGCTCTTACAGGATTCATTAACCTTTGTCTTCTTTTAAGAAACCAGGAACTATTCTAAAACTGACATTGTCATTAAAAACCAATAGGAAGTTACCATTTTTAAATTAAAGTCATTAGATAAGTTTCCAAGAGTTAAAAAAAGATTAGAAAAAAAATTCAAATGAGAAAAATAATTTTGCTTTGGGTATAAAAAGGCCCCAAGAGGAATTCTTCAAGTTTTGTTGGAAAGTACTCTTTTGTGATCAGAATATCTATGATATTTCAACCCAGAGTGTTTTTAAGGATTTAACTCTTTCATGCTTCAGAATGAAACAACTTTTACATAACAATTATATGATTATCATGTTTCATAATCAATAAAAACAAATATCACACAATAGACTAAAAACTATTTTCCAGTCACAGAGTTCTAAGAACTACATTAATAGTTCATGATCCATTAATATTTCATTAATTTGTAATTATATATTGGTATATTAATTGTACTTCCACTATCATCAAGGAAACAGTAATATTCCTCTAGCCTGTTTTTTTCAGAGTATCATTCTTTAGGTAGTAAAATAAACCGACTATATATAATTCTTCATATGTGAACCAACTTACATATTTTTCTATTGTCCAAATGGTTTCATATTTATCACAGCACTTTAATCTAGATCCTTCTATACCATAACTTCCCACTGAGAAAAATGGCCTATGTAGATGTGGGGCATCTAAACCTGAGTATAGTTGGTAGTTGTAGAAATTTTAAAGAACATGAAGTTATAACCACCGTTCTCTAACACACTGAACTTGATAATACTGGACATGACTTTGGAAAGTAATTTCAAGAATTTCTCTTTCATACTTAGTTACCCAAAAATAAATCACATAAACTCTAGCACCATAATAATTCTACCATTAATTCCCTGAATTCCTTTCACACTACCTTTTTACTTCCTGTTAGCTTCCCTTAATACTCCCATAATAATTCTTTCAAAGAAAACACCCTGTCTAGGCAATTCCTCTCTATTCCTACTTATGTATCTACAACAAGAATAATTTTTTGATTAATTTTCTAAAACATCTCATCTCAGAAACACCCCAACTTTACATTTTAGTTGCCAGATGTTTTACTTTTAAAGATTTTATTTGTTTGAGAGAGCATGAGCAGGGGGGAGGGGCAGAGGGAGACGGAGAAACAGATTCCCAACTGAGTCTGGGACTCAGTCCATCCCAGGACCCTGAGATCATGACCTGAGCTGAAGGCAGACATTTAACCAACTAAGCCACCTAGTCACCCTATTTGCCAGTTGTTTTATATACCAGTCAAGTAAAAGTACTCCCCCTTAGTTATGTGTTTCTCCTTTCTCTGAGGTTTTTAATAAACCTTTGCCCCAACTTGGAATACTCTGCCATTTGCTACCTGCATATCCAAATTTTACTAATTGTGTTCTCTTAAATTGAAAGTGATATCTCCTTTTTCTAGTTTCCTCTAGTATTGCCAACACTATAGAACAGTATTTCCAAGTTACCTTAGGTATTGTTTTTATCGTTTGTTTTTTGTATGTGTTCTTTCCCAAACTATATTTTAAGTTTCTTGCAAGCAGATACTACGTATTTTTTCTTGGTATATACACAAATGTCATGGCCACTGTCATTGATATTATTTCTCTATATCTTCACCTACACTATGAGTTCCTTAAGAGATAGTACAATACTTAGAAAATTTCCTGGTTCACAATCAACATTTAAGAAATTCTGTTGGGATGTTAAATAAAACAAAACTTCTCTTTTGATCTATCATTTTTCACAAGAACAGATAAAATTATTATGCATATAGAGAGAAAAATAAATAAAGCAAACTATTATAAAATATTTAATCCTTCAAAGAACTTGCCACTTCAGTAAATCCTTAAGGAATTTCAATTGGACTTCAAGCTATACATTATAAATTAATTTTTATGTAATTAAATATGTAATTTTAATATTCTAAAGTAGAATACACCTGCATTCAATCTTTTAAAGATTAAATATCTTTAGTCATAAGAGAAAACATGGAATGAGTTTTTTTCAGGGGCGGTGACTTGGAATGTTTATAACTATTAACTGTTTTAACAGTGAGAGACAAAATCAGACACTTTTGAATAAAATATTTTCAACAGATACAACAGAAATCAAGAACACAATATCACAACTGAAAAGCTTTTAAAATTACACTTAAATGTCAAATTATGGACTTGAAAACTTTAAATGTTAATAATTGCAGATTATTTGGTATAGTTCAGTCTATTTCTAAATTCCTAAGTCTGCAAAAGGCAGATATAAGTGGCTGGCAGTGAACTCTGTCTCAAGAGGTAAGAGTAACCTGAGATTTTCTGCTATCATTACAGGGCTTTGGAAAAATAATGCTCTATTGGACAAATAAAGAGCAGCTCCACATTACCAAATAAATTAAAATTGAAAATTAAAATAATGAAACAATATTTCACCAGAGTGTTTTTTTTTCTTCTTTTTGCCAGGGTATATAGCTCGTTAAAAATCTATCATAAAATGAAAAGTATAGGATAGCCTTTTTGTTCAAGGGACTTAACATCTTTTATTCTCTAAATTTGATGTATGAAAAGAGTGAGAAAAAGAGAAGAAAGAAGAAAAAGAAGAATATCATGATCATTTAATTACATTTAATTAAAAAGTTATCATTTGCATGAGAAATACCAAGGCAAAAGTTACAGATAAAAAATTAAAGTGAAACATTAAATTTAACTTTTCAATTGGGAATTCAAGCTTTTTTTAAATATTATTTTGGGGGGAAATTCAAGCATTTTTTAAGGGTTTGTTAAGTTTATTTAAAATTCCAAAACCATTCCTCCTTCTTAGTCAGGATTCTTTTGTTTGCAGATAAAGAATATCCAACTCAATTGGTTTGAACAAAAAAGGGAAGGCATCAATTTACCAATTTACATAACTAAAAAGTCCTGGGCCACTTGGGTGGCTCAGTGAGCTAAACTTCAAGCTTAGGACTCTTGGTTCTGGCTCAGGTCATGATCTCAAGTTTGTGAGATAGAGTCTGGCATGGGGCTCCGCACTCAGCCTGGAGTCTGCTAGAGATTCCCTCTCTCTCCTCTTTCTTTGCCCCCCCCCTCAAATTAATAAATAAATCTTAAAAAAAAAAAAAAAAGTACCAAAACAAAGAGTCAGTGTCCTCAAGACTTATTCTTCTCTGTCCTTTTCTGTCTTTATTCTCTTTGGCTTCAAGCAGGTTCTTCCTATGTGATGACAGAGATGGCCACCAATGACTTTATTGGACTTACTAATAATTGAAATAGCTCAAGCAAAGTTTTGGAGTCTTGAATGTCACACTTTGGGTCACATACTCAGTCCTAAACCAATCAGGTTGGTGGCCAGAAGAATGCAGTGTTTGTTCATTGGGCTGGTCTTGCGGCAGTGCAGTCTAAAGCCAGGGCAGAGTCAGCCCATCTGAATCACATGGAATCAATTCCATCTACCAAAGGAAAGAGATGAGTCCCTTCTGCCAGAAGAAGGGCTACTAAAAACAAAAACCTATTGTCCACTCTACTCAGGAAGAAAAGTTTACACCAATGACATGAAAATATAAGCTGCAGGATAACTTTGTGGGATAAGAGAGAAAAAATAAAAATAAATTGTGGGAGATTGACTATTTATGTATGTTGACTATACATACATACCTACATATATATATCACATATATATTTGTTTATTATAAATACAGACACCTAATTGTTTAAAAACACATTATAACATGTCATAAAATATCAGACTATAGCAGTTTTCTAAGTACATTAAATACAGTAATATTAATATCTACATTTTTACATCACATTTTGGTTTGTGTTTCAGTACCATAAATTTACTGAGCTCTAAATCTAGTTCAGGAGTATTGATAAAAACTAAATATAGTCTAATGTTATTTAGCATGGTCAAGAAATAAAGCATTTTAAGGCAACAACACCATGAATTCCTCACACTTGGTGGGGAGTGGATTTCTCAACTTGAGTCATTGCCTTCTATCACCAACTTCCCCCCTGTCCCCCTGACAGCAGAAAACCAACCTCTAATGTGAAAGTTACCCCGCCTGTAGCAAGAGGTAAAGTGATATCCTTATTACCAGAGACAGGAAATTTAGAGCCAAGAAAGTTGGATAAACAACCCTTTTTTACTTATTACTCATTTACTACCATGGTCCAAATTCTGTCTAGAAGGCTTTACTAACCTAAGCTCTCAAAGTTAAGTTTTCTTTGTCCTGTCAATTCCTCACAGATTTATTCTTTGTCTAAAAAATATTTTAAAATGCCAACCTTGGTCATTTCTTTAGGTTTCAATTTTAGTATTGTGTCCCCGTGATCATGTAGTAACACTTTGGGTTTTTTCTGCTTTAATCAGTCTCCTATAAATTTAAATTTGTGTTTAGGTGGAAAATCTTGCAGAGTGAAGAAAGAATTTTTCCTTCCTTACAGTCTCCACAACTAGTAAGAAGGAAGATTGGAATGCAGCTTCTGACAAAAAAGTAAACAGCCTTCAACACCATACAACACCACCTCTGAGTGTTTGGGAAATTGTACATGTTCTGTAAGTGACAATGGTTAGTATAGCCTGAGTTCTCACAAATATTATTGTTACCCTAGAGATGTTCAGAAATGCTAATGAATAAAATACTGTGCATGATTCAACAACTTACTTCATTATATTTAGAGTCATGATAATAGCTGACATTTTTAAAATATTTGAAAATAGGACACATGCATTTTTCTTCATCTTTTTGATAAAACCTTACTTCAACAGTACAGTTTAGGATCACATTTTTTCATTGTTGGTAGTTTTTTAGAGTTTTTCTTTAAGAAAATTTCAGATTTGGTCCAAAATTCATTGAGGCCTAACAAATTCAGAGACCAAAAGTACTTACCTCCCTCTAATGATTCATATACTTTAAATGGATTAAATTGGTTGATAGTACATCTTATAATGAAAGGGGGGGAAAAGGCTTCCTTTTACACTTCAGATTTTACCATTTTAAAATCTTAACGAAGAGATCAGTTAAACACAATACCAATAGTTTTCTGAGGTAGTCATTTATACTCTGTGTACCCAGTCATGGTTTTAGAGGATTTGGGGGAGTTTTTGGCTAGTCCAATTCTGTAGCCAGATTTTCATTTTATTTATTTTTTTATTCCAGTGTTTTATTTTTTCCCAGCTTTGCAGTACAACTGACAAATAAAATTGTAAGATATTTAAGGTGTAAATATTGGTGATTTGATATACATACTCATTGTGCAAGGATCCCCCATCTAGTTAATGAACACATTCACCACCTCACACATTTATTTGTGTGTTTGTGAGATAGTTTAAGTTCTAACAAATATCAGTTATATAATACAGTGTCACCAATTATAGTTACCATGTTTTATATTAGATCCTCAGAACTTATTGGTCTATAGCTAAAAGATCACACCCTTTTATTACATTTTAATAAAGGAAAAAATAACATTTCCCCCCTGCATGCATTTCTGCCTAAAATCGTATTGATTCTACATGACTCAGATCTCACAAAATTGGTGACTATCTCAAAGCAATTAGTGGATAAAGTTAGTCTTAGATGTTTAATTAAAGATTCTAATCAATTATCACTTTATAACCATGCAGTATTGTTTTTCTTTTAGAAGTCACAACAAAGTTGTGCTAGAGTCATCCAAAGGTTTTCTCGTTTTAAAATCAATCATTATAGGAAGTTTTATATGCTAAGTTCAACTGTAATAATTATTTTATTTTATTTTTAAAGATTTTATTTATTTATTTGACAGAGATTACAAATAGGCAGAGAGGGAGGCAGAGAGAGAGGAGGCAGCAGGCTCCCTGCTGAGCAGAGAGCCCAATGCTGGGCTCAATAACAGGATCCTGGGATCATGACCTGAGCTGAAGGCAGAGGCTTTAACCCACTGAGCCACCCAAGCACCCCAGTAATAATTTTAGACTCCTGACCTTTAATTTAATTTGATAATTGTAAATTTTATAAGGTATTTTTTAGTTGTTCAGTTAAATCTTTGGAAAATGATGTACGAACAAAGAGTATAATCAGACTATTATTTTCTTATATATATATATATATATATATATATAGTTCACTAAAATATAAATTTAGATTTTAGATATTAAATTATTTTGATGATGTAAGCTTTAGGTAAAAATGTCAGTTGAACAAATATCCCCCCAAATGGAAAATATTCCCGGAAACATAATTCAGTATATTAAATTTTGTGTTATTCATATTCTTAGAGTTCAGAGGCTACCTAAGATAATCACATGATGGTCTAAAAGAGTCCCTAAACTAATTTTAACCTGTGTGAACTTTAACTTTTCCCCTGCTTATTTTGAGCAACACTTATTACATTGAAATTATCCTAAGGAGAAAGGAAACAACAAACTTCTTAATATTTATTATCATCCAAATGAAACTCTCCCTCTCTTACTCTCTGCATACACACTCACAAACACTTGAGACATTCTTCCTACCTTAATTTTTGTGCTGGAGAATTACTTCTTACTAATACTTTAAGCATTAAACAAATAACATTAAACTTTGTATTTATAAGATTTTGTTGTTGTTGTTAACTGCTTTGTTGGCACTAAAGTTAAAGAGGCTAATGCCAAATTCTCCGTTTTACAGCAGCTTGTGCAGATTGCCATTTTTCCTATCTGAATTTAATTTTTATACTGAGAGGAATATGCCGTTAAAAATCAGAACTGATTATTATTAGAAGCTTTTAATAAAATTATGACAGGGGGAGTGTCCCCCCTCCTAGCCCCACCCTGAGGTGACTCCCCCAGCGGATGGTGGAAGGCATTAGCAGGCTCCTGCACACAGGCATTCTGTCGCAATCATTCTTTGCAGAGCACAATTTGTGGGTCTCTGTGAAATGCAGCTATTGGTGGTTCTGCCTGTACTCAAATGAAGTGATATTGAATTTCTATTATGCATGTGCCTTGGAAACCTCACAGCTCTCCATAAAGATTTTATTCACACAGCAGATTTGTTGTGACTTAGATAGTTTCAGACAATTTTAGATTTGAATGGACATGGCAGGATCTGACAGTATAAAAGAAATATCAGGAGAAAGAAACATGTAGAACCAAATGATATATTAAGCAACCTACAGAACAAAGCAAAGAGAATGCTTGTGATTGTAGTAAACAAAACCAGAAAGTACGTCTTTGAAGGACCTCTCATGGGGGCTCAGTTTTTTATATTGCAGATATGAATTGGTGATAGAACTTGTCAACTCCTTTCATCCTACAAATTAAGTTTTGATAAAGCCTTCTTCCTTATATAACCTTCATATTTTTGAAATAAATTGCTCATAATAAGACGCATTCTAGTTTTCATATATTTTTCCAACAATCTAGGTCACAAATACAAATGGAAAATAAACACAATTGCAAACAAATATTTATTCCTCAACTAGAATTTAGAAGATTTAATTGGAAAAAGAAGAAGAGCAATTTTTTAGTGAAAACACAAAATATGAAATTCAAATAATGGCAAAACAGGAGAGAGATGAGTTAATATACTTAGGGGAAAAATGATTTTAATATAAAGTTTCCTTTATTATTGAGAATGTACTATGCATCAGGCATAATTTAGGGACTGCAGAAACAACACTGAAAGATGCAGACAATATCCATTATTTCATGGGGCTTATTTACTAATGGGGAAACAGTTAATAAAGACGTAAATAAATTAAAGAAAGAATAATTCTAGGTAGTAATAAATGCTATGAACAATATAAAATAGACTAGGAGGATAGACTCTATCTGAAACAGTTGGCAGAGTGTGAGGAGGCAGCTATTTTATCTCTGGTGACTAGGGAAGGCCTCACAAAAGAGGTGATGTGAGTTGAGGCATGAATGACAAGAAGGAGGTAGCCATATGAAGGCCTGCAGGCAGAGCATTCAAGATTGATATACAGCAAATGCAAAATCCCTTCTTAGGTTAATGTTCCTATCAGATGGTATTTCTTCAGATTCCACATATTTACATTACTCTAAAAATAACTCACTTCTGGACAGTATGGAAATTCCTCAAGAAATTAAAAATAGAACTACCATATGATCCCTCAATCCTACTTCTGGGTATATATCCAAAGGAAAGGAAATGATTATCTCAAAGAGATGTCTGTTACTCCTATGTTCACTGTAACATTATTCACAATAGCCAATATATGGAAACAACCTAAGCATCCATCAATGGATGAATGAATAAAGAAAATATGATATAGATAGATGGATAGATAGATGATAGATAGATAGATACATAGATGCTAGATCTATGCACACAAACACATGGATACAAATGTGATATATACATGAACAAAATGGAACACACACACCATGGAATATTATTCAGCCTTACCAAAGAAGGAAATACTGCTGTTTGTGGCAACATGGATGAACTTGGGCGAATATACCAGACAAAGACAAATACTCCATAGTCTATACTTATACAGAGAACTTTAATAAGTGAATAGATAAATAAAATTGAGCTCACAGAAACAAAGGGAACAATCGATGCCAGGACCTGGAGGATGGGGGAAATGGGGAGAGATTCATAAAAGGGTACAAACATTCAGTTATAACATGATGAAGTCTGAAGATCTAAAGTATAACAGAGACTATAGTTTATGAAATAAATTGCTGAGACTAGAATTTCACATTCTCACCAAAAGGAGAAAAAAGGTAACTATGTGAGATGATGGATGTATTAGTTTAGTAGGTTATGGGAATCTTTTCCCAATGTGTACATATAACAAATCATCATGTTGTACCTTTAAATATAGTTTGTCGATTTGTCAGTAAAGTCAGAAAAACAATAAATATATGTATGAACACACACAAACATACAAAAGGTTTCATTTTGGAAGAAAAGTTGGGTAGAAACCATGGGAGAAAGAGGAGAGGATACCGGTTCACAACCTAGTCCAGAACTTCCCTAGTGTAATTTGATCATACCTGGTTTCTGTACTCACAGGGCAAGAGAGACTGAAGAAAGAGGCAGGCCAATCCAGACTGGTAGGTAGCAGTTTTAATAATAGTAGAGGGAACTTCCATACACGGCTTGTCTTGGGTGGCAGCAAGACAAAAAGATACCCACACCCACCTGCCAAATCTTAAAAGTTTATAACCCCTTAATAGGGCTCAGTCATGTATACAGTGTAGGTGTTCTCAATACCACATCTCTATCTCCAGGTGATGTCCTCACCCCAGCGAACAGAAAAGGCAAGCAGAACCCACTTTCTCAGGATAGAGGGTGGGAATAAAGAGCGTTGGAGTGCCCAGATCCTGTTCATGAGTCAATCAGTGGTCTTGTCTTTTGGACAAATTTCCCCAACAAAGAAAGAGAAAGAAAAATAACTAGTAGGCTACATTGGAAAGAACCAAAACACATTTGTTCTGATAGACATCAAGAACTATATAATACCTAAGCAAAAATCAAGGTAAGTAGCACATTTAATCATGTACTTTTGGAAACTTGAGCTCTGACCCCAAATCAGTTCACGTGTTTTTTACCATAGGCATTCTCTATTTTTACAAATGAAATTAATGCATTTGATTTCTATGAGTACCTGTTTTATATGAATTATATGGCCAAAACAACACTTTAATGGTTCTACAGAAATCTTCCAAGAACCACAGTCTTGGAATTCTCCTTCCTCTACTCCTCTCCAGCCCAGCCTCCCAAAGTTCCCTTGATACACAGGGTCTCTTGTGTTCCAAGGGAGAACTATTTTATGTATTATTCCATACTAAAGTTATTAGCAATTTATTTATCACATTTTGAAGAAAATGATAGGAAAGGTAATTATCAATATAAGCAACATGTTTACATACGGTATTTCAATCATCTAGTAATCCTGGTGAAGTTATACCTAAGTGAAAACCATATCAACCTTCCATTAACCCCTCCATGTAAACCTGACTTGGGAGTGAAAATTTGGGATGCACTCAGTTCCAGAAACTTTCAGAGCATCATCATTCTGCAGGACCTCTGGAAGGCTCAATTTGTAGGTAAACTCAAATGTAAATTATATGGATCTATAATGTGTACTTGAAGTCACCTTCACAGTCAAAGTATTCTTATAACTTTAACAGTTTTAAGCTCTTTGAGGGCAAGAGCACCTATCCCAATCATGTCTTACATTTTCTGCTAACACAGGATTTGGAATTGTCAAAGAAAAATTGCACTGGGTGGGAAGAGAGATTTAAACAAACAAACAAACAAAAACTATCGCAACAGGGGAAAGAGATTGAACTCAGTTTTACCGACAAAAAGATGTGAGGGACTTTAAGCCCTGGACTAGCTAGTGGAAAAGTATTGGAAGATGTTATAGAGGAGGGTGGTTAATGTGATTAGGTCATTGCATCTGTTAAATGGCAGTTATCAAAGTTAGGTTCCTGCCCACCTACAGAGACTGAAAGATAGGGAAGCTATCTTTCTTGATGATTTTATGTCAAAAGATGACTGCTAAGTCCTCAAGAAAGACATTCCTGGGTTGAAATTGGCAAGAGGCTGAGAGAAGATTTAAATATCAAGGCGGCAGAGAAACTGAAAGTTTCCTAAAATAAAGGCTCAAGGAAGAAGAGACCAGGGATCTATAGTCTGGGAGAAACCTGTCAGGTTTAGTCAAGGTGAGGGGAATCTTAAGGCCATCTCAGTCACAATGTGGTGTTTGTTCAAGAAATATTTGCTAAATGAATGAATGCATCTTCTAAATACTTTAAGAGTCTAGTAGATTTTGAACTCTTTGGACCACAACATACCCGAATACATATTTATAAAAGAAATGTCCCCTTAGATGACCAATTTCAGAAAAATCTAAAACTTTAACATAATTTTATTTCTGCATATTATAATACTCAGCACATAGTATATACTGATGGTAATTAATAGAGTAAATAATTCACAATATCAGAAGCTCAAACTTTTTGGGTTTCTGTTAAATGCCTGCATGTTATCTAGGCCTCATCTTTTTCTTTGTCTTACTGTATTAATTTCTTTTTTTGGTTGGGTTTTCAATTATGAGATGTTTAGGACTAGGATGATTTCAACTCTCATTTGAAATGAATTATTTTCAATGAAAGTTAATGGAGAGGAAGAAACTCACTTTATTAAAGTGATCACTCAAGCCAAGAGTATTTCATTTGCCCTTCTCCACTGAGGACTATGCCCAATTACTTAATTAAATTTAAAATTACCAAATAGAGTACGCTCTCCAGGGTTCAGAGAATCAAAAAAAAAAAAAAAAAAAAAAAAGAATGAATTTGCATTTTCTGTTCAAAATTGAAAGATGTTTATTTTGGTATGTTAAGACCCCCTTACAATTTCAATTCATTTTTTCTTTGGATGAGAGTTAACCAGATGGCAGGACAAGGAAAAAGCCCTCGCGACAATTTCCAATCACCTTTCTACCTGATTTCCAAGGAACAGAACACTGTGCTCTGTTGAGTTTCGACAGAGCTTCAAGTTCTACCCTCCCAGTCGTGCATCTGAGAAGAAATTATGGTAATCTCAAAGTCCTATTGAGGTTCAAAGACATTTCATCAAGTGAAAAAAAAAAAATTGAGTAAAATGTAGAGGTATTTTTGGGTTGTTGTTTTTTTTTTTTTCCTATTTAGAAGAACTAGGGTTTATTTGAATAGGTCTCATGTGGGGTGTATTTTGAAGCCAGGGACTTCAAAGCAGATCACAGACTTACAGTGGGTTGATCACTTAATGCAAGAGTGGGGAGATGGAATTACCACCATTCAGTAGAGCTAAACTTATCCTTTTTTTGAGAGATAGAGAGCAAATACCCATCTTTTAGTTCCCACAATACTTTAGTTAGTTGAACACATGTTTGTGAGCCTGCTTTGCTCGTCCGCTATTTTACATAAATCACAATGGAAAGAAGTTCCAAATGGAGTGGAATTTGATGCACCACTTCATTCAGGGGATATCATCTTTCCCTTTGCTGCAAATCAAGGTCTTAAACATTAAAACGTGCCTATTCAATGCAGAACAATTTACCAAAAAAGAGCAGCAAGATTACATAAATCTAGGACAGGAAAAGCTAGACTTTCTGACTAAAAAAACAAGAAGTAAAGAGCCTTATATACTGATTAAAGTGCTTTAAAGTTAGTAGAAATCACCCAGAATGTCTGGCAACTAGTAGAAATAGAAAGGGTGGGTATTATTTCCACCAAACTTACATATTATGATCATTAATGTTTGAAGAAAGAAAGAGAGAGAGAAACAAAGAAAAAAAGAAAACCACATAATGTGATTAGAAGTGAACATGTAGAAAATTAAGAAGCCTGTAAAACCTAAGTCCACATAGAACACATCCATGTTCTAGCCTAAGGGAAAAGAAAAGAGATAATCCAGCATATTCCACCTTGTCTTTTAAGGAAATGACCTAGAAACTGCAAATATCACCTCTGCTTATACCTCAGTAATCCAGACTCAATTCCATGGTCACTCCTACTGTGTTAGTTTGCTGGGCTGCCAAAACCAAGGATCACAGACTGGGTGCTGAAACAACAGGAAGGTACTTCCTCACCATTATAGAAGGTAGATGCCTGAGGTGGAGGTATCAGCTGCGCTGGTTTCTTCTGAGCCCTCTCTCCATGGCTTGCTGAGGGCCACCTTCCTCTGTGTATGTCTGTTTCCTAGGCTCCTTCCCTAAAGGATGCCAGGAATATTGGCTTAGGGCCCTCACTAATGACTTCATTAACATTAATTACTTCTATAAAAACCCAGTCTCCAAATACGGTCTCTTTCTGAGATACTGGGAGATAGAACTTTGCCATACAAATTTGGAAAGGATATGATTCAGCCCACAATACATATCTTCAAGGGAAACTGAGAAATGTAGTTTGTTGCTGGGTGGCTATATAGACTAGGTAAAACGTCAGCCCTACTACTAAAAAGAAGGAATGGAAAACAGGTATTAAGGAAGTTAAAAGCATCTGTGACATTATTCTAGAATCAGTAGGTACAAGGCCAAGTATATATGAGGTAAAAACTCACCAAGAGAAAGAACGAGAAGGACATGTAATTGATAATGAAATTCAAAAGCAGTTGAGCCCCAAGACAGAAATTCTGTTTTAATACAAAGTCCTGGTTAAAATTAACTCAATTTTAGGAATAACAAGGCCATTTCAAGTGGGGAGAATATAACTTAAGATAAACAAAATATCCAAGAGAATTCTTAAGCACTAGGAGAAACAGATTTCTCAGGATGTATAACTAGTCTCCTTTGACTGCCACAAAAAGTGAATATAATTGGTCAACACATCAATAGAATTTTATCAATACTATCGTTCTCCTTTTTTGTGTTTAAATATTAGATCCTGGACGCCTAGGTGACCCAGGGGGTTAAAGCCTCTGCCTTCAGCTCAGAGCATGATCCCAGGGTACTAGGATTGAGCCCCGCATCAGGCTCCTCTGTTCTGCGGGGAGCCTGCTTCCTCTTCTCTCTCTCTGCCTGCCTCTCTGCCTACTTGTGATCTCTCTCTCTCTCTGTCAAATAAATAGGTAAAATCTACAAATGTTAGATCCTGAACACAGAAGATTTTCTCTTAATCTAGGAATAAAAAAAAATAAAAAGGCTTTCCTAGATGAAATTAAAGCCCTATAGTTTATGTAAACTTGATATATGAGCAAACTATAGGGATTTATTCTTCACAAAAATTATTTGATGTACACAAAAGGATGGAAGATGATAAATAAGATGGTTGAATTATTAAGCAGAATAGTTTCTGGATAAATTTTGCTATTTTCTTTTTGTTTCTTAATAAATGTTCAAATGTGTTCAATGATTATTTTTGAAAATCCTCTACAAAGATAAGTCTCAAGTATAATTCAGAAACCTACGTATAACCTTCATTTCTCGTTCTCAATTCCCATGGCAGTTCTATACTGTGAAACCATAAACATGTGAGCACAGTTACAAATTGTTAATTTATGAAATTTATTTGAGTATATATTTGCCAGTGTCTTTCTGTGGTGACTCATGTTTGGGTACATGCCAGGAGCACCCCTTGCCTTTTACTTTACACATACAAGAAGAAAATGGGAGCATAAGGCACTTTTACTGAGAAATATTGTGATTAAAAAATAGTTATACAGCAAAAAACAGTTGCAAACACATAGTATCATTCATTGCTAATGAGTTAAAAGGATACCACAGTGCACATATAAATCACTATACAGTATCTTGCAGTTTATTTAAATTCATTGTGCCTCATTATAACTGAGCTATGCACCTTTAGGTCTGAGTTGATTAGGAATGCGATAGCTCAGAATAGCTTTTAATTCAGAGAAACATGGCCTGACCTTTACCATAATCCTGTGTGAAACACACTATAGTTTAGACATTAATAATGATGCTACCTCTTTTTCATACTGGTGAGATGCTACTTAAAATTTGGTATTATTAGTTAACAGGCTCAGGCCAATACATCAAAACCAAATTACCCTTCTGTGTATAACTACAGTACTTAATTCTGAGTTCTTCATCTCTCATAACTATTACTTCCTCTTTAAAAATGCTAAAAACCAAAATGTAATAGTGTCATGTCATAGCAATAAGTCACAGATACAAACTAAAGGCACTCCTCCTCACTCCCCATGGACTGCCACTGTATGCTGTTAAGGATTTGTGCTTCATGATATATGTTTTAACAGCTAAGGCATTGCTTGTCTTTGACCTTTGTCTCTCAATTTAAGAATGCCATTCCTTTAAATCACCTTCTGGTAAGTCAACTAGTACAAACAATAGAACTTTCCTATCATTCTCATTCAGACACAGTAGAAAATGCAAATCACAGGGTTGAATACCCATTGTCTTTTAAAAAAAATCTTTTATAGTGTTTATCACTAAAATAACAGTGAATAATGAAATAATATTTACAGAGTTGAATTGATCTAATAGTTCACCACACCTCATAATGGAAAATGACATTCATCTGTGCCACTCCTTTCTCCTGCTTTCCATATTTTCTTCCCATTCCCCTGAGGCAACTCCTCTGGGCACTCTTACACCATTTCTCAAGTTTCAACTCCCATCCCTAAATAATCTGCTTCTATCTCAAAATCTCCAAGTTTCCATTTTAGATATTACATTTTGGCCCACTATAATAAAGAATAAGATAAGCCCTTTTAGAATATCATCCCATCAGAACCTAAGATTTCCCTTCATTGTCAGTCTGGGGGATTTTCTCTATCACTGGTGTTCAATCCCCTTTCACAGAATCCTTTTCTTTCTTTCTTTTTCTTTCTTTTTTTTTTTTTTTTTTTTTGAGTTAGGGTTTACCTTGTCTCTGAAATTCAAAACAAGGTATCAAATGAAGTAAGATTCTACTTAGCACAGGCAAAAGAACAGTCCGGGGGGTAAAGTGACCCCCAGATTTCATTGTTTTACCATGTCCGAATTTCCCAGGACACATAGTTAGAAAAAAGATGGCTGCTAGAGCTCTGGTGGTCATGTGTGCACTACAGAAAAGAAAGAGGAAGAGCAAGCTTATTGCCCTTCAAAACAATTTCTGAAAGTTGCCCATACTTCTACTTCTACTTAAATCCCAGAAACAGAACTTAATTACATGGCCATGCCTAGCTGCAAAAAAACCCAGGATACTTAATTCTCTATTCTATCACTTCTGTTCCTAAGAAGGGAGGGACAGTATTATGGGATACTCCGCCATATTATGTCATCTTTTTAGACTTCTTTAGTGAAGCATATATTAAAGGAGCTTTCTGAGAAAAGATGGCTAGAGATCTATTTTTTGAGATCTTGCATCTCTTAAAATGTCTTTATTTTTATGTTCTTATACTAGATTCAAAGATTGGCTGGGATATAATACCAAATTGTAAATTTTTTAATAGAATTTTGAAGATGTTTTATTCTCTTCTAGCTTCCAGAGTTGATACTAAAAAGTTCAAGTCTGTCCTGATTCCTAATTCTTTGTTGGTGACCTTTTGTATGCCACACTGGGAGCTTTTAGCATGGGTCTCTTTACTCCAGAATTCTAAAATCTTACAATAGCAAGCACTATATGGTTTCGTTCATTGGTTGTGCTCAGCACTAAGAGGGGCCTTTTAATCTGGAAATTAAAGTCCACTCATTCTGGGAAATGCTGTGCCTTATTTCTATGAAAATGATGTCACTTCTTTTTTCTCATTTCTCCTCTGGAAGTTGTACCCTAGAATCAATCAAAATGAACTATGTTGTGTTGTAGTAAAAAGCAAATCCACACATCAGTGGTTTAGCACAGCAGAGGTTTATTTCTCCCTGCACCATGGGTCCAACAGGAACTGGCCTGTTGAGGGCTTAGCTCCACAGCTGTTCTTATAGAGGCCATGTTGACAGAGTCTCTACCTTCCCTAGGATCTGAGGACAGCAGTAGGGGAAAGAAACACCACATGGCGAGTCACACACTGACAGTTAAACAAATCCATACAGGAGTAACTTGGATCATTTCTACTCACATTTAATCAGTCACAGAAAGTCACATGTCCATGCCTAACTGCACAAGTGGGAAGGTGTAATCTTACAATATCCCTAAAAGAAAGACAAGTAGAATACTGACAAACAAGCCCTTAGGACTATAGCAAGTCTCCTAGAAGGATACTTTAATTTGCTTTTCATTTTTTTTTTATTTTTATTGTTGAGATTCAGTTTATATGAAGTAAATGTACACAATTTAAGTATGTAAGTATATATACATACAAATTTTTGAATTTTTGTATATCCAAATTCAGATATAAAATATTCCCAAGATGCCCCAAAGACTTCCTCCTGCTCTATCAACACTCCCAAAGGTAACCTATAATCTGCCCTCTATCATCACAGGCTAATTTTGCATGTTTTTAAACAACATATAAATAGAGTCATGGAGTATGTATTCTTTATAAAGTGTCTGAATTCTTTCACTCAGCCATATGTTGGTGAGATTCATCAATAATACTGCATGCAATAAAATGGTTTTCTTTATTTCAGTGTTATATTGGATTATAATGACTATAGCACCCCTTATTTATCCATTCAACTGGACATTTAGGTTGTTTCTAGTCTTGGACTAACCAGAATAAAACTGCTTTGGGTGAAAAGCATTAAAAATTGAACAGAAATTACTAATTTTAATAAATTTCAATTTTCAAATTTTTAATAATTTAATGGTGAGTGCTCTTTGTATTCTAGTTAAGAAATTATTGGCTGTCCAAGTTGTGAAAGTATTCTCCTAAATGTATTTTTTTAAAGATTTTATTTATTTATTTGACAGACAGAGATCACAAGTAGGCAGAGAGGCAGGCAGAGAGAGGAGGAAGCAGGCTCCCCGCTGAGCAGAGAGCCGAATGCGGGGCTTGATCCCAGGACCCTAGGATCATGACCTGAGCTGAAGGCAGAGGCTTTAACACACTGAGTCACCCAGGCACCCCTCTTTTTTTTTTATTTAAATTCTTTTCAGTGTAACAGAATTCATTGTTTATGCACCACACCCAGTGCTCCATGCAATATGTGCCCTCCATAATACCCACCACCAGGCTTCCCCCCCCTCCCACCCCCCCCTTCAAAACACTCAGGTTGTTTTTCAGAGTCCATAGTCTCTCATGGTTCATCTCCCCTTCCAATTTCCCTCAACTCCCTCTCCTCTCCATCTCCCCATGTCCTCCATGTTATTTGTTATGCTCCACAAATAAGGGAAACCATAAGATAATTGACTCTCTCTGCTTGACTTATTTCACTCAGCATAATCTCTTCCAGTTCTGTCCATGTTGCTACAAAAGTTGGGTATTCATCCTTTCTGATAGAGGCATAATACTCCATAGTGTATATGGACCTCATCTTCCTTATCCATTCGTCCGTTGAAGGGCATCTTGGTTCTTTCCACAGTTTGGCGACTGTGGCCATTGCTGCTATGAACTAGTCTTCTAAATTTCTGCCCCAAACTCTTATATTTTACTGCTCACATTGAGGTTTATGATCCATCTCAAATTAATTTTGAGTTCTTGTTTTGCTATCTGTCTTTCATGCAAAAGATTTTCTCAAACATCTGAAGGTCATGAGCTACCCCATTCAGTACACAAAAAGCCAACTAGAATCTCACTTTAGATGAGAAGAGCTTAATAGCTGAAGGGCCTCAGTGTATGGGATTGCTGAATAAAGACTAGCATATTTCTAGCTTTTCTTTGGTTCTGCCAGTTTCTACAGAGAAATCTTCTACTAGGAAATATAAACCTGTGACTTGACTATGGTATCAGATGCTCAACAGTATCTGCTCTCTCTAAATCTAGAGACTTTTTGGTTAGTCCTTTCAGGAAAAAGAAAAAAATCTAGACCTCCCCCGGAGTTGAAGAAGAGTATGCAGTCAGTTGTTTGGAGTGGGGAGATAGAACAAGTCACCTAATTGCTTTGTATTACCAACTTTCAACATTGTTTGTTTCTACCTCACCACCACTGTATCCCATATTCCAAAATGCCATTACTTTCAATCCCTAGATTCTGGGGGACAAATAGGATCATTTCTTGATTGATGTCTACCACAAAATGTGAACTAAAACTTCATATTTTTCTAGTTTGCTTAGAGAGTTGTCACTTGTCCATTTTACCTATATTTTAAAATATCATATTGATCTCCATTATCTGCTATTTTCTGTCCCCATCAGCTCTACCCATCCTCTTTTGCCTTATGAGTTTATGATTTTTTTGTATGCTTGCCATACAAAACCATGTTATCTACATTCTTTGTCTGATTTGGAGTCACTGTTGGCTCCCTTTAGCACAAGATAAATTACATTCTGAAAGCAAAGCAAAACAACAAATGAGTTGCTATTAAATTGAAAGTGAAAAATAATTAATCTCCCTGCCTAAAGTTCTACAAACTTGAGTTTATCTATGTTTTTTCTTTCACATTTAAAAAGCACCTATATAGGTTTTGAGAACACTAACTCCCAAATGCTCATACTGACTATATTCAAAATATCTGACTTTATTTTTAAACGGAAGTTTATAAAATATTAAACAAATTATATTGGAAAAAAACACCATCTTTCTGACATTCCAACAGAACCATTCTCCTTTTAAAGTTTTCTTGAGTTTGATAGTGCCCGCTACAATTTCTTCTTAAAAAATAGATTGTGTTTTTTGTCTTTGTTTTTGTTTTTGATCATTTCATTTATTTTTTTCAGCGTAACAGTATTCATTGTTTTTGCACAACACCCAGTGCTCCATGCAACACGTGCCCTCCCTATTACCCACCACCTGGTTCTCCCAACATCCCACCCCCGCCCCTTCAAAACCCCCAGGTTGTTTCTCAGAGATTGTGTGTTTTTATTGCCATTAGAATTACATAAGCCAGTCTAGCTGGCTAGGCAATTTTCTCCTTTCATCACTACTCCATGTTTTATCCCTCCTGGGAATGTGCCCCTGAATGCAAATTTGCCTCTACAAATAGACAAGAAAATGTCTTAAGACTGATGTCAAAGAATAGCTGACTTCTCTAACTAGCACCACCATTTCAAATCCATTTTTATTAAGATACAAATATCAAACAGTAAATGTAACATAAAGATAGTAGATATGCTATTTATCAAGTCCTGGTTTTCAAATGGGGTAAGAGGGAGGCAGTAGAAAAGTCTTGAGTACTTACAAGAAACAATAACAACACAACTTTGTTGTTACAGAAATGTACCCCACATATTTCCCTCCTCATCACCTTAGCATATAAATGAGAAATCAGCTCTGAAGAAATAAGTAACTTTGCCTTAATCACATAACCACTTGCACCAGAATAAAACTAATATTTCCTAGAATCCCAGTCCAGTGTGTCAACGTATTTATTTCCATTTGTCAACTGCAGACATTTAACATTTATCTTTTTCTCTTTTCCAATTATTTTGACTAGTACTCCCAGGATAATATTAAATAAAAGTAGTAATTTGAGTAACTATGTGGTTCTTGCATCCAGTAGAAATGTTCGTTGTATGACCATATTAGTCATGATTCTAGTTTTGGGGTTGAGAGGCACATGATTTACATGTTAAAATACAACCCTTACTCATTTTTTGGAGAATTATTTTAAACAACAATTGATGATAAATATTCAACACCTCTGGAGAAAAATAATGTGATTCTTCTCTCACATGTAAATTATAATAGAATTTTTATATTAAGCCATCTTTGCATTCCTGCTATAGATCTCAGTTGATTGTATTTCATATTGTTGAGGAATTCTATTTGCTAATGCTTTAAGGATATTTTGCTGATGTTTTTTTACTCTATTATATTCCTTTTGAGCTATTTTTGCCAGTCTTTATTATCAATGTTTTGCTGGCTTTATGAAAGAGTATTGAAGGCTCATTTACTTAATGCTGGAAGATTTTAACTTTTGAGTTTTGGTAAAATTCATCTGTAAAAATATTCTGGTGTGATATTATGGAAGGTGGAGGTAGCTCTTTTACAGTGTTCTCTCTGTCCCTATATAAGTTGCCTCTGTAGGCTTTAAGTATCATGATATGAGTTTTGAAAATTTCAGCTTTCTCATAAAATCATCCTGGGTAGAGAAATATGTTAATATAGAGTAAAACAAAATAGGTTTTATGATTCTTTCTCTTTTCCTTGTATCTCAGATCACTTTCTCATCATTATCCATGTTTTCTTTTGTGATATTTCTTTTATCCTATATTCAGTTCATGTGTGTATTCATTTAAACAACAAATATTTAACCTAGCTTGAACCAGTGCTATTTTAAGTGGCTACAACATATTGATGAATAAAAAAAGCAGGGAAGAGAGAAAGAGACTCTGTTCTCCTGTGTGGGTAGGTGTGTGTGTATGAGAGAGAGAGAGAGAGGGAGGGAGGAGTGGGATAAATAATACATGTTCATGCATTATATCTAAATTTTCTAAAATGAATTTAAACTTTTTCAAAAGCTATTATACTGTTTGAGGAGAAGGTGTAGAAGAGAGGAGAGGTAAAAGCTAAAAATCTTTTTTTCTGGCTCAAAAAAAAATGTCTCTTTCGGTGTTTAATAGTTGTTATTGAGTAAATGTCTTATCTTTTCTGAATTACTTTACTAATCTATCTCTAGTATTTTTCCCTAGAATATATCTAACAGGTGGACTCTTTCTCAAAAAAAGATATTAAAGTTGTCATGACTTCTGATCCTTCTGTAGTTTTCTAGAGTTTCACAGGTTAATCTAGTCCCTAAGTATAAATGCTGGCACTATTAAAATACTCCTGTTCCTGATGACTATTGAGGATCCATGCTGTCAACCTCTGCTGAAGTCCGCTGATCAAACTGGAAGAGTTGTGCCTTCTCAGAGTAATAAATGTGTAGGCTTTGTAGTAGGAGATTGGGGGTATAATCTCAATGATCTTTCTTCCTGCTCAATTGATTCTATATCAATTCTTTCTGGTGCTCACAGCCCATCTGAGCCTTATCCATGTCACCTACCAGATAGAGCCTTAGCCCATACACTCTACTCAGTGCTTCCACAACAAGGTTCACCTTTATCTTTCAAAAACCTATAGACCCTTTGAAGCATCTGTGATAAGCCGGTAACACTCAAAATCTCACTGTTCTCTAAGTTCCCCAATTTATTGAAGACTTCAGTATTTGATAAACTGTCTAGATCTTTAGTCCTAGTTCCATCATACAAACTTAACATCTGCAGACGCAATCCACCTTTTACTGTTAAGTCCACTGTGTCAGAGATCCTGATCCATGAAATGTCATTTTCCCCATAGATTGGACAAATATTTTCTATTACTGAAAGCTCAAATTAATTAACCCTACACACTTTTTTTCCTTCTAGGATATAACACCCTTTCTTCTATTGTCTCTCTCACCATCTGTTCTCCTCCTCTGGCAGAACCCCAGAGTTAGTTAAACACAATATTAGGCACTCTGTGTACAGCTTAATATGGATGGAGAAAATCACAGCAATATGGCATTCAGTGTTACCTGTCAACTCTCTACTTTCATAGAAAATGTGCCTTTCCCACTGTCCAAGGAAGACACTTGACAACTTCCCTTTTCTCATACTCCCAAAACCCTAACAATTTACTTTATTTGATATATTTTTCTCCTTTACTCTTGAGGAAATAAAGCCATCAATTAAGAATTGCCAAGCCCATCACAAAGTCTACAACTCATTTGCCACGTGTCACAGTTTCTAATTCTGCCTTGTATATTTTGCCAGACAAAGATCTATTTCTGAAAGTGTCATTATTATGATCCATACTTATATAGCTATTCTCCATTCATTTTCACTATTATAGAGAATTTCATCATACATATATAAAGCATTTTATTTGTTCCTTTGTGTGGTGATATACATAAGAGGACTGAAAAGAAATTAATTTCAAATGTTTCAGATTTCACTACTAATCAGATGTTTTCCTTGATTATAAGTACAAGTAAGTATCATTTATTTTTCTCTTGTTTTCTATTTCTTTTGAATAATAAGATGTTTAGATTTTTTTAACTCTTTATGCACTTAAAATGTACAGGAATCTTCTCTTGATATGTATTCATGCTCACCAAACAATGTTATAATTTTGTTTAACGTGTATCTGCTTTCAGGAAGAAAATTCACTTAGGGGTTTATAAAATTATCCAATATATTTTTCTTACCAGAAATTAAGAGGCATTCTGAAGACTTCTGTTTTTTGTAAAGATGGTATATCAGGGACTGGATTTGCTCTTTCATATGAAACAACTAAAATTATAGACAAAATATATGAAGTGATGGCTCTTAAAACATTGGAATTCAGGCCAAAAAGGAAAGTAAATGTGAAAACATGGGGGAAATGGAAATGAGCCCTACTACTTCTCTATCCTACTGCCTGGAGGAAAGTTCTAGGTTGAAACTTCAAGCAGATAAGTTACATGTAATCGGAATCTCTGAAAGGTGTGTAGGGTGATGGGGGTGAAAAGATGCAAGTAATACAGTAATAATTGCTGAATTTTTCCAGAAGTGATAAAAATTATATCACTAGTTTAAGATGTTCAGCCAATCCCAAACACATGAAAGATGAAGAAAACTACATAAGATTCATCATAATCAAATTGCTTAAAACCAGTGATAAAGAGAAAATTTTATAAGCAGCCAGAGCAAAATATGCCTAACATAAAGAAGAACAAAGGTAAGGATGGCAAATAAGTCTTGTCAGAAACAATGAAAGCAAAAAGACAGTGGAGCAACATCTTTACGTAGCTGGGGTGGTGAAGAAAGGAGAAGCGAAGATTTGGCCTATAATTTTAACCAGTCAAAGTTTCTTCCAAATATGAAGGTGAAATAAAGATTTTTTTCAGATACATAACGTTTGAGAGAGCTCTCCACCAGATCAGCATTGTGATAAACATTAAAGGAGGCCCTTCAAGAAGAAGCAAAAATAATACCGGATTGAAAACTAGGTAACACACACACACACAAATAAAGCTGTAAGAAATTTTAACTGTGTAGCTAAATTTAAATACTTTTTATTATCTAAATCTCTTCTAAAGATAGTTTACTATTTAAATCAAAAATAAGAACATATGATAGTTGTCTTTCTCCGAATGACTTATTTCACTAAGCAACTATCATATGATCTCCCTGATATGAGGACATGGAGAAGCAACATGGGGGGTTAGGGGGATAGGAGAAGAATAAATGAAACAAGATGGGATTGGGAGGGAGACAAACCATAAATGACTCTTAATCTCACAAAACAAACTGGGGGTTTCTGGGGGGAGGTGGGATTGGGAGAGGGGGAGGGGGCTATGGACATTGGGGAGGGTATGTGCTATTGTGAGTGCTGTGAAGTGTGTAAACCTGGCGATTCACAGACTTGTACCCCTGGGGATAAAAATACATTATATGTTTATTAAAAAAAAAAATTTGGAAGGGGAGGTGAACCATAAGAGACTATGGACTCTGAAAAACAACCTGAGGGTTTTGAAGGGTCAGGGGTGGGAGGTTGGGGGAACAGGTGGTGGGTAATAGGGAGGGCACGTATTGCATGGAGCACTGGGTGTTGTGCAAAAACAATGAATACTGTTACGCTGAAAAAAATAAATAAAATGGAAAAAAAATAAGAA
The DNA here is from genome assembly GCF_922984935.1 of Meles meles. Lineage (NCBI taxonomy): Eukaryota > Metazoa > Chordata > Mammalia > Carnivora > Mustelidae > Meles > Meles meles. Next base: position 67,639,454 of record NC_060068.1, read on the forward strand.
CAATGCATTTGGGGGTCTAATAACATATATATACATAGCATGCATGGCAACAGCAGCACAAAGGCGAGGATAGTATAAGTATATTTTTTAAATCTTTTTACTACACATGAAATAGTGTATCACCTTAAAGTAGAATGTGATGAGTTAAAGATATGTACTACTGATACTAAAGCAATATAAAATAACACAACAGCGCTATAACTATTCTGTTTCTTGAGTGACTGCTGTAGTACATACAAACACTAAAATATTGGTTCACTAACATGAGCCAAAAGGAGATCAAATAAATCATAAAAGATAATTAATGCAAGAGAAGACAGAAAACAAGGGAATAGCTAAGAACAGATGGGACAAAAAGAAATAACAAGATAGAATAAAATCCAACCATATCACTAATCACGTTAAAATTCAACATTAAAAGCCCACTTAAAAGGAGACACTGTGGGGCGCCTGGGTGGCTCAGTGAATTGAGCCGCTGCCTTCAGCTCAGGTCATGATCTCAGGGTCCTGGGATCAAGCCCCGCATCGGGCTCTCTGCTCCGCGGGGAGCCTGCTTCCTCCTTTCTCTCTGCCTGCCTCTCTGCCTACTTGTGATCTCTCTCTCTCTGTCAAGTAAATAAATAAAATCTTTAAAAAAAAAAAAAGAACAACTATATTAAAAAAAAAAAGGAGACACTGTGAGTTTGGTGACAAAGAGAAGTGCATGACACTTACAAGAAGAATGCAAGTTGGTGCAGCCACTTTGGAGAACAGTGTGGAGATTCCTCAAGAAATTAAAAATAGAGCTTCCCTATGACCCTGCAATTGCACTGCTGGGTATTTACCCCAAAGATACAGATGTAGTGAAAAGAAGAGCCATCTGTACCCGAATGTTTATAGCAGCAATGGCCACGGTCGCCAAATTGTGGAAAGAACCAAGATGCCCTTCAACGGACGAATGGATAAGGAAGATGTGGTCCATATACACCATGGAGTATTATGCCTCTATCAGAAAGGATGAATACCCAACTTTTGTAGCAACATGGACAGGACTGGAAGAGATTATGCTGAGCGAAATAAGTCAAGCAGAGAGAGTCAAGTATCATATGGTCTCACTTATTTGTGGAGCATAACAAATAACATGGAGGACATGGGGAGATGGAGAGGAGAGGGAGTTGAGGGAAATTGGAAGGGGAGATGAACCATGAGAGACTATGGACTCTGAAAAACAACCTGAGGGTCTTGAAGGGGCGGGGGGGTGGGAGGTTGGGGGAACAAGGTGGTGGGTATTAGGAAGGGCACGTATTGCATGGAGCACTGGGTGTGGTGCAAAAACAATGAATACTGTTACACTGAAAAGAAATTTTAAAAAAAAATAGAAATGCATTTCAATGTCTTTTCTGTCTCTGCTAACAATACTTTTCCTTGTCTTTGCCTTTAAGTGTGTTTTAATATGATGTGCTTATGATTAAGTGTGATTTAATATGATGTGTGTGTGTATTTTTCCTCCTTGCTATTTATAGAGCTTTTGGTATCTTTTGTTTCATGATTTTAGTTAGCTTTTTGTGTGTATGTATATGATACACACACACACACATATTTCGTGTCTATAATATAGAATTTTATAAACTATATGTACATTTATAAAATTATATATACCTAACATTTATAAGATTAATGTTAAGAAAAATGAGCTACTTGACTATTTTGCTCCTAAGATAGACTAAAAATTTACTTTTATTTTTAAATAAGATGAAAAACCATTCTTCTGCCTACCATAGACTATATATCATATCTTATTACGTATGACATACCTTGTACAGACCTTTTTGGAGAAGGTAAAAATTGTGGGGTTTTTTTTCCAACAAAGTGAAAATTAAAGTTATTTCTAACTACACTACTGACTTGTATTCAATTTATATCTTTTATTGGAAAGAGAAATAGTACAAAAAGAGAGGGCTAATATAATGACCTAAAAAAAAAGAAAAATATCATTCTCTATTAAAATGGTCATTGAAAATTAATATCAGATCATTGTATCTTCAACTTACTGATCATACTAACGTACCATGAACTATAGAAATAGCTCTGTTATGCAGAGTTTCCCAGAGACTTGAAATTTATTATTTCAAAGTTTCTGCTAGGATCAAAATCCTGAAAAAGTCTGTTCTAGAGATTATAATATTTATATTTAACTTATTACCTTCCAATGTACATTATGTCTTTTATCACCTCCCAGAAGTTTCTATGACTCTGGAACAATTTTACTCCATTTACCTATCCCATACTCTGTGTTATTGTAGAGCTGTGTTTTTACATATAATTGACTCCATAAGAAGTTTATGCCATTTTTTGCAAAGTGATTATTCATTCATATGAACTCGTGTGATGCCCTTGCAGGGGCTCTCCATTTCTTCATGAATATTTGCATTTCCATTTCCCAACATTTTCCTTAACCTAAAAAAAATGCCTTATTATTTTTCAATGTCTAAAATTGAATTTGTGCTTTATAAGTTCTTCCCTTTTTACTGGAAAAGATTTCATTGCATCTTCATCTTTGCAGGATTAGTTTTACTAGTTTGTAAAATTCTAGGTAGACACTTGTCTTCTTGGAACATTTTAAAGATGCCATTCTACTGTTTTCTGATTTCCTCCATTTCTGTTGAAAAGGCAATTCTAAGTTTTATTTTTATTCCCATGAAATTTATGCTATTTATTCTCTCTTCTAATAATAAACTTTCCTTGTTTCTGTCTGACTCAGGGTTAGGTTGCAGGTTTTGTAAGGTTGATTTTCTTCCTCTAATTTGTAATTGTGACTGGAACATAGCCCTTCAGGTCCAAGATCCAGGTCATTCTTTACTGCCCTTTCTCCTTGGTAAATCTTTATTATTTGTCTCTGTGCCAAAAATTGCCTCCTCTCTGCGTTTTTGGTGCTTTCTGCTTTCTTCCTACCCTGTAGAACTTAGAAATTCCACAGATACTTCAAGAGAGAAGGCTGATAAACATTGGATACTTGGCTCTATCTGCCCTTATGTAGGACTTTGCTCCTTCAAGTCCTGACTGCTTTGGCAGCCCTGAACACCAGTGTTTTGTCTTTTCACATCTATGAGATTGTCCAAAACTCTTCTGGATTCTCTTCTTCAAATGGCTCTCACTCCTTTGCCTGACTCTAATCTCTCATTCTTCTTTGGAAAACTTATTGACAAAAAAAAAAAAAAAAGAACAGAACATGATAATTAATCAGTTCTTTCAATCTTTCTTGTCCTCTGGTTTAACTTAACCATGCACCAATGTGTTCTTCATTCACCATAGTCGAATATATACAGTCAATTTTTCTTTATAATTTGCACATGGACTAAATACTTTTTTAAAACTCAAGGCACCTGCCACAGTAGTCTCTCTAGAGACCCCAGTTGTTTCAATTCTTCATAAGCACTTCAAATATATATGCATGCACACTTATGTACACACATACAGGCATATACACACACATATCTGAATCATAGTTTTAGTTTCAGTTTTTACCCATCAACTTCACCCATTTATATAAAAGCCAATTGAATGTAAACTATGGTGGTTCTCTCCATTTCTCTCTCTGATAGTCTCACGATTGACTTAGGGCCTTACTGATCTCCTGAAATTGCCCTCACAAAAGTAATGAATGACCTTTTCAACACTCGATAAATGAGAATCTACTTTTTTCATATTTTTAGTATCTTTTCAATACCCACATGGTTAATCTTTATTCCCTTATGAATTCCCTAACATTTCTGGGTTTCTGAAGCTCTATTGAATCCTGGTTCTTTTAAAGCAGTCAAAGCCTAGTGCAGCTTTTCTTTTGATAATTTCTACTTCACCTCTTGGGCTATATATATATAAAGTTAAAATAAATGCTATATAGATTTAAAATCCATTGAAGATCATTATCTTATCCTATTTGCGTCTATATCTCAATAGCATTTTGTACACTGCAGGTATTTAATAAGTAAATTTCATTAAATGAAAACAAATCATCAAAATTTGAGTGTCCTCTATGTACAAAATTGTTACAGAAGAAAAAATTTCTTAGCAACAATTTCTCTTAAATGTTAAAGATATTGAAACTATGAGTAGCATAATCAGAGATATGTTTTTGAAAAATCAATCAAAGGGTGGTATGTGGTTAGATGAATTTAGAAAGTTAAGACATGTTGAATGTACTATTACCTGGGCTGAACTTTTTCTCAAAAATAAGAGTTGCTACTTGATGTTTGTAGACAACACTGCTTTGCCAAGAACTAATGATATACCTACCTTGATGTCTTTCAGGTTCTTCAAACTTGACCTATTCAGTACTAATACTGAATTAGTATTAATTAGTATTAGTACTATTAGTACTAGTACTAAGACTAACTAGTGTTAACTAGTTAGTTAACTAACTAACTAACACTAGTTAGTCTTAGTACTAATACTAGTATTAATATTACTATTAGTACTAGTATTAGTACAATAGTACTAATTGTACTAATTGTACAATTAGTACTATTGTTTTCCTCTTCTCACAAGCCTACTTTTCTCTTTCCTGTGTTTCTAAATTGGTGAATGATACAATTCAGATGGTTGCTTTAAACAAAAATCCAGTCATACTGGACTGTTTCATCTTTTTATTGCCTACAACCAGCAAGTTCTGCAGATTGTACTTCCAAATAATTCTTGGCTCCAACTATTTCTTTTTAATTCCACTGTCAACTTCCTTTATAAGCTCCACCAACATTGCAACTTGCAGAATTATTGTAACACTCTCAAAACTCCTCTTACTTTCTTCCAATTTTTGCCACACTGTACAGAATGAATGTTCTTTAGAAAAGGTAAATTCTCTCCTATCCCCCTACCCCCCCATGTTGCTTCTCCATGTCCTCATATCAGGGAGATCATATGATAGTTGTCTTTCTCTGATTGACTTATTTCACTAAGCATGATACGCTCTAGTTCCATCCACGTCGTCGCAAATGGCAAGATTTCATTTCTTTTGATGGCTGCATAGTATTCCATTGTATATATATACCACCTTTTCTTTATCCATTCATCTGTTGATGGACATCTAGGTTCTTTCCATAGTCTGGCTATTGTAGACATTGCTGCTATAAACATTCGGGTACACGTGCCCCTTCGGACCACTATGTTTGTATCTTTAGGGTAAATACCCAGTAGTGCAATTGCTGGGTCATAGGGTAGTTCTATTTTCAACATTTTGAGGAACCTCTATGCTGTTTTCCAGAGTGGTTGCACCAGCTTGCATTCCCACCAACAGTGGAGGAGGGTTCCCCTTTCTCCACATCCTCGCCAGCATCTGTCATTTCCTGACTTGTTAATTTTAGCCATTCTGACTGGTGTGAGGTGATATCTCATTGTGGTTTTGATTTGTATTTCCCTGATGCCGAGTGACGTGGAGCACTTTTTCATGTGTCTGTTGGCCATCTGGATGTCTTCTTTGCAGAAATGTCTGTTCATGTCCTCTGCCCATTTCTTGATTGGATTGTTTGTTCTTTGGGTGTTGAGTTTGCTAAGTTCCTTATAGATTGGGAGGGAGATAAACCATAAATGACTCTTAATCTCACAAAACAAACTGGGGGTTGCTGGGGGGAGGTGGGATTGGGAGAGGGGGAGCGGACTATGGACATTGGGGAGGGGAGGCGAACCATAAGAGACTATGGACTCTGAAAAACAACCTGAGGGTTTTGAAGGGTCAGGGGTGGGAGGTTGGGGCAACCTGAGGGTTTTGAAGGGTCAGGGGTGGGAGGTTGGGGGAACAGGTGGTGGGTAATGGGGAGGGCACGTTTTGCATGGAGCACTGGGTGTTGTGCAAAAAGAATGAATACTGTTACGCTGAAAAAATAAATAAAATGGGAAAAAAATTTAAAAAAAAAAAAACTAGTCTGGGAAACAAAAAAAAAAAAAAGAAAAGAAAAGAAAAGTAAATCCAATCACATCATGTCCTTGTTTAAGATGCTGTAAGTGCTCCACATTGCTCTTTATATAAACGCTAGCACGTCCTATAGGTTCTACCTCATCTGCTCCTCTTTTCTCTTCAGTCGTATCCTGTGCTACTTCAGACTTAACTTGTTCAAATTCCCTAAACAAGTCATGCTCCCTCTAACCTCAGGGACTTTACACATGCAGCCCCTCCACCAATAATTCTTTCCCCACCTCGTCCTCTGATTAATTCCTTCTCATCCTTTAAGTCTCAGCTTACATGCACTATCTTTTAGAAAGCTTTCCCAGACTCCCAAAATAGAGATAGTTGCTTCTCAGGAGCTCCCATAATCAAACTGCCATTTCATATAACTTATCATCATGTAATGTCATTTTCCATTCACTTATCAGTTTCCCGCAATGGTATTATTTGAAGAAATCCCTTACTGTAGTATTTTTCACTATCATTTTCTTAAAATCTAACAAAAAAGAATATGTGGTAGGCAATACACACATACACACACACATATGTAATACATATATGGAGATTTCATTACATAATTGAATTAATCATTTTAAGGCTTTCCAATCCATATTTATTGTTTTTAAAATAGTATAATAATCTGAGAGACACACATTTCAGAGAGTAAAAGACAAGGAAAAGAGAAGGAAGAAAGGTCCTTATTTCATAGGGCTTATTAAAATTTAGTTGGAGAACTAAAAATAAATACTATGCAGAAAAATATAGTTTTGAACCAGAATTATCATAAAACTTCCATGCTGTTAAATAAATATGTCGTATTATTTAGAATGACCTACCTGATATTTGAGGCAAGGCAGAAGGAAAGGACATGTTTGAACTCTGCAGCATTAAGTCTCATGAGTTCAAAACATATTTATGGCATTTAAGTAACTATCACTTATTTTTTAAGATGTCGTGTTTTCTTTTCAGATTAAATAATTCTATAATTTCCATAATTTCAGTACTTTCTGTGAGTTAAATCTCAAAAAAGATAATATGGGGTAAGTAACAAATTTATTTATTTATTTATTGTAGACAATAAATCTTTTTTTTTTTTTTCCTAGTAGGAAAGTCTCTTTCCAAGGAGTAGAATCAGAGAGTTTGTGAAGTAGATGGGATTTTGGATACACCTTAATTGTTTCTACAGGCAAATATAAGTGAAAAACAAAATTCACATATAAAAGAGCTCAAATACTGCCATGTCTAGAGCATGCTTCCTTCGGATTGAATTTCAAGATTTATGCGCTAGTGTCAGATTGTGGAGAACCTTGGAAGCTACATTAGGGAGTTTATTATAAAATAAGAAAACTTTAAAATCTGGAAGGCAGGGAGGGATGGCATGTGATAAAATACAAACTGGAGACAATAGTTGACAAATGATATAAACAGAATAAATTCAAATTCAAAAATAATCCTATCTAAAATTCTTTTTGATACAGATACTACCCCCTTGGGGATTATGCTGCTTTCCTAGCTCAAATTTCCACCCAGTAGCAGAGAGCTAGGCACAAGGCACTTCCCTGGAGTGCTTTCAATAAGAAGTTCTACCTCCAAGCTAGAAGAATTTCAGTGCCCCTACCATGGGCTGGATCAACTTGCACTTCCCGGCCATGTGTCAATTTGTTGTGAGATATTATTAAGACTTATTTAATTGCCTGCCTTCCTCAAAGCCAAAAGCTTTATGAAGACCATCAGGTTCTTTATTCCATTCCCAGCATGACTCACACTGAGTAGGTGTGTATTATTCTTTAAGTTAGAGATCTTGTCATTGGGTAAGGTCAAAAAGCTCTGGGGATAACCTGGTGTGTGTATGGATGGGCCCATTATCTGTCATGGAGGAGTTGAACAAGAAAGCCACTATCCCTCACCAGAGGTAGAATACCTGCTTAGAGCTCCAACACAGTGGCACTGTGCCCAGTTTCCTTCCTGGAATTTTTCCTCCCCTAGTATACCTGATTTATATTTTAAAATGAGCTGTTCTGTTCATTATTGAGCATTTGCAGAATATTATGCACTTACAAAGTACTTACCCTGTAAATTATTTTCATTCACACAAAGAAAGATGATATTCATGATATAGATATTTTTAGATGAAAAAACTAAGTAAAAAGATTGCTTTCCTATCACACAGCTGGACAGAAAGTCAGCCATTTATTTGTATCTTCCTGTGAAACAGAATATTACTCTGTAAGTCATAGTTATTAATTCCATTCTATTGCTTCTATACAGCCTCAGAAAGGCCTTTCTTAGTCTATGAAAGTAAGCAAGGGATAAAAGTGTCCCTTTCTTGAAACACTGGCTAAGTAGATCAAAACCTCCCCATTCAGGTAGGTAAGCAGAGGTTTGAGGTAAGCATAAATATTGAAACACAATACAAATACTAGTGAGAAATATATTCTCCAATACTGTAACTTTTCACTTGAATTTTTTAAAAAAGCTTTTGTTCACATTTTATATTTACCATGACAGTTTTTGGTAGATTGTATTTATAAAGTAAACCCACCAAAAAACTTTATGCTTTCCTGAATCTCGAGTTTATACCCACTTGATCAAAAAAGTTACTTCTAAGTTATTATGTAATATGTTCCAGGAAAATAAGTCTGCTGTCCTTCTACTCCCCATATGTATGTATGTATATATATATATATATATATGGATGGATATGGATACATGTATATATAAGGAAAACAATCTACTATCTTCTACTCCCCAAATATATATATAATATATATAATGTATATTTTTATATTTACTATAAATGTATTATATATTATATAATACTACATGTTATATATTGTATACTATAATATACCTATAGTATATATTATATTAACACACAACAAATTATACATTATAAATTTATATCACTTTACTATATATTTTTATATTATATATATTTTTACATATATGTATAAACATTGGCACTTCCAAAAAAAAGTATTTATTAACCCTTAAAATCACATTTCCAGGACTGCTTTTTACACATAAATTATTGTTCTTTAACCTGTATGTTTTTAAATGTGTTCAAAAATTTAATGATGTATATATCTGTCAGCATAAAGTATTATGTCTCATTATTTCAAGTTACCTAATTTGCATTGTACAAATCTCCCCTTACAAATGATTTGAATAATGAGGTTAACACTCAACGAAATCAGTTCAGTGTGATTTGTATTTAAGAAATAAACCAATCATCAAAAAATAAATAGACCACTTACTTGAAAACAAAATAAAAACATATCTTCCTGGAGACTATCAAAATCTATTATATTCCTTATTACTAGGCCATCAAAAAGAATGCAATCTTACTATTTGCAAAGACATGGGTGGAACTATTATACTAAACAAAATAAGTCAGAGAAAGACAAATACTATCTGATTTCACTGATATGTGGAATTTAAGAGACAAAACAAATGAACATAGGGGAAGGGGAAGAAAAATAAGATAAAAACAGAGTCAGAGGCAAACCATAAGAGACTCTTAAGAGAACAAATTGAAGTTTCCTGGAGGAGAGGTGGGTGAGGTGGTGAGGTAACTGGGTGATGGGCATTAAGGAGGGCACTGGATGTAATGAGCACTGGGTGTTCTATGCAACTGATGAGTCACTGAATTCTACCCCTGAAACTAATAGTATTCTATATGTTAACTAAATTGAAAAAAAAAAAAATCTATTACATTCCTAAAGCATACTGTACTTCTCTGAATTCCCTTCTCTGAATTCAGTGCTTTTGAAAGGTGAAATTAAGGTCGGCCAACAATATTCCACATGGAAATTACTGTTACATTCACGACTTCAAAGGATCTACCCTTATGCAAGAAAATACAAAAATGAAGTTCAAAAGCTATGGATACATCATCAACACTCTTTTTTCTCCCACTAAACAGTCTAGTAATCTGCAGATAATCTATAACCACTCTCTGACCAAAATCTGAAGATTTCTTTCAGTTATGTCCTTTTTCCCTTAGGCCATTTCACATTAAAAATTAGAATGACTAGCAGAAAAACCATATCTAAGTAATTGTGAAGTTAGAATTGTTAAAAATTATTAAAATTTATAAATTGTATTTACCCTAAAGATACAAGTGTAGTGATCTGAAGGGGCACATGCTCCCGAATGTTTATAGCAGTAATGTCCACAATAGCCAAACTATGGAAAGAACCTAGATGTCCATCAACAGATGAATGGATAAAGAAGAGGTGGTATATATATACAATGGAATACTATGCAGCCATCAAAAGAAATGAAATCTTGCCATATGCGATGATGTGGATGGAACTACAGGGTTTTATGCTTAGCAAAATAAGTCAATCAGAGAAAAACAATTATATGATCTCCCTGATATGAGGAAGTTGAGATGCAATGTGGGGTGTTTGGGGGGTAGGAAAAGAATAAATGAAACAAGATGGGATCAGGGAGGGAGACAAACCATAAGAGACTCTTAATCTCACAAAACAAACTGAGGGTTGCTGGGGGGAGGTGGGTAGGGAGAGAGTGGTGGGGTTATGGACATTAGGGGAGGTATGTGCTATGGTGAGTGCTGTGAAGTGTGTAAACCTGGTGATTCACAGTCCTGTACTCCTGGGGCTAATAATACATTATATGTTAATAAAAATTTTTTAAAAAATAAAAAATAAAAAAATTGAGATTTTGGAGGATTATTTATTTTCAAAAATTTCTAATCCTAGTCCATAGCCACACTGCCTATTCCTGAAGTGACATTATTTCAATTAAAAAAAAAAACCTAATTCATTATTTAGTCTTTCACTTGAGGTCATGAAAATTATTTTAGGAGTTTTTATAATGGTCCATGTTTTAGCAGAAAAAGTATCCAATGTACATGGCATATTCTTTGCCTACAAAATATTCCGCTATTAGCAAAGCAGTTTTTGGTACTTCAATTGAAATGTAGATACATAAAATTAAGAGACTCCTTCTGCAGTAAATAATTCCAAATACTTTTAAAAACCTTTCATTTAAAAAGCACTCACCTTCTTCCTTAGATAAATATATTCAATATAACTTCCAGTTCTTATTTCTATGCATAAGTCAAATGCCTTTCGTCAAAAAAATAATGACATAAAATTATGTTATCTAGTCATTGAACAAATAATTATTTTGTACCTACTGTGTACTAAGAACCATTTGTGAACAAAACAGAAATGGTCCCTACCCTTTTAGAGCTTGCTCTTTAATAAAACATTGTTCAATTACTTCAAGATTATTTTTCTTAGAGCACACTTTTCAGAATGTTAGCACAATTTTTAGATTCCTTTTAATGAATCTTAGTTTTTCAATATCACTATTAGAACAACTAAATAAAATGAAAGTATGATTAAATCTCTATCTTTAATCACATTATGGTACATCATTTAATTATTTATATAGACACAATATGTTCTAAGATATGACTTTACATTGTATACTTTCATACTCAGATATGCATACATTTAACACAGAATACCCAATCAGTCCTTTCTTCCTCTGAATGGTACTGATTCATCCAGAATTATGTCTCTGGAAAGAAACTCATGTACTTGTTATACCTGCTAGAGCTGAGAGAAAAATAAGTCACTTTGCTTCTCTGAGTTTATGTTAATAACAGAGTAAAACAATTTCTACTTTACCTACCTTATAGAGTTGTAAGGAGCCAATTAAAGTCAAAGAATAATTTTAATAATAAACTATGGTACATAATATATACTATAGTTTGCTAAGTATAACAGATAGCTATTGTTGCTATTATTATTCTTACTTCTTTAGGCGTTCCACCTACCCCTGACATTATTTTATATATTGTAATTGTACCTTCAAATTTTTAAAACAGGATTGAATAAAAAAAAATTGAAGTCGCCTAAGCTAACCAATGCAAATGTTATCTGTGTGGCCTCCCGTGTCTCACTTTACAGTCCTATCAACATATAGAGATCATAAATATATTTACATGAATATGCATGTTTTCATAGAATGTTTTATTTTAATAAGATTATGCGGGAAAAGATTAAATATTTTAAAAAACAAACCAAATTGTGGAAAGAACCAAGATGCCATTCAACAGAAGAATGGATAGATATGGTCTATCATAAGAAGAAGGTGTATCAGAAGAAGATATGGTCCATATATATACAATGGAGTATTATGTCTCCATCAGAAAGGATGAATACCCAACTTTTGTATCAACATGGATGGGACTGAAGGAGATTATGCTTTTGAAATAAGTCAAGCAGAGAGAGTCAATTATCACATGATTTCACTTACTTGTAGAGCATAAGGAATAACACGGAGGACACTGGGAGGTGGAGAGAAGTGAGTTGGGGAAATTGGAGAGGGAGACAAAACATTAGAGACTGTGGACTCTGAGAAAAAAACTGAGGGTTTTGAGGGGAGGGCGTGGGGTGATGGGTGAGCCTGGTGGTGGGTATTATGGAGGGCATGTATTGCATGGAGCACTGGGTGTGGTGCATAAACAATGAATTTTGGAACACTGAAAAAAAAAAAAAAAAAAAAAACATATCAACTGGCCTAAATGAAAACCTCCATAGTTTTTCTCTTCCTCATTTTTATTATTAATTAGTATTAAATAATAGCTGCTATCAAGTCAGATGTTACCCTAAGCTGTATTTATGCCTTCAGCTTCTTGAACTCAAGTTCAATATTTACAAAAGTCCTAATATTTTCATTTGATTATTTTAGTCTTCACTCATTTTGAAATCCCAGTTCCATCCTCAGATATTTCTGTTATCTTTCCAAGCTTTGATCATCCATATTTTTTTAAAGGTTTTTTTTAAAGATTTTATTTATTTATTTGACAGACAGAGATCATAAGTAGGCAGAGAAGCAGGCAGAGAGAGAGGAAGAAGCAGGCTCCCTGCTAAGCAGAGAGCCTGATGTGGGGCTCGATCCCAGGACCCCGGGATCATGACCCGAGCCAAAGGCAGAGGCCTTAACCCACTGAGCCACCCAGGCGCCCCTGATCATCCATATTTTTAATGAGACTGCATTCCAAATCTTCAACCAAGTCATAGACAGAACTCAAAAATAGAATGTCAGCTTTAAGTGAGCCTTTCACATGTTCAAAATCCCTTTATTCAGATAAATACTGTCTTACCAGTTGTGGGGTAAGCCCTTATTCCCCTCTTCAGAAAATATTTTTTTAAATAAAACTACAAGTATGACACAAGTCTGAATGACCAAACAATAACAGTAACTGGTGTGTACAAATCCTATCCTGGTGTTCCTCTTTAAGAGACATGTCTCAGAATATTTGCCTAAATAAGTGTTCTCCTGATGAAAGAGTCATGATTTTTACGTGGCAAAAGTACAGGGCATGGGCACAGAAAAAAGGAGACTGAGAACATAGAGAATCAACTTTCTTTAAAAAGAAGTTGCACATTAAGATTCTAGAAGAAGAGTTGAGGATTAGTGCAAGTCATAGCCCCCTGCACAGGAAACCAGTTTAGACAGGGGACAAAGTTGTTTCTAAAAGTACAGATGAGTTCAAAAGTTATGATGAATTTTCTGTGGTCAGAGGCCTGGGGTAGGCCTCCACTTTCAAGTTCAGTGAACTACTTCATCCTCAGTTCCTACAGAATTCAGTGTCCTTACTAGCACTGACAATGCTGTATTAAAACTATCTGTATCTCTATGTCTCTGCAGAATACATAAATGAATTAGCACCCAATAACAAAAGGAGGATATTTTTGAATAGAGGCCAAAAACAAAATATTCTGCATTTTCAGGACAAAATTATGTGGTAGAAACTCTTTTGGGTTTTGATTAAGTAAGTAATGGCAAGTACAGTTGTGTTTTTCAGAAAATTTAGAGAGAACCTAAGTCCATAGCTGGTCAGTTTGTGGTCGAAAGAGGAAGGACAATCAAGAGAATGTGAAACTTTGAGCTGAATAAATCTAAGTGATTATGAAAGTGCATATTCATGTCTATTTTTTATACCGTAAAAGATCATAAGCCCAGTAAAATGACTTACGAACTCTAATTTCGTACAAGGATGAAAAACACTTACCTGGATATGATCAGGAAGGGACACTGTAGAATAGGGAGAAGAAACCCTTTCACTGTGGTATCATGGGATTGCTCTCAGTCTTCTCCTTCGGTATGGCCTCAACTTCTTCATTCTACATTCCATTTCTGATTAAGCGGATATCCACTCAGGCAGCTGAGGGCATAGAGGAAATCATCTCATTCCCTCATGTGAGCAAAGAAGGTAATTTCAGCTTCAATAATTCCAAGAAGGTGCTAGTGCAGTCTACCATCAACTGACTAGGTAATGAGTTCAGAGGTGTTGGAGCCTGGCAATTTTAGGATGATTGGAATTCAAGGCATCCACATAATTACCAAAATAGAGAAGACTACTGCTAAACTCTTATAATTTTATTTTTTATGATTTTATTTAATATGACAAAATATGTACTATTTAAAGGAATTTGATAGAAAATGTTGCTGTATTATATACTGCTCACATCTGCACATATCCATAAGATATAATACTCTGTCTCTTATTAACACAAAACCCTTGAAGTCCTGTTTGTTGACTTATACTATTTCCAGGTTCTTAGAATCCTAATAAACAAAAAGTGTAACCTTATATCTAAACCTTAATGTTTGAAAGAACTAAAAATATGCTCCATTATTAAAAAGTTTTAAAACTGTCAAATAAAGCTGGGACAAATAAAGCTGTCGGCTGCCAAACTGAACCACTTCTTATAACTGAATCCTTTGCCATTTTACTGATAGAGAACTACTCTCTTTTCCTTTCCTTCCTAAAGGTTGCCATATACTGGAACTTTACTCTGCTCACAGTATTTTATTAATTTCTTCAACCTTTTCAAAAACTTAATTTCTGGCAGCGCCTGGGTGGCTCAGTGGATTAAGCCACTGCCTTCGGCTCAGGTCATGATCTCGGGATCCTGGGATCGAGCCCCGCATCGGGCTCTCTGCTCCGCAGGGAGCCTGCTTCCTCCTCTCTCTCTCTGCCTGCCTCTCTGCCCGCATCGGGCTCTCTGCTCCGCAGGGAGCCTGCTTCCTCCTCTCTCTCTCTGCCTGCCTCTCTGCCTACTTGTGATCTTCTCTCTGTCAAATAAATAAATAAAATCTTTAAAAAAAAAAACAAAAAACTTAATTTCTGTTATGCCAGGAATCAAACAGGGGAAGGGAGGGGTGGGAATAAAACCCTCCACAATTACTAGACTCACATAAAACTAATGACCATTATTTCCATGTCAATATGATTCATGAATTCTTGATTTAATTCTTAATCACATTCCTCAGTGCAATGTAAAAATATGTACATTTTCCAGACAGAAACAAAGAGATAGAATAAGTTATATAGCTGTGCTTTCAACTGACAATTAATTGATAAATAATGTCAATAAATCCAAGTCCAATTCTAACCAAAATAACATATTTTCTCCCATTAGTAAATGAATGATAATTTCCCAATGATAACCAATTGTGATAAAGAGGGGAATCTTTTTTTTCTCTTTCACAGTACTATTAGGCCATTTTATGCCCTATTTGATGGCCTGTTCTGTCCCAAATTATACCTACCTCTTGAAAGAGCCAGATGTTGGGGAAGAAGTCTACTTAGATGGGATCTTTTTAGGCTGACAAATCCATTGAGCATTATCAGTAGATTTTCATTTGATATTTGGTAAAAAATATTTTCCAAATATATTATCCCCACTTTCCTGCCCTCAGAATATATATCCAATGAGAAGAGTCCCATTTTTTTATTACTATGTACCAAATTACCACACACTTAACAACTTAAAATAACACCCATTTATTATCTCAGTTTCTGTAGGTCAAAGGTCTGAATTCTGCTCAGCAGAACTCTGCCCAAGATGTGACAAAAGGAAACAAACAAGTACCAGCCAGGACAATGGCCTGATCTGAGCCTTGGAATCCTTTTCCAAGCTCATCTGTTCATTAGCAAAAGTCATCTGTTTTCAGCTGAAACACCCATGGTGACTTGCTTCTTCAAAGCCAATAGCAGACAGCATTTCTGACTTCAAGATTCTTTCTTAAAGGTCACCCTGAATAACTTCCCTTCTGATTGAGTAAAAGCTAACTGATCAGAAGAATTATAATCACATCTGCAAAAATCCCTTCACTTTTGCCATAAAATTTAATTAATTCACAGGAGAAACATCATCATATTCACAGGTTCCCTCCACCACCAAAGAGAAGGGATTATATAGGGTATACCTTTTGGGGGGTAGGAATCTTAGGGGACATTCAAGAATCCTGTCTACCAAATGGAGAAAAGTTAAATTACTTTAATAATTCAGTAGCAGAATTTTAGAATCATCATTTACTTTTTAAGTATACCATAGACAAAGTCCTTGACTTATGATGGTTCAACTTACCGTTTTTTCACCTTTACAGAAATGCAAAAGTGATATGCCCTCAGTAAAAACAATACTTCAGATTTTAAATTTTAATCTTTTCTTGGGCTAACAATGTGCAGTAGCTACTGCATTACCATACATACAGATACCACATCTTCTTTATCCATTCATCGTTCATGGACACTGGGGCTCTTTCCATAGTTTGGCTATTGTGGACATTGCTGCTATGAACATTGGGGTAACATTCTGGGCCCACACAAATGTTCTGTTTTTCACCTTCAGTAGAGTATTAGCGAAATTACATGAGATACTCAACACTCTGTTATCAGGTAGGCATTGCTTTAGGTGATTTCACCCAACCTAAGCTAAAGTAAATGCTCTGAGCACATTTGAGAGAGGCTAGGCTAAGCTATGATATTCACTAAGTTGGGCATTTAAATGCATTTTTTATTTATGATATTTTCAACTTATGATGCACTTATTGAGACATAACCTTGTGGTAAGTTAAGGAAGATATGTGTCTCCTTATTTTAAAGCTGTTATGAATGACTTTTAATTTTACACCTATTTATTCCATACTTTAATTTCAACAAAATCTTTTTCCTACTTTCCTCCATCACTCTCCCCAGTCAACCAAATCCTTGTTGTCACTTATTTTCTCTCACTATGATCTTGAGCTGCTGAGAGATCTCCTAAGAAGGCAGAACACTGGTGTTTTCACAATCTGGCATCATGCCTCTACCTCATTAGTGAGTGCAGTTATGCATAATAAGAAATAAGTCATTCTAGGGACTACTCTATGTCAGAAGTACCTTCATTTAAATGAAATCAGAACATTAATTTGGGATTCCTGAAAAAAAAAAAGCTTTATTCCAATTAGATTTCTTCTTCACACCAACCTGCAAATATATTTGGCATTATTCCTTTTCTTCTTTTAAGAAATGTCCTTTTCAGAACTGAATAAAATAAAATTGGGATGGCTGGCACTGAGGTTATATGGGCCAAGTCTTGTTCACTTTTTCTTTTACACATTGCCTTGAATTATTATTCCTAAATCCTACTCCATAGCTCCACTGACTGCAAGTATCAAATAGTCCACTAATCTATCCCACTCTTGACATCACATCTGGAAAATCTACAATGCAAACTTCCTGAGGGGTGAAACCACATTGCCCTGGTGGTTTTTTTGTTTGTTTGTTTGTTTGTTTGTTGTTTGTTTGTTTTCATATTCAGAGATTCAATGCAACACAGAGAATAAAGAGCTTGAAATGCATTCAAAAATAGACCTGGGGCGCCTGGGTGGCTCAGTGGGTTAAGCCGCTGCCTTCGGCTCAGGTCATGATCTCAGGGTTCTGGGATCGAGTCCCGCATCGGGCTCTCTGCTCGGCGGAGAGCCTGCTTCCCTTCCTCTCTCTCTGCCTGCCTCTCTTGTGATTTCTCTCTGTCAAATAAATAAAAAAAAATAAATAAAAAATAAAAAAAAAAAAAAAAAAAAAAAAAATAGACCTGAGGGGGGCGCCTGGGTGGCTCAGTGGTTTAAGCCGCTGCCTTCGGCTCAGGTCATGATCTCAGGGTCCTGGGATCGAGTCCCACATCGGGCTCTCTGCTCGGCGGGGAGCCTGCTTCCCTCTCTCACTCTCTCTGCCTGCCTCTCTGCCTACTTGTGATCTCTCTCTGTCAAATAAATACATAAAATCTTAAAAAAAAAAAAATAGACCTGAGGGATTCTACTCTTCAACCTGGCATTCAAGGTTGTCCATACATAAGCTCACAGATAAATTCCACATATCAATGAGACCATAGGATAATTGTCTTTCTCTGATTGACTTATTTAGCTTAGCATAATACCTTCTAGTTCCATCCATGTTGTTGCAAATGGCAAGAATTCATTTTGGGGTTTTTTTGGTGGCTGAGTAGTATTCCATTTTGTGTGTGTGTGTGTGTGTGTGTGTGTGTGTGTGTGTGTGTGTGTGTTGTGTGTATATGGAGAGAGAGAGAGAGAGAGAGATACATCTTCTTTACCCATTCATCTGTCCCCGGACACCTGGGCTCTTTCCATAGATTTATTATTGTGGACATTGTTGCTATAAACATTGGGGTACAGGTGCCCCTTCAGATCACTACATTTGTATCTTTGTGGTAAATACCCTGTAGTGCAGTTCCGGGGTCATGGGTAGCTCTATTTTCAACTGTTTGAGGAACCTCCATACTGTTTCCACAGTTTATATTCCCACTAACAGTGTAGGAGGGTTCCGCTTTCTCTGCATACTCACCAACATCTGTCGTTACCTGACTTTTTAATTTTAGCTATTCTGACTGATGTGTGGTGGTATCTCATTTTGAATTTGATTTTGATTTCCCTGATGCTAAGAGATGTGGAGCAATTTTTCATGATTCTGTTGGCCATTTGGATGTCTTCTTTGGAGAAATGTCTGTTCATGTCTTTTGCTCATTTCTTGATTATTTGTTCTTTGGGTGTTGAGTTTGATAAGTTCTTTATAGATTTTGGATACTAGCCCTTTATCTGATATGTCATTTGTAAATATCTTCTCCCATTCTGTCAGTTGTCTTTTGTTTTTGCCAACTGTTTCTTATGCTGTGTACAAGCTTTTTATCTTAAAGTCCCAATAGTTCATTTTTGTGTTTGTTTCCCATATTATCTCACTGATATTTGGAATTTAAGAAATAAAACACAGGATCATAGGGGAAGAGAGGAAAAAATAAAATAAGATGAAACCAGAGAGGGAGAGGAACCATAAGAGACTCTTAATCATAGGAAACAAACTGATGGTTGCTGAAGGGGAAGGAGGTGGAAAGATGGGGTAACTGGGTGAGGGATATTAAGGAGGGCATGTGATATAATGAGCATTGGGTATTATATAAGACTGATGAATCACAGACCTGTATCTCTGAAACCAGTAATACATTTTGTGTCAATTAAAAAAAAAAAAACCTCACACATATTTTCCAAAACTTTTTAGCTCCTATTCTTCAATTCCTCTTTGCTATGCCCTTTTTCCCTACAGGGTGTCACTCTGTGTTTGCCTTATAGCACCCCTATAGCGTTCTCCTCATCGCAGTGTTATTTGATCTGTGGAATCTTTGGTGGTTCAACTTACTCCCCATTCTGCCAGTTGAGAACAACACTCCCACCATTCAATATTCATATTACTCCTTCTATACCTCAGTGTGGCCCTTTTATATTCTACAGGCTTTTGCAGTTATTTATATTGACATTTTAATTCTTCAACAGATTTTAGGTTCTTGGGAGAAACATTTTTTATCTCCCACAAAATTTGACACCCACAGCAGACACTAAATAAATAAATAATTCTTTAAAGAATCAAAAAATTCTTATAAGCATTATAAAAATTATCATAAGGCTTAAAATTGATAATTTTCCATGTTGATACTTTTCTGTAATTTTAGAAAATCACTAAGAAAAATAAGCAATGAAGGTTATTTCTCTCTTATTACCAAAACCCTTTCAAGGTGAATATTTGGTAACCAATGATGTTTTGAGTTTAATCAATGTTCTTTTTTTTTTATTTCTTCTTATGGCTATCCTAATAGTCCATCTAACTAATGGCATAATATATAAATTGTTAGGGAAAAATATTTTTAGAACTGAAATATCTAAAAGTGTCATTTTCACTTGAATATGACATACCATATATTCTATATCCATTCTTATGATGTATTATCCAACTAAACTTTAAAATAATAAGCCTAATATAAATATGCCTTCTTTATTTTATTTTCATTGAAATATAATTGACATATAGTATATTAGTTTCAGGTGTACAACATCATGTTCAACATTTGTATATACTATGAAATGATTACCAGAGTAAGCATAGCTATCATCTATCACCGTGCAAAGTTAACACTTGCTTTACATACTTTGGTGTTCCCATGTTAGGAGCATATATATTTGTAAGTGTTTTATCTTCTTGCTGAATTGATCCTTTTATCATTATAGAGTATTACTTGCTGCATTCTTTGTTTTAAAGTCTACTTTGTAGTATAGCTATACCAGTTCTCTTTTTTCCGTTTGTATGGAATACTTTTTTTTACAATCCTTCATTTTCAAACTGCATCTTTACAGCTAAAGTGAATCTCTTGCAGGCAGTATATACATGTATCTTGCTTGTTCGTTTGTGTATCTTGTTTTTTAATCCATTGTGCCACTATGCCTTTTAATTGGAGATTTAGTCCACTTACATTTAAAGTAATTATACATAGATATACATACTTATTATTTTGCTCATTGTTCCTGGTTGTTTTTGTGGTTCTTCTGTGTCCCCTTATTCTTCTCTTGCTCTCTTCCCTTGTCGTTTGATGACTTTCTTTAGTGTAATAATTAGGTTCCTTTTTCATTTATTTTGTGTCTTTATTACAAGTTTTTCCTTTGTGACTATCATGAGGTTCACATGTAACTAACTAAATATATAACAATATATTTTAGGTTGATAGAAAATTAAATTTGAATACCTTCCAAAACTCTACACTTTTGCTTCCCTTCCATGTTTTTGATGCCACACTTTACATCTTTTTACTTTATGTATCCCTTAACTAATTACTGTAGTCTTAATTAATTTTAGCACTTTTGTCTTTTAATCCTCACGGTAGGTTTGTATGTGATTAATGTACTACTTTTTTATATATTTATCTTCTTCAATGAGATTCTTACTTTCATATATTCTCTTGTTATTAATTAGGACCATTTATTTTCAGCTTAACGAAGTCCCTTTCACATTTCTTGTAAGGTTTAGTAGTGATAAATTCCTTTAACTTCTGCTTATCTAAAAATTTTTTATCTATTAATTTTGCATGATAGCCTTGCCAGGTAGAGTATTCTTGGTTGGAAGTTTCTTTTTTCCTCTCAACACTTTGAATACCCCATGCCTCTTTCTTCTGATCTGCAAATATTCTATTCAGAAATCTTCTGATAGCCTTATGGGATTTTCCCTGTATGTCACAATTTGTTTTCCTCTTGTTGTTTTTAAGATTCACTTTTTAGGTTTACTTTTGACATTTTAATTGTAATATGTTTTGATGTGGATCACTTTGGGCTCATCTTACTTAAACTCTCTGGGCTTCCTGGACCTGGATGTCTGTTTTCTTCCCTAGGTTAGGGAAGTTTGCAGCCATTATTTCTTCAAATAAGTCTTCTACTCCCTTTCTCTTCTTCTGGGACCCCCATAATGTGAATATTATACCACTTTGTCCTACAGATCCCTTAAGTTATCTTCATTTTTTTAATTATTTTTTTTCTTTTTCCTGCTGCTATTCTGTCTGGGTGAGTTCCATTGCTTTGTCTTCCAACTTGCTGACATGCTCTTCAGCATCATCTTACCTGCTATTGAACTACTGTAGTGTATTGTTCAGTTCAGTTATTGTATTCTTCAGCTGTGACTTCTGTTTGGTATTTTTTTATATTTTCTATCTCTGTTAAAGTTCTACTGTGTTCATCAATTCTTTTCCTGAGTTTGGTGAGCATCTTTATGACCATTAACTTGAATTTTCCAATAGACAGATTACTCATCACTATATTGTTAATATCTTTTTCTGAAGTTTTGTTTTGTTCTTTCATTTGAAATATGTTTCTGTTTCCTCATTTTGCTTGGCTCTCTGTGTTTGTTTCTATGTATTAGGGACAGGAACCACCTCTCTCAGTCTTGAAAGAGTGGCCTTCTATAGATGTTAATAATCCTCATTCAACCTTGTCCTTTCTCTTGGTTTTCTCTCAAACTTAGTGAAATTCTAAATACCTTGATTTAGTCTTGATATGTCCCCATTGGTGAATGTATGCTAAGACCTATCAGTTTTCCAAATGGAGGAATCTTATTTAGCAGCTAGTTTCAGGCTGATTAGAAGCCAGATCCAGAGGCAACAGCTTTAAAGTATGAAACTATATATAGTCCTGTGGGGACATGGACCCTGAAGGACTCCAGAATGTATCTGGAGGTGTCCCCTGGATGACAGTCACAAGTCCCTCCAGAAGATGCTTCTACATTAGCAAATGAATTTTCTTTCCATATAACCTAGACACTTCTTAAAGTGCTAATTTTCCCTGGATCTCATGGTGAGGGAAACCACATGCAAGCCCTTTAAAGGGGGAATCTCAAACAAACAAACAAACAAAAAATAATAAATAAAATAAAATAAAGGGGGAATTTCCTCTAGCATTTTAGGTCCCTTGACCATTAGCCTCATTGATTTTCTAAGCCAGACATTTTGGGGGCTTGTCTCTCCAATGCAGATTCCAAGGGTTAGGGTGCTAGATATGGGGCACCAATCCCTCACTCCTCCAATAGAACTGCCAGCCTGGTAAGTTCTCTCCCTACTATGTGCTGCTGCACCAAGAGATGGGATTTGGGCAATATCATGTCTCTGACTCTCCTACCCTCTCCATGTGGTCTTTTTATCCTTTGCTGTGGAGAAGCAGTTCATCTAGTTTTCAGACCTTTTTCAGAAGCAAATTATCCATTTTTAGCTGTAGATCTAACGTGTTCATGGGATGAGGGGTGTTTAGAATCTTCTTATATTGCTATCTGGCAAAGTCTCAGCCTTTGTTACTGATAATACTAAGTGCCAAAGAAATCCCAAATGGCCTAAGTTCTATAAATTATAATTTCTGGTTAGAATTAAAATGCATTTTAAAAGGAAATATTTCACAAAATTTCATTATGTGGTTATAATTATATATGATGAGGGGAAAGGGAAGATGAAGTAGAACATTAATAGAATCTTCTTCTATTCAGACTACTGATGATGACTTTCCTTGTTTTGACCTTCCTATGGCAGATATGTAAATTTTGTTTGCTTTCTTTTTAGGGAATGCTTAAACATTTAGCTTATCTAAGGTGCAATGACCTGAATAATAGAAGCAGAGAAAACTGCTAATTTAGAGATTTTAAATGGGTAAACCTTGTAAATGGATTATGGAAATTTAAACATAACAAATCAGCTTTAATCATGTAGTTAATGAACTTCCACAATTTAACTGTGAACTTTCAAATGCTGGGTTATGTTTATAGTCAAAGTCAAGTATGCATAAGCCAAGGGTACATAAGAAATAATTTAAAGGTCTTTATAACTTTTAGAGACTTCTGATGCTTTCTCTGAGTTTATAATATTTTCTGCACACCAATCTAGTAACCAAGTTAATCTTAAACTATTTCATTTAAATTTTGATTAGAATTGACATCCTCCTTCCCCTGAAATTAATACTACACTATATGTTAACTAACTTTAAATAAAATCTTGAGAGAAAAAAAATAAGAACTTGACATCCTACTACAGACTGAGTTTATTAGAGGCAGATATTTGTGTTCTGATATTCATTTCTCTTTCTACTCTTATGAGTTACATATAGAGTAGTCAATAAATGTCCAGTGACTCAAACTCTGTAGAGCTTCAGAACCAAACTACTATTTTTCAACATGATTACTACAGAGAACATATGGAAAATGAACCCTGGCCTAAAAATTCTTATCATCTCTCTCATCATTACCTGTGAAAGCATTTCATCATAGTTTGAATCCTTTATGTTAGAGGTTGGCTGAGGCCTGGAGTAAAGAATGAAAATGTGACAAATGGCCACTTATTGGTCATTAACTATCATGATTAGAGCAGTCTGCCTCTCAGAGTGAGGGTCAGCATTAAGAAATGAAACCATTCTTTAGAGTATCCTCTTGATAGAAATGAAGCTGTTCATTATCTGATCATTAGGGTCCATGCCAAATAAAACACATCTCTCACACAACCAAAGTCTTAATTGTTCATTTAGTTATTGGCTTAAATGGGAAGCAATGAAAAAAAAAAAGCAAATAACTAAGCAACTGTACAATCTTCAGACCCTTATCTAAGTGTAGGATGATGTTTAACGCTAACAAAATAGCTCAGGGCAAATAACTACCGAGAGCAACTCTGAGAGATTATATGTGGCACCCAGCCACATATAGAACTACAGTTATTCATTTAGCTTAAAATTGTAGTAATTGCTATCTTGCCTCACTACTGAAGTAACAAGTCTCAAAAAAACTTAATTAAAATACTTGAAAATCAGTTTTTTTTAAGTTACATAGATATAAACTAATGAATTATCATGCTTAGGAATGATAAATAGGTAAAGGAAAAGAAGATAACAAATAAAGTTAAAGAGACCCACACGATAGTGTATGTAGAAATAGCATAGAAATGTACAAAGACAGTGCAATAGTGACAAACATCTAGATGCTAGCAGCAATATAAGGCAAGATTGTTTATTGGGTATTTGAGAATTCTCAGTTCTTATCAATTATTTACAAATTAATTTTATAGTGCTTGGAAATATCAGCTAAGTCAAATGAGCCTTAGTTCTCACATTAATAATAAGTGATTGATATCTACCTTAACTTATTGGGTTATTGGAAGGAATTAAGAAGCTGCTTCAGAAATTTTGAAGTATTCTGGGATACATAAAGTCTAGGAGGAAATATGGCTGACTTGGCTCCTCCCCTTGGCTCAAAGCCTTGAACTATTGTCAAGGAGAGAGGATATATCCATTAGGAAGAATACTGTTGAAAAACGTGTTACATTCTTTAGTTTTGGACTTCACTTGTTTGGGTTGTATATGTAAGGAGCTGAACTAATTTGATCTCATGATTACCTTTAGTTTTGAAGGTACCCTTCTAAAACATCTTTTTTCCTCTTTCTTCTGTTGAGCTGTCCTCCTTATCTTTTGATCTACAGAGCTAAAATGATCACAGTAGGGCAGGAAAGAGAAAAAAGGAAGGCAAAGACTTAGGGTTTTCTTAAGAGTTTCCAATGATAGTGAATAGGAACATTAGACTCCTTCTAAGCTATTATTCAGTACTGTTCACCTGTTCACAGTGGTAGAAATGAGGTCATAAATTCAGAGTTAAATGTTTATGGGTCCAGAAATTTTAAAATTGTATTTGGTTCTTGGATCTCTCCAAAATCTGAGGGTAGGGAAAGAGGAACATGAGGGTAATGATATCTTAGTGCTGCTATCTAGTCTTCCTAACAAATCTTAGGACATGTGACCTATCCCACACTTAACAATCCCAGGGCAATGAGAGTATTCCATTAAAAACAAAGAACAGATATTGGAACCAGATCACACAGGCAGAGTAGGAGGAAACCTTCGTTCAAAAGGGAGAAGGAAAATCAAAGATGTGGTTAAATTGAAAAATGTTCTAGAATTAGTTGACAAAAACAGTGCTGTTGGACAGTTTAGAGGCAGCACATGAATCAAAAATTGAAAGGTAAAAGTAAGGATTTCAACTATTGAAAGGAGAAGAAAGTTGCTCAGAGTCTACAACAAGTGAGAGAACAGGCATACCTTGGTGACTTAAAGAAAAGAGAAAGAGAGTAAGAGGCTCCTAGGACATGGAGCCAAGACAGATTTCATGGGCACCAAGCTATGTAGGCACAAAAGATCCCCCACGTGTTTTAATGCTTTGTCAGCATATTGACATTTTTAATAATATTTAAACAAGAAATTCTGCATTTTCATTTTGCAATGTGTCCACAAATTATGCAGCCAATCAATCTAAGAGTCTTTGTAAGTATCCTTGTACCCCACATGTAAAACCCCTTTTAAGATTCTCTTTGCTGTGTTATAATAGCCAACTCACTACAGGCAGACTCTAGAGTGAATCAATTCCCCAAAGCTGGCATACTCTTAATAAAGAGGACATACAGGAATGGTAGCAAGTATAGGGATAGAGGATAGAAAAATAATACCAAGAAGAAAAATTGTTGTAAAGCTTTTGCACAGCAAAGGAAACAGTTAACAAAACCAAAAGACAACTGACAGAATGGGAGAAGATATTTGCAAACAACATATCAGATAAAGGACTAGTATCCAAAATTTATAAGGAACTTAGCAAACTCAACACCCAAAGAACAAACAATCCAATCAAGAAATGGGCAGAGGATATGAACAGACATTTCTGCAAAGAAGACATCCAGATGGCCAACAGACACATGAAAAAGTGCTCCACGTCACTCGGCATCAGGGAAATACAAATCAAAACCACAATGAGATATCACCTCACACCAGTCAGAATGGCTAAAATTAACAAGTCAGGAAATGACAGATGCTGGCGAGGATGCGGAGAAAGGGGAACCCTCCTCCACTGTTGGTGGGAATGCAAGCTGGTGCAACCACTCTGGAAAACAGCATGGAGGTTCCTCAAAATGTTGAAAATAGAACTACCCTATGACCCAGCAATTGCACTACTGGGTATTTACCCTAAAGATACAAACGCAGTGATCCGAAGGGGCACGTGTACCCGAATGTTTATAGCAGCAATGTCTACAATAGCCAAACTATGGAAAGAACCTAGATGTCGATCAACAGATGAATGGATAAAGAAAAGGTGGTATATATACACAATGGAATACTATGCAGCCATCAAAAGAAATGAAATCTTGCCATTTGCGACGACGTGGATGGAACTAGAGGGTATCATGCTTAGTGAAATAAGTCAATCAGAGAAAGACAACTATCATATGATCTCCCTGATATGAGGACGTGGAGATGCAACATGGGGATTAGGGGGATAGGAGAAGAATAAATGAAACAAGATGGGATTGGGAGGGAGACAAACCATAAATGACTCTTAATCTCACAAAACAAACTGGGGGTTGCTGGGGGGAGGTGAGGTTGGGAGAGGGGGAGGGGGTTATGGACATTGGGGAGGGTATGTTCTATCGTGAGTGCTGTGAAGTGTGTAAACCTGGCGATTCACGGACCTGTACCCCTGGGGATAAAAATACATTATATGTTTATAAAAAAAAAATTGGAAGGGGAGACGAACCATAAGAGACTATGGACTCTGAAAAACAACCTGAGGGTTTTGAAGGGTCGGGGGTGGGAGGTTGGGGGAACAGGTGGTGGGTAATAGGGAGGGCATATATTGCATGGAGCACTGGGTGTTGTGCAAAAACAATGAATACTGTTACACTGAAAAAAAATAAATAAATTTAAAAAAAGGCATCTTGATATTTTAAAGAAAAATTCCCCTTATCAACTATCAACAAGCTTATTTTCACAAACAGCCAACGACACAGTAAACAGATATGAGAACTTCCCAAATACCTTTTTAACTGAAACAAGACTTTCCAGACGCAGTAAGTAAGCCACATTTGCACTGACTAAGCATTTAAGTAGCTTTTATTTTATCAATAAAATAATATAAAGGCTATGAGGAGGTACAATTTGTTATGATTTATAAACTATTTGTTAGGGAATAAAATCTTATGGATTTATGTTTACTCCCCTTCTTTTTTACTATTTATAGCAATTGTAAAAAACTAAATGATTATGAAAAGAAAACTTATCTTTATTTTAAGATGGCAGACTAGAGCATATGATTTACAGAAAACTCTGCCTGTCTTGTCCGGCAGTATAACACAAATACATTTTCTTACAAATAGCCCAAGTAGATTTTTTTTTCCTACCTAACTGTATTTCTCCTTTGATCAACAATTTTGACTTTGATGCCATAAAGAGTAAGTCATTTTCTATCACAGTAAGATGTCAGAGTCAAACTGCTAATTTCTTTTAAAATGAATGACCAGAAATATTTAGTCCATCCAAACTGAGTTATTTCAGGAATCTACCTAATTGCATAATTTAAATAACCTACAAAAATTTCAGCATAGTCATAAAAATACCAATCCAGTGAAGAGCCAAAATTTCAATGTGGTTTGTTAAAAGCTCAATGACCTTTGTTGGACTACTCTGCAAGCTTCAAGAAGAAGATCTCATGTAGAGTTGACTGGTGTCACGGTCATGCTTCTAGTAGAGTATGACCTTCAATCAAGGGGGCAGCAAAATATCAGTGATGAAACATGCATGGAAAAGGACCTACTGACTTGCAAGAATTTTCCTGGACATTATCTAACCTCCTGTGTCAGAGCAAAAGATCAAATGCTGAATGAAATTTTAATAAGTGCTGCTTTTAGAAGAGAAATAGCTAGCAGTTTATTTTCTGATAAGAAAGAAGAGGAATAGAAAATAGTTGACTTTCTGATTTATCTGTATTTCTAAACCTAGAATAAAGACAAATAAATTACACATATTTCCCAGGCCCTAGGAATAATATAAGGATGGCTACAAAGAGAAATCTCAATTTGGATGCTCCTTGAACATTCTTGAAAATAAAATATACTGACTTTAAGATGGGTATTAAGGAGGGCATGGATTGCAAGGAGCACTGGGTGTTATATATAAACCAAGAATCATGGAACACTACATCAAAAACTAAAGATGTACTGTATGATGACTAATATAACACAATAAAACAAAGAAAAAAAAGAAGATAATTTCTAGATAGATAGATAGTTTCTCTCATATATGTATATGCATGCCATTCTTCTGATTGCTAATGGGAATTACTGGGATCAAAAGAAAAAAATATACAGTGTACCTGACATGGTGAGCTTTCAACAACTTTTACTGAAGTATAGTTGACATGCAATATTACATTAGTTTCGGTGTGCAACATGGTGATTCAACATTTATATATATTACAAGATGATCACCAAAGTAATATATATATTACAAGATGATCACCACAGTATTACAAGATGATCACCGCATCTAACCACCATCTATCACCATACAAACTAAAATATTGACTATATCCCCTATGTTTTACCCACATCCCTGGGACTTACTTATTCTATAACCAGAAATTTGAATCTCTTAATCCGCTTCATAGTAACTCATTTCCCTACTTCTCCCCAACAACCACTAGATTATTCTCTGAATCTGCAAGACTGCTTCTGTTGTGTTTCATTTGTTCATTTGCTTTGTTTTTTAGATTCCACATACAAGTTAAATCACACAACATTTGTCTATATTTGTCTGACTTATTTCACTTAGAATAACACCATCTAGGTCCATTCATAATGTTGCAAATGGCAGGATTCCATTCATTTTTATGGCTAATATTCCATTGTATACATATACCATATCTTCTCTATCCATTCATCCACTGACGAACACTAGCATTGCTTCCATATCTTGGTTATTGTAAATAATGTTGCAGTGACCATAAAGGAGGATATACCTTTCTGAATTAGTATTTTTATTTTCTCTGGATAAGTACCCAGAAGTGGAATTGGTAGATTCTTTGGTAGTTTTGTTTTTAATTTTTTCAGGAATGTCCAAAATGTTTTCTCTAGTGGTTGAACCATGCAAATAGTGCATGAGGGCAACCTTTTCTCCAACACTTTCTCTTACCTGTCATCCTCTCCAACACTTATTGTTTCTTAACTTTTGGTAATAGTCATTCTGATAGGTGTACAGTGATATCTCATTTTGGTTTTGATTTCTATTTTCCTGATGATTACTAATGTTGAGTATCTTTTCTTGTGTTTGTTGGCCATCTGTATGTCTCCTTTGGAAAAAATGTCTATTCAGGACCTCTGCCCATTTTTTAATCAGTTTTTCTTTGGTGTTGAGCTGTATGAGCTTTTTATATATTTCAGACATATCATTATTGGATATATCATTAATTTAAGATATGATATAATAATCTTCAGGTTTTCACCCTAAGTAGAGCTTCAATTCTGTATCATAAAAAAATTAAGATTCTCAGAAAATCTCACATGCCATTTCTGTTCTTCCCATGACAATGTGACAACATATAAACACATGGAAGCCTATGAATAACAGAAGTGTTGTGCCTGGGGCAAAAACAGAAGAGTTCATACATTTGTGGAGCAAGCTCAGTGATGGGTCCAGACAGGACTATTGCTGGTACCGTCTGCTCCTTGGGAAACAAATACATTAAAAAAAGGCACTATTTGAAAATGTCTTCTAGTGTTTCACCCTTATAATGCTTCCTTTCATAATACATTAACAACCATAAGCTCAACATCTCCGCATGTAGAGTGGGTTGAACAAGTGCCACATTCGGAGGGCATGCCTCAGAAAACAAATTTTTCTTTCAGTTTTCTCTGATATCTGTATTTCTGCCTCAGTTTTGTAAGGTCCATAGTGTCATTAGAACAATGAATGTAACTCAAACAACATTCCAAAACATCATTTAAGCAAGTTCCTGATAACGTGATAAAACTCATCCCAAACCATGAGTTAATACAATTATTTCATGATGACTGAGGTCAATAAGTCACAATGGGGTTTTGAAATAAATAGGACTTACAAGATAAACAATGATGCTGGTAAAGAAAAAGTGCAGAGTTTATTATGTAACAAGGTGATGTAAAATGGCATGAAAAGATTTAAGCATAAAATTTACCCGTGGAAACACTTGACTTCACAGCATTTGGCTTTGAGTTTAATTGGCCCATATAGATGAGAAACTTATGGAGTATCTAATTTAGATCATGATCTACCTAAAACGTAGGGAAAACCTGATTCCACCTTAGTTTGTTCCAGGACTCTACAGTCAATCTCTCTCCTCTTATTTGTATAGCAACTAACAGCAGCCCAGGAATTACTATTGACAAAAGGTCATAATAAGATTTGACTTATGCTAGATGATAAAATCTTAACATATCAAAATCTCCTGGTAGTGCTGAAATATGAGATCTTCTCCCTTTCTCAAATTATCACCATAACCAACTAATCATTCCTAAGACTCCTAAGACATGTCAGTATGGAAAGCATTTTATGAACACAAGCAGTGCTCAAGTGAAAAAGAACCAGGACTCTCAGTTGCTTGACAGGATTTAAACAAAAACAGGATTGACAGGATTTAAACAAAAAGGAATTATTTCATTTAGAGACAAGGAAAAAGTCATGCAAGAATATGTGAAAGAATAGGTAGAAGCAACAGATATTGCATTTCTTGATTACATCAACCATAGTCTCCTTCATTTGCATATTTATATATTCACTTTCTAATGCCTGGAATATAAGTATTTTTTTAAAAAAGAGTCTGTGTGTCTAATTTACTTAAATATTCTTGATACTCTATTAATTAGGTTGATTTTTCACAATGTAAGTATAAGAATTATTCATAGCCACTATTTATTGATCTCCTATTTTCTAGGCAAAGAAAGATCTTAGTGAACAAAATATACATTGCCTACTCCCAAGTATTTACAGTTTAGATGCAAAGACAATTCAGTGTGTATCTGTGTTGGTATTTTATTTTTGTGAACATAATTCACGTCTTGAAATAAAACAGACATTGTTTACCCCACCATCTGACTTGGAAATAAAATGAATATTTGTTTTTTTTTAAATGTGAAAAAAGTATAAAAATAACTTTAACTGAAACAAGTAAACAAGCATGTATGTCATTAGACATAAACATCCAGAAGAATAAATTTGAGAAGTCATAAAGAAAACTCCATTAGGAAGGGTTGGGCTGGGACTAAAGAGACATTGAAACAATTCCCACAGAGTGGGTCACATTAGTCAAGGAGTTTATGTTCCGTGTTCTTATGGTCATGACAGATTTTTTTTAAGGTTTCTTCAAATGTTTATGTCAAGCAATGCTAGCCAAGTGTTGTATTAAATATGCCTTTCATGTCTATTGAACCATGAATTCAAGTCTAAAAGTTATTATCAAGATCAATAGCCAAACAAAAAATAAAATATCTTCTATAAAAACAATTTAAAAAAATGTAATTAGCTCAGCTCTTCTTTCTCAAGGTTCCTTCCCTTAAAATAGTTCTTAAATGAATGGTATTACTTTAATATTGTAAGAAGTATAACTTTTCCCTGCCATCTTATTTGTTATAAAATTATATTCTGAAAATATTACATGAACTTTACAAAACATTGCATTTAAAAATTATTTCTGGCACACATATTTGACATTGTGGCCTCAGAAGTGTATAATCTTCTATTCATTATATACTATCCATGAGAAGTAGCTCGACTTCTAAAAATGTGACTATAAAAGAAGCAATTTTAATTATAAAAACTTTGAAAAATTTAGATCCATAAGCTGTGGCAAACACAGAATCTTTGGGAGCCTACCCATTCCTGAGAAAGAAGAAATACTTATAAGCCAGGGAGTCAATGCCAACTTATTTCTGTTAAAATAATTTTATCACATAACAGCTACATATTTAAAAATATTTAATAGCTGTATGATATTCCATTATACAACTATAACATAATGTAATCAACTTCGTAGTATTAAATATTCATTTTATAATTTTGACTACTATAAAAATGCTATGATGCATATACCTTTATACATTAATACCTATACATATCTCCAACACTTTCTTTGAAAGTGCAATAGTTTAATAAACTGGCTATTTTAGGAGTTATAATGTATTATTTCCTCTAAAAATATATCCATATTCATCCCCACAACAAAAATAACATGGCCAACTAAACCACTTTCACAATGGATGTCATATTTTAAATATGTTCCAGTAAGACAGACAAAAGTAATATGTATTGTTGTTTAATTTGCATTTATTTCATGAATATTAAGGATAAGCTTTTTTCCTAGTTAGCCATTCAATGACTGCAGACTGTTAGCCAGAAAGAGTGGGCTGATCAAAAGACATGACCACTAATGCAAAAAGTTTTAGAAAAGCAACCTCTGCGAATACAAAGAAGCATGTGGAAGGTTTAGGGAGATGGAGGATATTCTGTATCTTTTTTTTTTTTTAAGATTTTTTAAATTTATTTATTTGACAGAGAGAGACCACAAGTAGACAGAGAGGCAGGCAGAGAGGGAGAGAGAAGCAGGCTCGCCGCCGAGCAGAGAGCCCGATGCGGAACTCGATCCCAGGACCCTGAGATCATGACCTGAGCCGAAGGCAGTGGCTTAACCCACTGAGCCACCCAGGCACCCCTGATATTCTGTATCTTGATTGTGGTAGTGATCATACAGCATTTGCCACAACTTGTCAAAATGTACAGTTAAAAAGGGTGAATTTTACTATACATAAGTTATAAATCAATAATCTGACTTTAAAAAAAGACCAAAAATATTCATACTGTGCACATTGGTAACCCCAAAAATGAAAAATAAAATAGTGTACCGAAAGTTTAAATGCATAAATCAAAAAAAGAATTTCAAAATGAAAGAACACTTGAATATACATATTGAAATGGCACATTGTAACCCAGGAAAAACTGACACAGAACAATGCAAATCCCTATTTTACTAAAGTGACTAAGCTTTAAGATAAAACAAATGAAACTCAGGTAAAAGTTAAATCACCCATGTGGCAGGAAAATTAGGCTATTAAATAAAAAAGAACAAAAACCATTGATTTCACAGTAGTTAATTCAGGTAGCTAATGTGTAGCTAACTTATTCAATAAATATTTTTCCACATGTCATATTGAGGCAGGACACTGATATGAGGCTAATATTTCCCATATAAAGCAGGACATTTTTTTTGTTACAGCTAAAGAGCAAATACTTCGTTCGATAACTTTTGGTAAAAAGAACTTTAAAATATACAGAAATAAGACTTTTCATGGATGCAAAAGGAACATTACATGCAATGATTAAATTTTTTTTTCCAGCACATATAAATTTGTTAGAAGGAGAGCTGATCATAAGAATGGCAGATCTGGCAGGAGGACATTTTTAAGGTGGTTAAATGAGAATTAAGGTATTAAACCTGAAAGGTCCTAACAAAATGAAAGGGAGTTAATACATATTTTATATAGGGGCCTTTTACCAGCATAAGTATAATTCAGGTGGACAGAGTTGTGATAAACTAGAAAATTAAGAAGTTGGGGAGCATGGAGTACTAATGCTAGTCAGGTTGGTAAGTCTAGGAAAGCCTCAGTGACATACCATGTAGGTCTCACACCAACAGATGGGCTTCTGGCTGAGGTTCTGCCTACCAGAAGGAGCTTCCCTCTAGAGGCATGGGTCTTTATTTTGTGAAAGACCAGTAACTCATTCCTTAATAGGAAGCCACCTTCTTGTCCCTCAGGTAAGTAAGCTTCCTTGATTCTCAGAAGATTTCAAACTCCCATAGATTTTGCCAATGACTAATCTGATTAACTGATAATAATTAATGAAGCTTATTTAAAATATATAAAGAACTTACAAATCAATACCCAACAAACAAATAATCCAATTAAAAATAGGCAGACACATGAAAAGACACTTCTCCAAAGAAAACATCCACATGACCAATGGACACATGAAAAGATGCTCAACATCACTCATCATCAGGGAAATGCAAATCAAAACTACAAGAGATACCACATCACACCTGTCAGAATGACTAAGATCAAAATATAAGAAACAATAAGTGGCGGCAGGATGTGGAGAAAAAGGAACACTTGTGCTCTGCTCATGGCAATGCAAACTGGTGGAGCCACTATGGAAAACAGTATGGAGATTCCTCAGAAAGTTAAAAAATAGAGCTATTTTTTAGAGCTATGATCCAGTAATCACACTACTGGAATAGTATGATTGAAAAGAATACAAAACTACCCAAAGAATACAAAACCTCTAATTCAAAGAGATACATATACCCCAATATTTATAAGCAGCATTATTTACAATAAACAAATTATGGAAGAAGCCTCAGTGTCCATTGATAGATGAATGGATAAAGAAAAGGTGGTATACACACACACACACACACACACACACACACACACACAGACCAGAATATTCTTCAGCCATAAAAAAGAATGAAATCTTGCCATTTGCAATGACATGGTTAGAGCCACAGGGTATAATGCTAAGTAAAATAAGTCAGTCAGAGAAAGACAAATACTATATGATTTCATTCATCTGTGAAATTTAAGAAACAAAACAAATGAGCAAAAGAAAAAAAGAGAGAAAATCCAAGAAACAAACTCTAACTATTGAGAACAAACTGACAGTTACTAGAGGGACATGGGTGGGAGATGCATGAAACAGGTGTTGCGGATTAAGAGTACACTATCTTCATGAGCACAGACGTAATGTGTAGAATTACTGAATCCCAATATTGTACACCTGAAACCAATATAACACTGCATGTTAACTATACTGGAATTGAAATAAAATTTTTAAAATTTAATTAATGAAGCTGACCTTACTTTTCAGTTGCTCCATTCCACTCTAAGACATACATTTGTTATTGTATTATAAAGCTGTCAGTGAATTCCAACTTGCTCCTTTGTTTCTCCAAGCAGCTAGAATTACCTCTTCCTGTACCTAAAAAAAGTGGATATGTATATTATTAAACATTGTCTTGATATAAAATTTGACAACCCCACATTTTCTCCACTTCTTTTTTTGATAGGTTGGGTTGGCACATTACTGTTCTGCTTGCCTTTATTCAGGGCATTTTCAATTTCTCTTCTGTATAGGTAAGTGATGTGATGTTCCAGGTGACTGGGTAGTTTGCCATCCTTAAACACATAATTTCCTACTTGGCTTCCTTATACCAAGCAGACTTGAACACATTCAATACATTGAAGTGCAAAGGATTTCCTCCATTTGCATTTTAAATATTTCATTATCCCATATACCTTCCATAAATCTAGATAATTCCCTCTGCCCATCTAACATAAGGTTGCGCTCTCAGCAAGCCTGTAGAGTAAATCTAAAGTTAACCAAGGAGGTCAAATATGAGGCATTCTGGGTGAACTAGATGTAACCTTTAAGTAATATAAACCTTTGTATTTTATCTCATATTGTTTATGAAAATCCACTTCACTGCCTCAGATACCATAGAACAAATTTGATATTGCGTTGATTCGACATTTCATGCTATTTGGAAGGTCAACATTATGAATATCAATTATTTTGATAGAGTGGAGATGGGCAATAGTAAGAATGTAATTATATCTGTAAAAACTTTAAAACACTGAAATCGAAATTAGACCTAGTGTAACATATATTAGGATATACCAGCTCTTGGGGAGAGAACAGATTCAGAAGGGTTTTGTACAGCTCAGTCTTTCAGTAGCCACAAGCTCTCCTGAGTCAAAATCTTCTTTGTTAGATCTTAAGGAAAAGGGATATTTATCTAGCCTGAACAACCACTGAGCCACGCGGAGGTCTGACACTATCAAGGACTCCTGACTGTTTAGTTAAGAGGATTTTTATGGTATTTCTGTTATTGAGAATTCTGGCATCCAAACATGGATAGCAAATATGCTGAGGTTTTTGGCGTAATGGCTTCAAAAAATGGTATGTTTTTTTCTGTAAAAACACTACTTAGAGGGATGCCTGGGTCCCTCAGTCAGCTGAGCAACTGACTCGAGTTTGGCGCAGGTCATAATCTCAGGGTCTTGATATCAAGACACTGGCCAGGCTCTATGTTGAGCATAAAGCCTGCTTAAGATTCTCTCTCTCTCCCCCTCTCCCACTCTCCACTGCTGCGCATGTGCCTGGACTCTTTCTTTAAAAAGAAAACAAAACAAAAAGACACTTTTTAGCAAAATATATTTACAACGAAAATGAATTTTTATTGCATCAATAAATAGCCACCTCAAAAGATCTGGTATTTCACTTCTCAGTTGTTAAGATCCATATAATGTTCAAAGAAACAATTTTTCCTCTGGCTAATCCACATGTTACAAGAGGGAAATTAGGAAAAGGATTAATTTAAGAATAAGAACCAAATAACAGAGGTAGGACCAGTAATTTATGTTCCCTACTTTGTTGATGAGAAGAAAAGCTCTCCATAAATAGGAAAGGACTAACATAAATATGCACATTGCCTCAATTAGCCAAGATCCATCAATAGAGAGAAAAACTATGAAGGAAGTGCCAATCAGAAAGGTGCCATGAGAAGAAATAAGAAGACTAGATCAGCGAAATTTTTATTGTTTTTCTAAAGAATTTGATTATATGGGGAGTTATAATAAGAACTTAGACCTTTCAGTTAGTTACTGACCAAATTTCTAAAAAAAGAAAAAGAATCATCAATTATTGCTCCTAAGAAATTAAAGCTTACTGGTCATTTTCATTTACATAAAATTTACTGAAAGCTGTGCCAGACTTTCTCATCATAGTTTGTCCTGAGTTCAGAAATTCTGCCACCTTAAATCCCATCCACATGCAAACACAAGACCTCACAAGAAAGAAAGCTCTAAAACTGAAACACAGTTCTTTGCATGCCCTTTTGGAGTTTTGTGCTACTGTTCTCTTCAGCTGGATGCTGTTTATAAGATCTGGGTCACCTCACCCAACTGTGCCTCACTGGCTGATACTTTTACTCAAAAATAAAAGTAAAAAAGTATTTGCTTCTCTTGTTCAACTTGTTTCAAATGGAATTAGTTACCTTCTCACTAAAATTGGTTCCCTCTCTCCCCACAATCCTGACTCTGTACCTGGCAACCACTAAGTACTGCCTTTGAAGTCCTGACATGTTTCTCAGCTGTATCCTGCAGCACTGTGGTCACTTTCCTAGACCAAGAACCTCCCCTCCCCCCCCCCCCGGACAATTGTGTCATCACCCTGAGTACCAGTTCTCCTACAAATCCATCTTTGAGAAAGCCATCAGAGAGATCTTCATCACATGCGCAACCAGTCACATTACTCCCCCGTTTACCATTCATCAGTGATTCCCACATCTAAATTCTTCCTTAGCCGGCATACAAGTTTCCCAGACTCAGGGTCCAGTCATGTTTCCAGCTTTAACTAATATGCCTTTTCTAGAACGCACCTCAGCTTACCTGCCTACGTCTGCTGCTGCTCCACTTTCTCCAGAAGGGTATTACTGACCATTCTTAGCTATGATTATGTCCTCCTTGCTTCCTTACACCCAATTCTAACCCAAGATCCCATTAAATAATCAGCCCTTATCATACAGAATTTCAACTATCAGTGGTTGTTAATATATCTACATAAAAGGTAAGAACTGAGAGATTTCTATCTCACTTGATCCCAGCACCTATGTATAAATCAGTCTTTAATAAAACTTTAATTAGATTGGCTGAACTTTCACCAGAGTTTCTGATCTAAGACCTATGACTCAGTGGAGTCCAGCGACCCCAGTGGATTTCCAGAGGCAAAGCCACTGTTATTTTAATCTTATACAGCAGAGATCTAAAATTGGGTATTACTCCACAGCATTCAGAAAATGTTCAAAAACTTTCAGAACAGTTTGGTCCTTCTTAGATAATCTATATATGTGGTCTTCTGTGTTTCCAGTCTATAGAATTAAAAGCAGAAAAGCAGCACTAGCTGCATGTCCTTAATGCTGCAAATCTACTACTACACTGTGATAATCATGAGATTTAGAATGACCCCCTTCATTCATTATAGGAATAATATGACCAAAAAAAATGTTTCTAACATTTCTGCTACCCTAAATATGCCATTTGTTCACCAAGCATTCAACTCCCTCACTAGCTTTCTGCCCTGCCATATCACACATCTTTTATTGCCCTCTGTGGCAGGTGTGATAGCAGCTTTTTATTCTTCCTTTTCTTTCTGTCATATTCCTGGAAGTGCCAACCCCCCTGCCTCTCCCTTGTTGATAAGTAGCTCTATAGACCTGTCACATCTCATGCAAGTCTTTGCTTCGTTGAAAGAACTTGGGACTCTGTCCACGGTGCTCCAGCAATAGCAATGTCAACTGCAAAAAGAAGCAGAATTGCCTGCCCTCTGGGAGCCTTTCCATGGAGAGTAGGGGTTGTTGGCCAGGGGCTGGGCCAGCCAAGAGAAGTCTATGCCCAACCTGAGCTGAAATTACCAGTGTGACTCACAGCCCTAAGAAAGCATTTTTAGATCAGGGATGCCGACTGGAAACAAGAAGCCATGCTAATATAAAAGCTTCTGTGAACTTCTCGTCGAATTTTCCCAATAAAAATAATGTGGTTAAAACTTAATTATTCTACTGATAATGCTTCATTTTGAAAGCATAGAGGTATTAAGGATTTTTTTCCACTAAACTTCATTTTTTTTCATTTCTTAAATTGTTTGTTCCAGCAATTCTAGACCATTAGCTGCTGTCAGAGTACTGTTTTTAAAAATATAAAGGAGACAGTGACACTCTACTGTTTAAATATAGGAGTGACCCATGTATCCCTTTTAGATAAAGTGTTCTTCTTTCCTTAATACAAGACACTTCACCTCTCATCTTTCCAGACTCATCTCTCACTCTACCTTCATAGGTGCTCTTTAATATAGAATGGAGACCAACATAACTTCTTGGTGATTTCTCTCATTATGCTACACTCTGAATTTGCCACAGTGTTACAAAATTCATTCTCTACCTGTAATGTGGTATCACCCACCACCCACCTTCATCTACTCCTTCCTCAATATGCAGTTCATGGGCCACCCTCTCTGGGATACCTGTCCCCTCCTGCCTCTGTCTCAATATTTGTTCTTAGGTTCTCTTAGCTGTCAAAGCACCTGGCATATACCACTATTATGACATTTACTCCTCTGTATTCCAGTGCTCTTTCTATTAGTCTGCAGCTGCCACAGGAGTATGAATTATTTGAGAGGTGAATAAGCCTCATACAGCTCAGTTACCATAATACTCAATAGCATCTCAATAAATGCTGTTAAATATATAATGATGAGCAAATATTCACCAAAGCAAGCTTTTTTTTACTTAAGTACCATGTCTGAAGAAAATATTTTGGCTAGTCTTTTTTGAAAAATAGGTAGAAAAAGTAACTTTTGCCCAAAAAAACAATTTTCAGTTTAAAGAATGATCACATCAGGGGTCCTTCAAATAGCAAGTGTTTCCAATGGATTTATAGGTTTAAAATGATTAATTAACTACTTGACAAAAAAACAAGAAAGAAGAGAGATTGAAAGAATTTTAACAGGAGAATACAACACCAAATGAAAATAAACCAAATGAAAGGACATGCGAACAGCAATAAAAGTGCTTCTGAAGCATTAATCAGAGGAAATATGATTCATTTTACATGTCTGATTTGCATACATTGCAGAAAAACTGTCCATTGTGTAGAACAAAGATGAATCAGCATCTTACTTCCCAGAAAAATTTTCATATGTGAACCCCTGAAGTAAGAGTTATAATATGTTACTTTTCCACTGTACATATAGATTATATTGAAATAATAAATTATATTGAAATAATATAATTAAAAAAATTATATTGTGTCTGTTTCCCAGGCAAGGTTATAAAGTTTTTAAGACCCCAGAGCATGTCTCATTCATGTTTACATCACTAGGACTTAACATAGTACATGATCCCTAGCACATATTTTGGTTACTGAATTGACTCTATATTAGAATATTATTACTCTATTGAATATGTCACATCCAGAAGACAATAAATTTCTCCTATCAAAAGGCATGTTTTTTAAAATAATGTATATTTCATATCTCAAAATCCAGAAATTGTGCAGTATACCTGAAAATACCCCAAATTTTGGAGTATACATATTTGTTTTCCAACTTCTCCAGCTTCTAGTAAAAATCTTCATTGCATATTGACAACTTCATTGCATATAATCATGACCTCAAGTTCTGACAACTATACAGACTGAAATTCAATCTTAAAAAAATCTAATTCAACATCCATTCATGTTAAAAACCCTCAAAGTAGGTTTAGAAGAAATATACCTCAACATAATAAAAGCCATGTATGAAAAACCCACAGCTAATATCATCCTCAACAAGGAAAAACTGAGAATTTCCCCTGAAGTTAGGAACAAGACAAGGATGTCCACTCTCACGACTTTTATTCAACATAGTACTGGAAATACTAGCCTCAGAAATCAGATAACAAAAGGGAAAAAAAAGGCATTCAAATTGGTAAGGAAAAAATATGACTTTCATATTTGCAGATGACATGTACTATATATAGAAAACTTTTTGAAAGACTCCACCAAAATACTACTAGAACTGACAAATGAATTCAGTAAAAGTGCAAGATACAAAATCAATGTATAGAAATCTGTTTCAGAGAGAGGCAAGACGGCAGAGGAGTAGTAGACTGAAATGACATTAAATCCCAGAAGTTCAGCTATATAGGTATCAAACCATTCCAAACATCTATAAACTCAACTGGAGATCAAAGAGAAGAAGAGCAATTCTAGGAACAGAAAATTGACCACTTGCTGAAAGGTAGGACGTGTGGAGAAGTGAATCCGAAGCGACAGAAAGATAGACCGTGGGGAGAGGGGCCGGCACCCAGCAAGCAGCAGAGCAGCAGAGCAGAAAATCAGAACTCTTAGAAGTCTGCTCCACTGAGGGACATCACTCCAGAGGCTAAGCGGGAGTGGAACCCTCATGCGGACAGTATGGTCTCAGGTCCCATGGGGTCACAGAAAAATTGAGGGTGTCTGAGTGTGGCAGAGTTGCCAGGTTTCGGAGTGTGGAAGCTGACGACAGAGACAGAGCAAGC
Organism: Meles meles; assembly: GCF_922984935.1. Taxonomy (NCBI): domain Eukaryota; kingdom Metazoa; phylum Chordata; class Mammalia; order Carnivora; family Mustelidae; genus Meles; species Meles meles. Next base: position 67,681,048 of record NC_060068.1, read on the forward strand.
AGTGAGCTCTCAGATTGGAGTTACCTTAAATCATGATCCAAGGCACAGTTGGACCACTGCTCTTCAAGCAGGGACCCAATAAGTGGCAGATCTGGGGAGACTCACCTTCCTTCTCCAGGAGGAGCAGTGTAGAAGGATCTGCTGGGTTTGGAGACTCCAAACGGGGCCATGCACCTGAGATAGAAATGTTCAGTCACAGGCCAGGTGAGCTCAGAGCTCGGCCAGAGACCAAATAGACAGGAGTTATTACTTATCTCTGAGCGCACACTAAGGAGTGGGGCCCCTAGCCTTTGGCTCCTCCAGACCATAGATTGGGAGGCCGCCATATTCATTCCTCTCCTCAAAGTGGTACGAAAAGCGTTCAGGGAACAAAAGCTCCAGAGAGTGAACCCAAGCAGATTACTTAGCCCAGCCTCTGGCAAGGGTGGTGCAATTCTGCCTTGGGCAAAGACATTTGAGAATCACTGAAACAGGCCACTCCCACAGATCTGCAAGAACATCCAGCCAAGACCAGGCTCACTGATCAAAGAGAACAGCCAAACTCTAGACTAGGGGAAAGCAACGCATAGAATTCAAGGCTTTCCCCCCATGATCCTTTAGTCTTAAATTTTTTTAATTTTATTTTTTCTTATTCTATTTTTTTAGCTTTTCCTCTTTGCTCTTTTAATGTTTTCAACTAGTTTATATTAAAAATACCTTTCTAAAAAAATCTTTTTAAACTTTCATTGTTATAGTCATATTTTATCTCCTCATTATATTTAACCTTATTTTGTGTATACATATAGGTTTTTTTTCTTTCTAAAAATTTTTGGGATATAATTTCTTCTAATAGATCAAAATACACCCTAATCTAGCACATGGCTTTGTTCTAGTCTCCAGCCTGAGTACATGCTCTCCTTTTTTTTTTTTCCCAACCAACTTATCAATTCCTTATTTAGAAGTTTTTTTTTTAATTTTCATCTTTAGAGTTATATTCTATCCCTTCATCATGTTTACCCTTATTTTTGTATACATATAAGTTATTCTTTCTTTAAAAAAAAGAAGGGAGGTAGTTTCCCCTAAGAGACCAAAATATACCCAAAATCAAGTGGGCTGCTCTGTTCTATTCACCAGTCTAATATATATATATTTTTTTTTTCTTTTTTCTCCCTTTCTTCTCCCCCTAGTTTTGGATCTCTTCTGATTTGGTTAGCATACATTTTTCTGGGGTCTTTGCCACCCTTTTAGTATTTTATTCTCTTGTTCATATATTCTTATCCAGATAAAATGACAAAGCAGAAAAAGTCACCACAAAAAAAAGAACAAGAGGCAATACTAAGGGCTAGGGACCTAATCAATATGGACATCAGTAATATGTCAGAACTAGAGTTCAGAACAACAATTCTCAAGGTACTAACTGGGATTGAAAAAGGCATGGAGATACTAGAGAAACCCTGTCTGGAGAAATAAAAGCCCTTCCTGGGGAAATAAAAGAACTAAAATCTGACCAAGTTGAAATGAAAAAAGCTATTATTAATGAGATGCAATAAAAAATGGAGGCTCTTACTGCTAGGATAAATGAGGCAGAAAAGAGAATTAGTGATATAGAAGACCATGTGATGGAGAAAAAAGAAGCTGAGCAAAAGAGAGACAAATACTACTGGACCACGAGGTGAGAATTCAAGAGATAAGTGACACCATAAGATGCAACAATATTACAAAAATTGGGATTCCAGAAGATGAAGATAGAGAAAAAGGGACAGAAGGTATATTTGAGCAAATTATAGTAGAGAATATCCCTAATATGGCAAAGTGAACAAGCATCAAAATCCAGGAGGCACAGAGAACCCGCTTCAAAATCAATAAAAATAGGGCCACACCCTCTCATCTAATGGGAAAATTTTCAAGTAATGACAAAGAAAAAAAATCCTGAAAGCAACTCAGCACAAGAAGTCTGTAACATACAATGGTAGAAATATTAGATTGGCAGCAGACTCTTCCACAGAGACCTGGCAGGCCAGAAAGAACTGGCATGATATATTCAGAGTACAAAATGAGAAAAATATGCATCCAAGAATACTATATCCAGCTAGGCTATCATTAAAAATAGAAGGAGAGATAAAAAGCCTCCAGAACAAACAAAAATTAAAAGAATTTGCAAATACCAAACCAACCTACAGGAAATATTGAAAGGGGTCCTCTAAGCAAAGAGAGAGTCTAAAAGGAGTAGATCATAAAGGAACAGAGACAATATAGAATAACAGTCACCTTACAGGAACAACAATGGCAATAAATTCATATCTTTCAATAGTTACCCTGAATGTAAATGGGCTAAATGCCCCAATCAAAAGACACAGGGTTTCAGAATTGATTAAAAAAAAAAAAGACCCATCAATATGCTGTCTGCAAGAAATTCATTTTAGACCCAAAGACACCTCCAGAATTAAAGTGGGTGGGGGGGGGGAATTTACCATGCTAATGGACATCAAAAGAAAGCTGGAGTGGCAAACCTTCTATCAGATAAATTAGATTTTAAGCCAAAGACTATAATAAGAGATGAGGAAGGACATTATATCATACTTAAAGGTCTGTCCAACAAGAAGATCTAATAATTTTAAACATCTGTGCCCCTAACATGGGAGCAGCCAACTATATAAATCACTTAACAAAATCAAAGAAAAAAATCCACAATAATACAATAATAGGAGGGGACTTTAACACCCCTCTCACTGAAATGGACAGATCATCTAAGCAAAAGATCAACAAGGAAATAAGGGCCTTAAATGACATACTGGAACAGATGGACATCACAGATACACTCAGAACATTCCGTCCCAAAACAACAGAATACACATTCTTCTCTAGAGGACATGGAATATTCTCCAGAATAGATCACATCCTGGGTCACAAATCAGGTCTCAACCGGTACCAAAAGATTGGGATCATTCCTTGCATATTTTCAGACCTCAATGCACTGAAACTAGAACTCAATCACAAGAGGAAAGCTGGAAACAACTCAAATACATAGAGGCTAAAGAGCATCCTACTAAAGTATGAATGGGTCAAACAGGAAATTAAAGAATTTTAAAAATTCATGGAAACAAATGAAAATGAAACACAACTATTCAAAATCTTTGAGACATAGCAAAGGCGGTCCTGAGAGGAAAGTATATAGCGATACAAGCCTTTCCCAAGAAACAAGAAAGGTCTCAAGTACACAACCTAACCCTCTACCAAAAGGAGCTGGAAAAAGAACAGCAAAGAAAACCTAAACCCAGCAGGAGAAGAGAAATAACAAAGATCAGAGCAGAGATCAATGAAACAGAAAACAGAACAGTAGAACAGATCAATGAAACTAGGAGCTGGTTCTTTGAAAGAATTAATAAGATTGATAAAATCCTGGTCAGACTTATCAAAAGGAAAAGAGAAAGGACCCAAATAAATAAAAGCATGAATGAAAGAGGAAAGATCACAACCAACACCAAAGAAATACAAACAATAATAAGAACATATTATGAGCAACAACACACCAGCATGGTTGACAAACTGGAATTAATGAATGCATTCCTAGAGACATATAAACTACCACAACTGAACCAGGAAGAAATAGAAAACCTGAACAGATCCATAACCAGTAAGGAGATTGAAGTCGTCATCAAAAATCTCCCAACAAACAAGAGCCCAGGGCCAGATGGCTTCCCAGGGGAATTCTACCAAACTTTTAAAGAAGAATTAAATCCTATTCTACTGAAACTATTCCCAAAAATAGAAATGGAAGGAAAACTTCCAAACTCATTTTATGTGACCAGGATTACCTTGATCCCAAAACCAGACAAAGACCCCATGAAAAAGGCGAATTATAGACCAATATCCTTGATGAACACAGATGCAAAAATTCTCACCAAAATTTGGCTAGCCAAATAGGATCCAAAAATACATTAAAGGGATTATTCAACACGACCAAGTGGGATTTATTCCTGGGCTGCAAGGTTGGTTCAACATCTGCAAATCAATCAATGTGATACAATACATTAATAAAATAAAGAATAAGAAACATACAATACTCTCAATAGATGCTGAAAAAGCATTTGACAAAGTACAGCATCCTTTCTTGATTAAAACTCTTCAAAGTGTAGGGATAGAGGGTACATATCTCAATATCATCAAAGCCACATATGAAAAACCCACAGCGAATATTATTCTCAATAGAGAAAAACTGAGAGCTTTTCCCCTAAGGTCAGGAAAACAGCACGGATGTTCATTATCACCACTGCTATTCAACATAGTACTAGAAGTCCTAGCCTCAGCAATCAGACAACAAAAAGAAATTAAAGGCATCCAAATATGCAAAGAAGAAGTCAAACTATCACTCTTTGCAGATGATATGATACTTTATGTGGAAAACCCAAAAGACTCCACTCCAAATCTGCTAGAACTTGTACAGGAATTCAATAAAGTGTCAGGATATAAAATCAATGCACAGAAATCAATTGCATTTCCACACACCAACAACAAGACAGAAGAAAGAGAAATTGAGGAGTTGATCCCATTTACAATTGCACCTAAACGATAAGATACCTAGGAATAAACCTAACCAAAGAGGCGAAGAATCTGTACTCAGAAAACTATAAAGTACTCATGAAATAAATTGAGGAAGACACAAAGAAATAGAAAAATGTTCCATGCTCATGGATTGGAAGAACAAATATTGTGAAAATGTCTATGCTATCTAAAGCAATCTACACATTTAATGCAATCCCTACCAAAATACCATCAACTTTTTTCAAAGAAATGGAACAATTAATCCTAAAATTTATATGGAACCATAAAAGACCTCATGTAGTCAGAGGAATGTTGAAAAAGAAAGCCAAAGTTGGTGGCATCACAATTCCAGACTTCAAGCTTTATTACAAAGCTATAATCATCAAGACAGTATGGTACTGGCTCAAAAACAAACACATAGATCAATGGAAGAGAATAGAGAGCCCAGAAATAGACCTTCAACTTTATGGTCAATGAATCTTCGACAAAGCAGGAAAAAATATGCAATGAAAAAAAGACAGTCTCTTTTACAACTGGGAAAACTGGACAGCCACATGCAGAAGAATGAAACTGGACCGTTGCCTTACTCACACACAAAAATAAGACTCCAAATGGATGAAAGACCTCAATGTGAGACAGGAATACATCCAAGTCCTTGAGGAGAACACAGGCAGCAACCTCTTTGACCTCAGCCACAGCAACTTCTTCCTAGAAACATTGCCAAAGGCAAGGGAAACAAGGGCAAGAATAAACTATTGGGACTTCATCAATATCAAAAGATTTTGCACAACAAAGGAAACAGTCACAAAACCAAAAGACAACTGATAGAATGGCAGAAGATATTTGAGATGACATATCAGATAAAGGGCTAGTTTCCAAAATCTATAAAGAACTTATCAGACTCAACACCCAAAGAGCAAATAATCCAATCAAGAAATGGGCAGAGGATATGAACAGACATTTCTACAAAGAAGACATCCAGATGGCCAACAGACACATGAAAAAGTGCTCCACATCACTCAGCATCAGGGAAATACAAATCAAAAGCACAGTGAGATACCACCTCACACTAGTCACAATGGCTAAAATTAACGAATCAGGAAATGACAGATGTTGGAGAGGATGCGGAGAAAGGGGAACCCTCTTACACTGTTGGTGGGAATGCAAGCTGCTGCAGCCACTCTGGAAAACAGCATGGAGGCACCTCAAAATGTTGAAAACAGAGCTACCCCATGACTCAGCAATCACACTATTGGGTATTTACCCTAAAGATACAAATGTAGTGATCCAAAGGGGCATGTGCACCTGTATCTTCACAGCAGCAATGTCCACAATAGCCAAACTATGGAAAGAACCTAGATGTCCATCAACAGATGAATGGATAAAGAAGATGTGGTATATACATACAATGGAATACTATGCAGCTATCAAAAGAAATGAAATCTTCCCACTTGCAATGACATAGATAGGACTAGAGGGTATTATGCTGAGTAAAATAAGTCAATCAGAGAAAGACAATTATCATATGATCTCCTTGATATGAGGAATTTGAGAGTCAGAGTGGGGGGCTTGGGGGTAGGGAAGGATAAAATGAAACAAGATGGGATTGGGAGGGAGACAAACCATAAGAGACTCTTAACCTCACAAAACAAACTGAGGGTTGTGGGGGGAGGGGATGTATGGAGAGGGTGGTTTGGCTGTAGTCATTGGGGAGGGTATATGATATGGTGAGTGCTTTGAAGTGTGTAAATCTGACAATTCACAGACCTGTACCCCTGTGGCAAATAATACATTATATGTTAATAAAAATAATTAATAAAAAAGTTTTTTAAAAAGAAATGTTTCATTTCTATACACCAATAATGAAGCAACAAAAATAGAAGTTAAGAAAAAAATCCCATTTACAATTGCACCAAAAATAATAAGATATCTAAAAATAAAACTACCAAAGAGGTAAAAGCTCTGTACTCTGAAAACTATAAAAAACTGATGAAGTTGAAGATGACACAAAGAAATAAAGAGACATTCTATGCTCATGGATTGGAAAAACAAATACTAAAATGTCTGTGTCACCCAAAGCAATCTATAGATTTAATGCAATCCCTATCAAAATGGCACCAGCACCTTTCACAGAACTAGAACAAATATTCTAAAATTTGTATGGAACCCTAGCCAAAACAATCTTAAAAAAGGAAAACAAAGCTGGAGACCTCACAATTCTAGACTTCAAGTTATATTACAAAACTACAGTAGTCAAGACATTATGGTACTGGCACAAAACAGAAAATTTCTAACAATAGCTCATTAGAACAGAATAGGAAATCCAGAAATAAACCCACAATTATATGGTCAATTAGTCTTTGACAGAACAGGAAAAAATAGGACAGTGTCTCAACAAATAGTTTGAGAAAACTGGACAGCAACATGCATGATAATGAGTCTGAACAACTTTCTTATACCAAACACAATAATAAATTCAAAATGGATTAAAGACCTAAATGTGAGACCTGAAACTATAAAAATCCTTTAAGAGAACACAGGAAGTCACCTCTTTGACACTGGCCATAGCAACTTTTTTCTAGATATGTCTCCTAAGGCAAGTGAAAAAACAACAAAAATAAACTATTGGGACTTTATAAAAATAAAAAAAACTTCGCATGGCAAAGCAATCAACAAAACTAAAATGCAGCCTATGGAATGGGAAAACATATTTGCAAATGACATAGCCAATAAAGATTTGGTATCCAAAATATATAAATAACATATAACTCAACACTCAAAAAACAAATAATCTAATTAAAAATGGGGCAGAAGACATGAACAGATATTTCTCCAAAGAAGACATCCAGATGGCCAACAGACACATGAAAAGATGTTCATCATCACTTACCATCAGGGAAATGCAAATCAAAACTACAATGAGATATCACCTCATACCTGTCAGAATAGCTAAAATCAACAATACAGGAAACAACAGGTGTTGGTGAGGATGTGGAGAAAAAAGAACTTTGTTGCACTGTTAGTGGGAATGCAAATGGGTGTAGCCACTGTTAAAAGAAAGCAGTGACAATTTTCCTCAAGAAGTTAAAAATACAACTACCCTATGATCCTGTAATCACACTACTCCATATTTACCCAAAGGATGCAGAAACACTATTTCAAAAGGATACATGTACCCCTATGTTTATATCAGCATTATTTACAATGGCCAGGATATGAAAGTAGACCAAGTGTCCACTGATTGATGGATTAAAAAGATGTGATGTATATATATAGGTATACATATACATATATAAATATATAGATATATACAGAGAGATATATAAACACACACACACAATGGAATGTTACTCAGCCATCAAAAAGAATGAAATCTTGCCATTTGCAATGACATGGACAGAGCCAGAGGGTAAAATACTAAGCGAAATAGGTCAGTCAGAAAAAGACAAATATCATAGAATTTCACTCATACATAGAATTTAAGAAACATAACAGCAAGCAAAGAGAAAAAAAGAGTAAGAAAAAGGACAAACCAAGTAACAGACCCGTAACTATAGAGAACGAACTGATGTTCACCGGGGGAAGGGGGATAGGGGTTTGGGTTAAATAGGTGATAGAAATTAAGGACTGCCCTTGCCTTGATGAGCACCAGTTGATGTACGGAACTGCTGAATCACTATATTGTACATGTGAAACTAATACAACGCTGTAAAAAAAAAAAAAAAAAGTGCTTACACCCAAAAGATAAAATTTAGATTCTTAATGTATGATGTACAATTTAAATCTTAAAAACTGGATATCAAAAAGTACAATGTCAAATTTACAGATATATATTTTTTAAACATCCTACTTTGAAAACTAAATGTGAAATATCACCTATTGAATGCATTAGCGGAACGCAGAGAAAAAGCACTCTGTCGTGGCTGCCTCGGGGTATCAAACCATCTCTAACCCATTTCTGATTGCTACTTATAAAACTGTGGGTGGTAACAATCTGGATACATTTTTTGCTTAAATCTTTCACAGATACAACATCTGTCAAACAGCCAACATGCCTGACCCAGTTGTGTTGAGTAAGCCCTACAGATTATTTGTCAAACAAATTCAGTAACCCAATATTTGTTTCTTTATTTTAAAATTTAATTGGTATGCAAATGGGGCAACAAGACAGCATTTGTGCTGGATACAGTTGTCACTTCAGATTCTGGGAATGCTCATTATCATGCTTACAGATGTTTTTTTTCCCACCTAACATCTGCCAATACTACCTAAACCCCAGGAAGTCCACAAACCTGTGCAAACTTCCTCTCACTGTGGGTCTCTTTCTCTGTTATCTGTTCCGTGCACACTAATTTTGTGCATCTGAGGCCTCTGTATGCCACAATTATGCCTGCTTCCTAACACTTCTGCCTCCAGAGCTTTTGATTTGAAATTGAACAGACACAGAGCCAATTTATCATAGGATGACATGTGTCATGTTTATGGTTATTACCAAAGGAACCCTGGTATGCACTGTATTTATCCTTTTGCTGTCAGCATGGACCAAGACAACACAGGATAGAGAAGCTATAATGTTTTTAATAATATGATATATACTTTAAATATAGAACATCAAATACCATCGCCTTCAAAATGTGGTATTAGATTATTCTGCTTAAAATCAAAATTTCTTTGTCAAATAATCATCTGTCATTCAAGAATACATCTTATTGAAATGAGAATAACAAACAAAAGCATGGGAATATGTTCCCTCAAAGAAAAAGATAACACTTTGTTCAAACTAACAATTTATTTCTTCTATCTGTCTCATTTTCACATAAATTCTAATCATGCTTAATGATGGCTTTATCTTGAATACAATATAAATTCACATCATGTGGCTGTTGTCAACAAATATAAATATCCAAGAGCATCTTCATTCCATCTTTTATACACTAATAAATGTACTTTTAGCACCCTAATGATGCAGCTCTCACTGTGTTTCTGGATCACACATAAAGCAAACATATACAGAGATAGCAATATTTCAAGCATAAACCTAAGAGCCAAAAGGAAAAAGCTTTTCATTTGAACCAAGTTGAGCAAAAAGCCAAAACTTGAGGCAAAACTTTCAACTGTGAAAATGGCTGATCACAGAGTGACATCTTCTTAACACCTCTACAAAAATCTACTTTTTATCAGGAACAAACATTTGTGCATGCCAAACCTGGCATCTAGTTGCTCATTTCAATGTGTAATTAATTTTCATTTCCAGCATGCCTCCAATTACTTTTTAACATTTTCAAATATGCTCCTCTAAGTAAAGAGTAAATAAAACCTAAATGCTACCCCCTGAAGATTTTATTAATAGGTAATAAGCAGGTAAGAAAAACAAATATGCAAAACTCAATACTGCGTATATACAAATACAGCCAAGCCTGCCTCTCAAATCTGATGATGGGTTTGCTAGACTGAGTACAAGCTGTTACTAAACAGTACTGAGGAATATTTATTAATATTAATTACTATTGCTATTAATATTAATTGTTCTTATTAGCATTAATTAATTTGAAGTATTGGTCAGAATCCAATAGTTGGACTCAGAAAATAGTTACCTAATTCAAAATTATAATCACTGAACGAAAGAACAATTTACAAAGATTTCAACGGGGCTAAGGAGACTTGGTGAAGGACCCAAGTCTTCATAAAAGCAGGACACCATTACATACCCTGTCTAGAAAGGGCAGGGAGACATGTTACCAGAACTCTGGTGGAGGGTTTGCCAAGCAGGAGCTCTGGCCTTAGTATAAAGAAGAACAAAAACAAAATCTCAGCCTTGTCAGGATAAAACGGATGGCAAAAATACCACACCTATTTTCTCCTGCACCTTTCAATACCCCATAATGTGCTCCAATGGCAAACCCAACTGAAAGCCAGAGGTCAGGGGAGCCAAGGTGAGGCCATGGCACAGAGAAACGTAGAGACAGGTGCAGCACAAATCTGCAGGCGCAAGTGGGAAACATCCAGCACTTTGACTTTCTCTGCAGTGCAGATTTCACCCACTGTCAAATAATATAGTCCGAAGGATCTGATAGAGAATGTCTTGAATCCATTCCTATGAGAGCCACATGAGCTCCACAAGTGGAGGAGGATCAACTTCAGGAGTTCCTGCATGTTCCAGAAGTTGAAGAGAAAATCATCATTCTCTCGAATAGGTACATCCTCAGCAAGGACCTTCCAGAGCTCCAAAACCAAATTGCCCAACTCCTACTCGCTCTCAGAACCCTGGTTGCCCACTTATCTATAACCAAGGAAAAGTACAGTCTCATGGTATATCGAGATTAGGGAATCAAAATCATCATGGTGGCTAGAAGAACATTATGAGCTCACTTCTTACAAGACTTAAAGATGACTTCGATAGTGCTAACACTTGTTGGCAGGGCCCCCAGGAGAGTTGTAGATAATTTTTAAATACCAACTATCCTAGAACCAAATACCACCTTAGCTTCTAAATCCCTTCTCCACTTCCATCTTGCATTAAAAAAAAATTTTTTTTTTGGGGGGGTGCCTGGGTTGCTCAGTGGGTTAAAGCCTCTGCCTTCAGCTCGGGTCATGATCCCAGGGTCCTGGGATCGAGCCCCACATCGGGCTCTCTGCTCAGTAGGGAGCCTGCTTCCTCCCTCTCTCTGTCTGCCTCTCGGCCTACTTGTGATCTCTGTCTGTCAAATAAATGAATAAAATCTTTTAAAAAAAATTTCTTTTTAATTAAGAACTTTCCACACCAGCCACCTAATTAGGCATTGTGACAACCTCTCTTAATTCAAGCTGCTATCACAAAAATGCCACAGACTGAGTGGCCTAACCAGCAAACACTTATTTCTCAAAGTTCTGGAGACTGGAAAGTCTAAGATAAAGGTGCTGGCAGAGAAAGAGATGGACAGAAACAAAGACGAGAAAGTCTCTGCTTATACAGGCATTAATCCCCTTCCTGATGGTTCCACCCTAATGACCTAACTATCTTCCCAAACCACCACCTTCTAATACCATCATATCATTTCATCGTATAAATTTTGGAAAGGACACAAACATGCAGTACATGACATATATATCACCTTAATTCTCAAAACAAAGTTGGTATTAGATATACCGTTTCTCATCTTATGGATTAACATTTGAGACTCAGGTGAAGGAGCCTTCCTGGGCTTAGAGAGCCACAGTCCACTGTCATGACCAGACTCTGCATTCCACATCTGTGGTCTATTCTTCAAGCCACAACTGCCTCACGCTATAGCGAGGATGGCTCATGAGCCCTTCCTTGCCTAAAGAGACCAATGCAGTTTCACAATTCCATATGCCTCATGCTCTGACCAACAAAATACTTCAGTCTGTCTTCATCTAACAGGCTTTCAGCAGACATTCATGAAACACCTACTTTGTACCAGTGTGATAGGCATTAGGAATACAAAGACAAATACTCATAGCATTCCTATGTTTAAGCAACGTGGAGCTAACAATGGATACAAGCTATTCTTGAACAATGTGTTCAGATTCTTCTTCCATGGAGAGTCCTTTTCCAGCCTAAAGTGAAGTCTCTTTCTGACTGATCCTCAGAGGACATGTGTAATCTTTCAGGGCCTCGTGCTTTTTTTGTATTTTCACCATCTAACGACTAGATTACGGTAAGTGGTAAGTTTTTATCCTCCTCACTAAAACTTTTCTCATTCCTCACTTATGGTAAGCATTTTATAATAAGCCTTAATTGAGGAAAGATTTATGAGTGCTTAGAAGGTGGTAGGCACCAGGCTAAGTTCAGAAACAGGTGGTGGAGGAAAAAACAAATGAATCCTTTCTAGGAATCCCTCTGAAAACTTTGGAGTTTCTTGGAATACATAGATATGGAAATGATTATTTATAACACAGTATGATACACCTTGTAACACTGAAGTAGATATTTCTAGTTATCTCTATAACTCCATAAAGAGGTCCAGAGGGCTTTAGGATGGGTATGAAGCTTACACGCTCTACCACCTCCAACATACATCGGAGTACAGAGCAGAGACTGCCAAATATGTCCCAACAAAGCCAATGAATCTGGATCTTTAATGACCTAAATTTGCTGTCTTTTAATTAAATTCAATCTCTGCGCTATTGTAAAGAGATTGAAGTACTGTTCTTCAGAGACAAAAAAATTAATCATAGTTTTTTTTTAAATCATACTATTTATATTGAATGACATCTATAAAGTCCGACAGGTATTTCTATGTTTTCTTTGAAAGATATTTCTTTGAAACATCGAAGTTTACGAAAGACCATGAGGGTTTAAAAGGACAAAGCCTCTTTTCTTCCTGAGTGGAGAAGAATACTATATTAATTGCATGCATGCCAAATATTCACAAACTCTGCAATCAGTAAAAACTTCCACAATCTTTCACATAAAAAGTCATAGAAAATAAAGCATTTTTGAGCAACATAAGACATGATATATCTTAAAATTTATATTTGTATCATAGAGTATAAGCTTGCCAAATTAAGGTGGTTTAATATTCTTCATACACTCAGTGAAGATGAACATTTACCATATTCTTAGTTCTAAGCAATGATTTTCACTCATTAAGCTGCAAAACCACTTCTTTCTGCAAGAATGTACTGAGCCAGAAACAACAGAAATGTGTATTTGTATTATTATGCACATAAACTTATAGACTTTGAAAGGATTAACTTGCGGATCAATAAGGGAAAAATTCATTACACCAATCAACTCCAAGTAACTAGAACTAAACAAGATGCATCAGTCTAAGTTAAAATGGAATTTACTTCAGGACTGCTACAGCCTAAAACAAATCATAAAATGAAATCAGCACATTGTACCAGGAAATTTTCATAAACAATCTGATAGATTCTAATACGTTAGGCTTGCATGTATACCAGCCTCTCTGGCTGTCTGAAAAATGTTGAGATCAATAGATGCTGATGAGCAATATTTAAATGAATTTCTAAATGACTATAATAAAAAATTTAGTTGACTCAACCCCTGCTGTTCTGGGCTGTAAAGTTATGAGCTCTATTTACCTGAAAGCATGTATGCCTATTAGACTTGGCAGGAGTTTCTCAACATTGCTATTAAATAGAATATCTATTTAAAATGAACCAAGCATCAAGCTATATCAAGTCTGTTACTTCAGACTGGGATAAAGCAGCATGCTAACCTCATGTGCATGATGCAAAGAGCAGAAGAGAATAAATCTTTGTGGCTTTTAACCTTCTTTGTGAGTAAAAATTTTTCATAAAATGTGGCTGGCATTGAAAAAATTAAAGCAAGTTTGCTTTCACAGGTACTAACTATAAAATATCTAAATAAAAAATGACACAAGAAAAAGCAAGATGAATTAAAAGTATAGAGATGCATTAAACAAACGCATCTTTCAAAAAGCTTCCACACCTTTCTGGAGGCCAAGAAAAATCTATGGAGCTAGTGAAGAAGGGAGTGAAGTCTGTAAGACATTAGTCTCATATTTATCATCGACAGAAATTACGTCGGGGTAGGAAAAAGAATTTTAAAATGATACAAAATGCGGCTAAAGAGAATTGTTTATAGTGGTAGTGAGCTAAAGATGCAAAAATGTGATATATATCCAAGTGATTTGTAAACTCTATAATGTATGTTCACACCGAGCGTGTTGGTTTTTTTCTTTTCAAACAGACCAATAAACAGTGAGAGGCAAGAAATAAATAACTCTAAACTGGAATTTACTCTTTTCACCTTTAGTAATAAAATATTAATTGTGAGAGCTAGGAAATTATGCAGTTTGTTTTTGTAGAAAGGGATTAACGAAATTAAAACTCCAATTGATGTTTAAAAAGCATGTAATTAAATGTCAAAAACTGATATCAGATCAACAATCTGTCAGCACGTACTTATGGATTATCAGCTCTGAGTCCTATATTCTGCTTTGTGATGGGAAAAATCTTACAAAACCCCTTTCCAAAATGGAAAGGAACTGGCCAGTGAAGGGATAAGCATGGCTGAGCACCACTTCTGATGGCTCACTTGATGGCTATGGGGTAGCAGTAATTTCGCTGTTATACCAGGTTCATAGGTTTGGCCAGTTGATCAACCCATGTAGGATCTGCCCAGCATTGGGGAGAGGGAGGTGGAAAGAGCATCATGGAGGTGCAGACAAGAATAAGGTCAGGGCACTCAGTAATCTGGTCTCTCTCCAAGTGGCTGTGCTCCTGTGCCAGTCACAGCTACTGTCAGACAGCCCTCTGTGTCTGCATCCTGGGAGCAGTTCCCTCCACCTGCTGGTCAGGCCTACCATGTGACACAGTACCCCTTTGCTGGTAGCCTCAGGATGCAGAGTCATCCAGAGAGCTTCTTGTTCGTACCTTTGCAAAGAGTCCCCTCATTAAAATATCTTAGTACAGTGGCTGACTATTTCTTTCTGGAGCCCTGACTGATACAGAATTTAACAACCTTTGTTGTCAAGGACTTTATGATCCTGAGAAAGGAGGAATCATTTCTATAAAACAGTGGGAAAGTAATATAAGACTTCTTTAATGAAGTACTATATGTTGCAGCAGAGATGAAAGTTGTAAGAAGAGAGGTGTGAACCAAATAGGATAGCTTTAGGGAGGACTTCTTATTCTTAAAAATCAGGATGGATTTCAAAAGAGAGAGAAAAGATTAAAAGGATGAATTCTAACCTGGAAGAAAAGTCATTATAAAAAGAAAAAAGACATCTAGTCCTTGCAGATAATCATAGATTAGAAGCGAAGGCAGCCATATATCCCACCTAGGCTATCCAAGACATCCTCAGTTCATAGCTATTGTCTTAGTGAAATTCATTAATAGTAATAAATTATATGGTAATGCTTTTGAATGTATTATATAGTAGAAAGTCATTTTGAACTCCTGAACAAGGAATTACTATGATGAAAGAGGTATTTTACAAAGATACATTTGGCAATGGAATACAATATAGACTTGAGATACAAAGGGAAGTTCAGAGAATAATGGCGTTTAAAGAGAAAAATCACTTCATTAAAATGATGACACTGTGAATGAAAGGAGAAATCTTAAGAAAAATAAACTGTTTTCATAACAAAATTTTACATTATTCAAAATACAACCAACAGGTCTTTGTAAACTCAAGTCTATGCTAAATCTCTTTCAAAGAAACAAAGTCTTACAACCTAAAGAAGTTAAAAGGAGTTAAATCTTTATGTGTTTATTAGGCAAGTTAGTTTATCCTCTTATCTTGCCAGCAGACTCTTATCCTCTCCCTGGTTCTCATTCCTACCTCATTTAGTCTCTCTGTCAGAGACTCCAAGAATCTTGTCCTCCCTTATTCTCCATTTTGCTCCAATCTGAGCATCCTTTTGGCTCAAGCTTGCTCTTAAAATGGGAAAGTTTTAAGCATGGTTTACTGAAGTTCTTACATGAGAAAGATGTGGCATCTTCAAGACCCTTTAAGATGTTATTACATTGACATGTGCACAAGGTGATAAAATAATCAGAATTTATGTGAAGGAGCAAATTCTGGCTACTTATTCCCCTTTCATCTCACCCCACTTGCAGAGTAAACCTCTTCTGATTATTTTTGGTTTTAGTTCCTCACATGATTACTATGTAACTTTAAATAATATGTTTATGTCATTCTTACTTTATTAACTTCGTATAGTATCTAATGAATTCCTGCTATGAAATGTAAGGTTTGAACACCCTTATGACTCTTCCTCATCTTATCCTGAAATGTTTTTTATTAGGTAACTTGGTAAATTTAATAAAGCATGTAGACTTTTTTTTTATTCATGTCATTTGACTCCTCACTATATAAAATGAGGATGTTGATACCTTCAATCCCCACATTTTCCCTTTATTTCCCTCCTCCTGCAAATGATTTTTTTACTTTTGACTTTAACACTGTCCATGTTGTTGGTATTTAAATAAAATCTTAAACCATGACAGATTTTGATCATGCTTTGGCTATACATTGATTATAAAATCCTAAAACCAATAACCTATATTTAACATTAGCTTTCTCACTACAAAGCCACATGGTGTGTGAACATTGTATTTTCTTCTCCATGCGAAATATCAGGCTTCTTAGCACCTTGAAAGAGAACACGTCTAGCATCAATGACAAATAAAATTTCTCTTCTTGCATTCTCCCAAGTGATTAAAATCATTTCATATTTAGTTTATTTTGAACCATAACTTTATTTCAGGGGTAGAATACTTTACTCTGATATATTATTTTTCTCATGCAAAAATTAAAGTGTCTTTAGCATATTCTCAAGATGACTCACATTTTCAGTGTACCATTTTTCACATGGCAACCCGTATTTTCCTGAACATGACCCTCCTCTAGCATGCACATATTTGCCAATAAAACCTCAGGAAATTACAGCATAAAGCCTTGAGTTCAGCCAATTCCATCATGTTTCTCTTCCCAAACCACTTATACCAATCTCCCTTTTCAATTCCTACACATGTAGGGAATACTACAAACATGCCCACTGAGGATGATTTACAAAAATATAGTCCCATTTCTAGTTATGATAGAGCAGCTTAAAACCAACGGATCAATTCTTCTGCCAACAAAACTGATAAAATAGAATGGAAATATTGAAATTACAGCTGGTCAAAGACACTGGAGATCAACCAAGGCTTTCAGAATTTTAGTACCCAAGCCATTTTCTGTTTACTTTCCAACAATATGATGGAAGCCATAAGACAATGAAGATATTTAACATGGTGAAAGATGTTAAAATTTTACACACCATAAAAGGTATCCATCAAAAAAATCAATTAAAATTCAGACATTTTCAGACAAAAAGTGGGAGAATTTTTCACTAGCAAACACAAAAAGACAAATAACCTGACCTAATTTGTGTGCAGTCAATAACTACTGATTTTATATTCTTTCCAAATCATGCAGAACATTTACCAAAATTGACTGTGTGCTGTACCAGAAAGCATGACTCAACACATTTTAAAGTATTACTATCACTCGGAGAAATTGTCTTCATTTTAAAAATAGAAATTAAAAAAAACACAGGAAAATCTCCAAATAATTGAAAATAAAGAAACACATTTCCAAAAATCTTTGGGTCCAGAAGAAATCTCAAGGAAAATTTTAAAACATTTTTAAATGGACAATAATGAAAAAGCATATGGCAGTGAAATTTGAGGGATGCAGCTAAAGTCATTCTTAGAGGAAAATATATGGCCTCAATGCACACCAGAGAGGAAAAAGGCAGACAACTAATGACGTAGGTGGCCATAGCACTCATAAATGGCAGAACCAGGATTCAAACTCTTGCTGTCTGGCTTCAGGGTACGTACTCTTTAATTTTTTTACTGCCATATTTATTTAAGTGTCTCCCAAGCTAAAAAGAAATCATTTTTCCTTTTTTATTTTATTTCAACTCACTTAGCCAACACATGCTAAGTACGTCATTAGTTTCAGATGTAGTGTTCAAACAATTCATCAGTTGCCAATAACACCCAGCTTTCATCACATCACAAGAAATCATTTTGAAATCAACAACCACTTCTAGATACCTCCTCTCTCATCTTACCTTCACAGGAAAAGTTCTTGAAGCAATTACCTACACTTGCTTTCTTTGCTTTTTATCCCCCAGTCACTCTTTAAGCCATTATTTTTTTTAACTGTTTCCTCGCCATGCCAAACCCACTGAAACTGCTCTTAATGCTATCAATCTATTTGCCAAATCTCAAACTTTTTTTTCATTCTTTTAACATACATATTTTCAATATGAATATTCATGTTGTTTTATTTCTTAAAATTCACTTCTTTACTACCTACTATAATAGTATTCTCCCTGATGCCCTACCTACTATTGTATTACTTTTCTATATCCTCTACCTCTGCCCACTCCTTAAATGCTGAAATTCCTTCAGGATTTCTCAAGACTGTTCTTGGTTCACTACAATACTAATCTTTTTAAACGTTACCTCTCCACAATTTCAACCAGATATTGAAGATTCCCATATCTGTATTTGTAGCCAGACTTTTTTCCTAAGTTCTAACCTAATTCTCAAAGAAATCAGAATTTCTTCTTCTTAGAAAAAAGCCCAAAGGATTAGCCTAAAGCATATCTCCAACACTTCTTCAGCTGCCTTAAGCTATGGTGAAGTGGAATAATCCTAGTACTTAAAGTTGGAGCTCTATTATCCACAGACTATTACATCTTTGGCATGACTGTAATGTGAAACTGGTGAAAGGAAATTGTGATTAATGATATTTTCAATTTAATTGTGGAATAATGGTCCAAGGGAATTGGTTAAATGTTTAGGACCACGGAGCTGGCATGTGTGAAAAATGGAGACGGACATATTTATATATTAGCAAAACCAAAAAGTTCTCTACTGAGTATAAATTGTTAGTCTGAATACCAATGCTAGATCTGGTGGTTAACCTAAAATGGTTAAGCTATACAAATTAGGGCTCCATAAGCAGAGATTTTATTTCAAAGTGTATGGAGTAGAAGAAAGACTGTACTTTTTAAAATCTCCCCAAGTAATTCTGACTTGTTAGATATTTTAGAAGAACCAGATTAAAGTAACACTTCCCAGACCACTGGAAGTTATTGTCAAGTACTATTTTTTTTAAAAAAACGTATTGTCTGAGGACAAAAATAATGAATATCTTGCTTAAAAAAATAATATTTTTAAATAAGTTACTAAATTTGTAGTAGGCTTCACTCCCTTCCCCAACAATAAAAAATTACTCTTTTTTTTTTAATTGGAAAGAGTCCTTGAATTTGAAAAGTTTAGATATTACTACCTATAACACTTTAAATATTGTGGAAATGTGTTCATTTTTATTAGAACTTTCAACTTATACATTTCACAAATAAGACCTTTTGTCCCCATTATTGCAAAATAATTATATTTTCAAAGAAGAAAATAATAGCAATCTATGTGTTACTTCTGAGAGAAATTACAAGAATACCATGAAATGTACAATAAGAAATGAAAATTCCATTAGTCTTATTTTGAAATTTTTAAAAACATTTTGTTAATTATTTTCAAGTTTACCTCAACAAGATTCATAATCTAACTATGTGAATGTTTATTTCAGAACCAATTTATAAAGGATGACTATGCACGTAATGGTTAAAATTTGTGTGGTCACAAATTGTTACATATTTATATATTAAGTTGTATAAAACATAAGCAAATGTCACTCCCTTATAAGTCATTTATTACCCAGAAGTATATAAAGATTTATTGAATTCTACACACCTACAATTCATCTTTAAATTATGAAGCATAATGTTTGCTCTTTTAAAATGAGTAGTATTCCTTATACTGAACATACTAATTTGGACAAACATAAAACTTGATAGGTTGCTAGGCCTTCAGTGATCATGACTGTAACAGGTAACTTCATGTGCACAGTTTCAACATTTGGAAGGATGCTCAGATACAATGCATAATCAATAAGAAAAGAAATTTGTGTTATTAGAGAACTGTGGTATTAAGTCAGAAGATTGTGAATGCAGGTGATATTGCTACAGTGCGACATTGCTTTGTTCTTCCCATCAAGTAGTTACTGTTTAGTTTTAGTTCCCCCAAGGCCTAGTAGGATGGGAGGTGGGATGTAAGTAGTTTTTTTGGCATATAATCCCAGGAAGCACAGTGAGAAAGTGAGGGAATGAGACAGGGAAGGGAAGAAAGCCAAGGAAGGGTGTGTTGATGAATAGTTACCATGGAAACTGAGCCTGCAATATACCCTCAGAGACGATGCAGAACACACCACAGAATTATGCCACTGAAGGGAGAACGTGAGCTATTTATCCATGAATTGCTGTTCTTCATTCTTACCTCCCTGCACTTCCCACCTACCCAATGCCAAGCCTGGCTCCGTGGGTAAGAAAATGCCTTGAGGTAGAAAGATTCTGGAAGACTTAAGGATGATTCAAAACTATCTGTAGTGACTTCTTGGCTGGAGAGAGAAGATTTGATCAGGAAAACACCAGTGACAGCCCCAGTCACCATTTTCCTCGTACTATGTTCACCTCAGGTGGACAACCAGTGGCCCCGCTTTTTAAGGCCTCTCCTTTCCTCATGATGTGATTCATGTCCTATCTCTCACTCCCTGGTGAACTCAAAGGGCTAAGACCATTATTTAGGCATGCTAAAGTGCATTTTTATTGACCTGAGATTCTTTTGTTAATTCTAAGGGGTTTTATGCTAATGTTTAACTATTATTCACTATAAGGAACATAGCATACAAAAAACCGTGATATGTATTAATATAAGTGTGTCAAAGTCAGAAATAATAATAATTTCTATCTTACATAAACTTCCCCAGCCAATTCATGAGCATCTTCATGCAAACAGTCATTGTGCTGAAATCTACCTTCAAGAATTCCTCTTTTACCTTCCCCTGTCCTATCCTTCATTTTATCCATACATGTCTATCAACAAATACCCACGTCCTTGGCATGTAACTGGTGTACAAGACAGATGGTATTTCAGAGTACCATCCTCTACTCACTGGTTCCTAGATCAGACTCCTCAATCACTTGGAATTCAGACATTTACTGTCTTGGCCACAACTGTCAGTCTGACTTTCACCTCTTTCTTGTCTATCTGGATTGTTGCCCTCCTGATTCTTCCTAAACTTGGTAATTACATAATCTTCAACTCTTACTTTGCCTGTCTAGAGTCTGTTCTCTGAGAAGTATTCCAATATATTGTCTACTGCCAGCTTCCATGTCATGATCATGACCTCATCTGCAGCCATGGAACTATTATCTATTAATTCAATCAACAAGTATTTAAGTATCTACTATATGCCATACACTGTTGATGGAGTTGAAAAGCAACAATGAATAATAGACCAACTTTTAGCTCCCCAAGGTACAGCAGAACAAGTTGACAAGTGGCAAAGAGTCTGTTAAAACATGTTTACAGGGAAAGACAATTATCATTCGGTTTCACTCATATGTGGAACATAAGGAATAGCACGGGGGACCATCAGGGAAGGGAGGGGAAACTGAATGGAAAGAAATCAGAGAGGGAAAAAAACCATAGGACACTCTGGACTCCAGGAAACACACTGTGGGTTACCAAACGGAGAGTGGTGGGGGGATAGGGTAGCCAGGTGATGGGTATTAAGAAGGGCACGTGTTGTGATGAACAATGGGTGTTATATGCAACTAATGAATTGTTGAACGCCATATCAAAAACGAATAATGTACTATATACTGGATGACTGAATATAATAATAATAATTTTAAAAACATGTTTACAACAAACACCTAGCTTGAATCATAGCTTTAGTTAAAACTATTTCCTGAGAACCACACAAACAACCACAACTAGGCAACAAATATACACCATTTAACATTGGGTAAAACAATTAGAAAACAGTGTGCAAGACTTGAAATGCAAGCTTTCTGCACCTAGAGTCTAAAAATATTTATTAATTTTCAGATTATTCAAAAAACAGCTTTGCCAAACATCTCTTGAAACAAACCAAAAGAAAAATATTTGACCTGCTTGTGATTGATAATTTTTAAAAACCATTATTAAATGCCTCAAATTGTGTCCGCCCATTTTTTTAGTCAGAAATGAATTTGTTTTTTCTTCCATTTACTCACTGAAAACATATATTTTAAATGTCTGTTATATGTCAGAACAGAAGAGGCTCCTGCTTCACAAAGCTAGTTTTCCAAGTACAAGGACGCAGACCAAGTGAGTGAGCAAATAATGTGTAATGATATATATGAATGAAGTAACCTGTGTGCACTGATACATAAAAAAGGGTTGGGGTGGAGGAAAGTTATTTAGATAAAATGAACAGGGAATGCCTCCCTGAATCACTGAACATCAAAGAGTGCCTCATTTTTAGCTACTCAAAATTTGAACATAAGTATAATGTGTGAAATATTCTCATAGGCATTAATACCAATTATAATACACCTGTCCTTTATTTCTCACTGTCTCTCACAAAATTCACCTTTGTTCTGAAAATGTGACTAAAATTCTCAAAGTTAAAAACAAGAGAAAGTTTGAATGGGTGTGAAACAAGGACTTAGAATATAATCGCTCTTTCAACATTAATTATACTGTACATTTTGAGAAGCTATAATCAGGAATTGAAAGCTTCTTTTTGTCCTTAGGTTCAAAATCATGAAGCAACAATTTCACACAGTAAATGCATCTTTGTAAGAAATTCCAAAACAGAAAACAATGACCTGGTTACGATTTCCTACATGAAAATGAGTCCAGACGAGCTACAGCCTATATGTTCTTTTCCTGGATTTATTTTGTTAATGCTTTTCTAGGGGCATGGCAGGTTATAGGGCACATGGAGGAAGGTGAAATAATAGAAGCATTCAGCATAAAAAAATTTTAAAGGAGCTTTCAAGAAATCAAATATGGCTACTTTCATACAACAGACTTCAAGTATAATAAAAAACAGTAATTTTTGGCCAAGACAATTTTCAAAAAAAAAATCATTGTTTTTATCTACCAAATAATAAACAAACACTCACTATCTCTCCATAAGCCTTATTCATAGAAATAAATGTAAATGTTATTCCTTGGTATCAACTTAGTATAATGTTTTGTTTTCTTTTTTATGTAATTCTTTTCAACTATCATTTGGGTTCCTTTCCTACTTCCTGGTGCTTGGTAGAAACACAAGGACACAGAATTCAAACATGTTATCTTTTTCATATTTATTTCATAAGCATTCAGCAAAAATATCTGATTCACAATAGGAGCTCAGGATTTAATAAATACTTGAATGAATGAATGAAAATATAAAAATTTTTGGTCCTTTAAAAAAATAATGTATTGAGCAATGGGGATCACCATAGATTGTATATTAGTATTCAGGAACTAGCAAATGCTTAATTCCAGTGACAAAATTCAGATGAAATTATCTTGGAAAATTAAGTCTATGATGAATAATTGTATTTTATTTAAACAAGCAGTACAGAATAGTGTGCTTTTCCAATAAATGATTCTTACTATTTTGTTCCTTTTAAAAAGAAAAATTTTCACTGACCTAACATTTCAGACAGAGATGTTAGTTTCGGGAACTTTCATTTTTCTGTAAGCATTCAAAAACTGGCAAACTTACGCAGTGCCACCGATATGATCCTCTATTTTATATGATCCTCTATTCCCAGTTCTAATGATACATAAGTGAATAGAAATTTCATTTATTATTCAGGGAAATAATACTTTACAAATCTTTTACCAAGAACAGATAACCCTGATAAATTCATTCCCCTCTCTTTTTAATATTTTTTGGAAAGCTGATGGCTCTGTTTGCATGACTGCAAAATAAGGATCTCACTTTGCTATGAGGCCCCCATACTGACTCTGGAAATAATCCTAAACAAGAGAGTGCAAAATATGATGAAAAGTGGCAGCCTACCGGTAGAGAAAACACCGTTTTTGATGCTCAGATGGCTTTCACGTACATGCGTGTACTACCCAACATGATATTAAAATACTTCCCTTTCAAAAATCATATGTTACAAAAGTTATATATTTTAAAACCAAGATTTTCCTTAAATTTGTAAGTCTAACTTACAAGTATCATAACTGTTTAGCAAATTTTAGTGATCCATTTTAAGGAGGTCTTTAATTAACATGTATACCTATTTACAAACTTAACCTCATTAGTCACCTTAACTGACTCCATAAATACATTTTATTACCCTTTAAGTACTTTAATTTTCTGGCTGAATAAATTTTTTAATAATAAATTCTCTCAGGTTTATAAGGAACTCTTTAAAATAATATAGACTTTATCTTACATTCTCCTAAATGTTCTGATACTATATATAAATTGATAAGATTTCAATGTGAAGTCACAAATGTAAAACAATTATTCAATGGCACAGTTTAAATTGGATTGCAAGACTGACTTACTAGTGTAAAGGGCCAAAAATCTCTTAAATAGTTCAAGTAACTAAAGTACCAAGTATCCTCATATTTCTTAACTCTCAAAAAGCTGTCAATACAATAGGTTTGATTTTCTTGAAACTTTCTTAACTGTAAATCCTTCCATGGTTAGAAGATGTTCTATTAGGTTGGATAATGGCTCCCAAAGATGTCCACATTCTAATCTCTGGACCCTGTGACTATATCATCCTACATAGCAAAGGAACTTGGCAGTTATGATTAAATTAATGCTCTGAGATAGGGAAATAACCCTGGACAATTCAGGTCAGCCCAGTGTAATCCCATAAATGACTCTTAATCTCACAAAACAAACTGGGGGTTGCTGGGGGGAGGTGGGATTGGGAGAGGGGGAGCGGGCTATGGACATTGGGGAGGGGAGGCGAACCATAAGAGACTATGGACTCTGAAAAACAACCTGAGGGTTTTGAAGGGTCAGGGGTGGGAGGTTGGGGGAACAGGTGGTGGGTGATGGGGAGGGCACGTTTTGCATGGAGCACTGGGTGTTGTGCAAAAAGAATGAATACTGTTATGCTGAAAAAAAAAATAAATAAATAAAAAGGGTAAAATAAAAAAAAAAAAAAAAAAGCGTCCTTAGAAAGAAGGAAGCAGGAAAGTCAGAGAGGAAGCTACGATTATGGACACAGTAGTTAGAGTGGTTAGGGAAAGGAGACCATGAGTGGAACAATTCTGGCAGGCTCTAGAATCTCGAAAAGGTAAAGAAACAAATTCGCCTCTAGAGCCTCCAAAAGCCATCCAATCCTGCCAACCTCTTGATTTTAACCCAATGAAACACACTTTACACTTCTGACCTCTAGAGCTGTAAGATAATTTGAGGGGGGTTCTAAGCAAACAAGTTTGTGGGAACTTGTCACAGCATCAATAGGAAACTAATACAGATACTTACCTACCAAGAAAATATTTATGCTATTTCAAACAATTTGAAGGCTTACCTTCCTAATTGTTGAGGTTGCATCTTTGAGGCCCAGAGAGTTGGGCTACATTGCTGATTTCCTTCCTTGTGATGAAAATGATGAAACATACTGAATTCTTCTATTTCATAAATGGACCTAAGTTATTTAAAAAACAAAGTTTATTTACCTCATATACATTAGAGTCATCACACAATATAGTTAACCTGCATATCCATATACATCTATAAAATCTACCCAAATTGCTGCATTAGTTGATTTTATATCACATTACTTCACTCATATTTAAATATCTACCACTCTAAATATAAAGACTTTTCAATTTAACATAATATTGTGGTTTTTTTACTCCTTTCCTACGTGATCGAAAAACAATATCTCTACAAATGATAAAATAACACCTGATTGAATCATTCATGATTTTATCTGATTCTATGCCCATAAAATAGTAAGGCATGGAGAAAGTGGCAGTAGTAGCATTTATTGTATAATTTATGCTCAGAAGATATTCTTTTGAATAAATGGGTTGTTTCCAGCTTTTCACTACTATTGATAAAGTTACTATAAATATTTGTGTACAAACATTTGTGTGGACATAGGTTTCCTTTTCTGTTATAATATCTAGGGGGAAATTTTTAGGATCACATAGTAAGAGTGTGTTTAACTTTATAAGAAGAAACTGTAAAACTTTTCCAAAGTAGCTGTATAATTTTATACTTAACTCTATCCACTCTAGTGGATGTAGGATAGTATCTCATTATGGATTTTATCTGCATTTCTCTGATGACTCTGATGTTAAGCATCCCTTCATATGCTTCTTGGCAATATGTGCCTTCATTTATTTAAATCTTTTTGCTCTTTTTTTTTAATTTCTTTTCAGCATAACAGAATTCATTGTTTATGCACCACACCCAGCGCTCCATGCCATACGCGCCCTCCATAATACCCACCACCGGGTTCCCCCAACCTCCCAACCCCCGTCCCTTCAAAACCCTCAGATATTTTTTGAGTCCATAGTCTCTCATGGTTCATCTCCCCTTCCAATTTCCCTCAACTCCCTTTGCCTCTCCATTTCCCTATGTCCTCCATGTTATTTGTTATGCTCCACAAATAAGTGAAACCATATGATAATTGACTTTCTCTGCTGGACTTATTTCACTCAGCATAATCTCTTCCAGTCCCGTCCATGTTGCTACAAAAGTTGGGTATTCATCCTTTCTGATAGAGGCATAATACTCCATCGTGTATATGGACCACATCTTCCTTATCTATTCGTCCGTTGAAGGGCATCTTGGTTCTTTCCACAGTTTGGCAAACGTGGCCATTACTGCTATGAACATTGGGGTACAAAAACCTTTTTGCTCATGAACCATGGGAGACTATGGGCTCTGAAAAACAACCTGAGGGTTTTGAAGGGGCGAGGGGTGGGAGGTTGGGGAACCAGGTGGAGGGTAATAGAGAGGGCACGTATTGCATGGAGCACTGGGTGTGGTGCAAAAACAATGAGTACTGTTATGCTGAAAATAAATAAATAAATTTTAAAAAATAATTTAAAAAATCTTTTTGCTCTTTTTTAATCTTTCGCTCATTTTTAGTTAAGTTGTTTGTTTCATTATTGAATTTTAAGAGCTCTTTGTATATTCTGGATACAAGCCTTTTACCAGATATATCAGATATTTTCTGTGACTGCCTTTTCATTTTCTCAATGGT
The DNA here is from genome assembly GCF_922984935.1 of Meles meles. Classification (NCBI taxonomy): domain Eukaryota; kingdom Metazoa; phylum Chordata; class Mammalia; order Carnivora; family Mustelidae; genus Meles; species Meles meles. The sequence goes on from NC_060068.1 coordinate 67,708,150, forward strand.
AACTTATGAAGAGCAAAAGTTTTTAATTTGCTGAAGTTCAATTTATCAATAGTTTTCTTAACAGTATTTTTTTTCCCTTGGAAATCTTTGTGTAACAGAGGGTGCAAAGATTTTCTTTTTTCTAGATGTTTTCTAGTTTCAGTTTTTATCTCTTTATCCATTTTGAGCTAATTTTTATATACAGTATTAGGTAAAGGTCAAAGTCAGGGATTATAGACCTATATGTAGTGTAAGTTACATGGATAATACATTTGTCACAACTCATAAACTGTACAATAAAAATCAATGCAATTTAATGTGAATTATCACTCAAGATAGTTGATCTGAAAAGCATCTTATAAGTATCTAGCAAATCCTGGAATCTGTGAGTAAAATAAAGACCGATAAAAGGACAAAAATTTCTTAATGAATTTTTAACAATACTGTTATTATATATTTCAAAGTTGCTAAGAAAGAGTAGATATTAAAAGTTCTCATCACAAGAAAAAAATTTTAACTGTATTTTGATAGAGGTTAACTAAACTTATTGTGGTAACTATTTCACAAGATGTACATATATCAAATCATAATGTTAAGCATCTAAAACTAGCAAAATGACATATGTTAATTACATCTCAAAAAAAAAGAAAAATCTAATAGTGAAGGGTAGAAATGTAGACATACAAAAATCAACATGCACATTTATCGAAAGAAATACAGCCCAAACTCTGAAGTACTTTGGTTAATCAGTATTTTTCTTAGGGAGTACACTGTATACAAAAGTAATAGACACAGAAGAACTATAGTTGATTTTTGGTTATCTATTTTGTCATCTATACCTTCTAATTTTTATTTTCCTCATCATCCATCACATTTTTACATCATCTTCTGACCGTTAATCAGTTATACAATTTAGGGAATGTGAAGATAATTTTAGCATAAGTAAAACATTAATAAAATATGCATTCCAGTGCCTCACTAATACATTAGGGACTTATTTGCTCATCTTCTATTAGTAAATATAATTGCGAATTTATTTTCCCTGACATACAGTTGACTCTTAAACAACTCAGGATGTTAGGGGCACCAATCCCAACAAAGTCAAAAATCCATACATAAATTTTGACTCCCCCCAAACTTAACTACTTATGGTCTACTGTTGACCAGAAGCTGTACTAATAACATGAACAGTCAATTAACCCATATTTGTATGTTGTATATATTATATATACTATAGTCTCACAATAAAGTAAACTAAAGAAGAGAAAGTGTTATTAAGGAAATCATAAGGAAGATAAAATGCATTTATAGTACTATACTTACTGGAAAAAATACTCATATATAAGTGGACCTGCACAGTTCAAACGCATGTTATTCAAAGGTCAAATGTAATACTATGTTTTTTTTATTGTATTAATATTATTATATTTTAGTAATAAATAATGGCTATACATTTCAGTTTTTTATGTATAATTTGTATATATTATATCATCTAGTCCATTTACCATCATTTTGAAAAAATTAAAATACATAAAGCTGCAAAAGACAATATAAACAGCATTTCTCTGGTCCCTACAAAAAAAGAACCAAGGCCGCCATTTATTTCATCTTTGCTTCAGAATAAAATATGTAAACTTTCACATAAAGTCACAATTTCAGGACAATTTTCATCTCTCTCACCCACCACAGAAGTAATCTCTATTATGTAACTGGTGCTAATCCAGGCTACCCATGTTTTGAGAGAGAGAGAAAGATGCCACACACACACACATACTCATTCACTCAAGAGTGTGTAGAAATATTTTGTGCTAGCTTTAAATGCATATAAATAGATATTATACATGTATTATATATAATATATATAAATAGGATCCTACTCTATATAACATTCACAAAGTCACTTTTTTCACTTAATATATTTTCTAGAGTTACCAAAGTTGTAAAAGTTAGAGATTGTTCATTTATTTTAACTGCTATATAATAGTCCATTGTGTGAATATATCATAATTTATTTTTCTGTTCCACCACTAATAGGCATATAGATTGCTATTATAAAATAATACTGAAATTAACAACTTTTATACTTCTCCTTGTGTACACGGGAGGAATTTTCTTAAGGATAGCACCGTCCAGTATGACTTTCCACAATGATGACAATGCTCTGTGCTATGGCTACAGAGGACTGGAAATGTGTTTCATGTGACTGAGGAACTGAGTTTTTCACTTTATTTAATTCTAATTAAGTTAAATATAATTTTATATAGCTACATGTGACTAGTGCCTATCATATTGGACAGTACAGATTAGTATATATAGCCAGATGTAGAATCGGTAGGCCCTGTGGTATATCCATTTACAAAAATTTACTATTTTTGCCCTCTAAAGCGATTATGCCAATTTTCACTCTGACTAGCCAGGTTACTACTTCCCCACCACCTGGCCAATATTTGTACTTAGACTTTTCCTTTTTTGCCAATTTAAAAAGTTCAAAGTTGGGGCGCCTGGGTGTCTCAGTGGGTTAAGCCTCTGCCTTCAGCTCAGGTCATTATCCCAGCCCCACATCTGGTTCTCTGCTCAGCAGGGATTTTTCTTCCCCCCACCACTGCCTGCCTCTCTGCCTACTTGTGGTCTCTGTCTGTGAAATAAATAAATAAAATCTTTTAAAAAAAAAAGTTCAAAGTTATATCTTGTTTTTGCTTTAACTGACATTAATTAACCCAGTTAATAACGCAGATGGGAATGTTGCATAATTTTTATTGACCACTTGGGTTTTTTCCTCTCTTAATTGTCTGCCCACCTGTATCCTTTTCTCAATAGGTAATACCTTTTTCCTTATTAATCTGTAAAAGCCTTTCTAATTCTTATTCGTTCCTGTTCCCACCTTGACAACTCTCCGCAAAGAAGTCTCCTGAACTTACAGAACTTTTCATCACTCTGTTAAACCACTTTTTATACAGCCTAGAGCTGAATGTGTACCAATGCTGACAAATGTCCCAAGCTCACAGGATATCTGACATCAAGGTTCGGCACCTTCCCTTCCAATGTGGAATATATGGTATCTGCTCTAATCTTAGAGTCTCAGGTGGAACTAATAAAACAGAAGAAGTTCCAGTTTTATATCTTCTTTGAATTTCCATGGACATTGGACATTTCCATTTCCATGGACATGTTCTTTAGATCTGCTGTTAAGTGCATGAATTCATAAGCTATTTCTCAGAAGAGCTGGGAAAATTTGAGAATGCAGCATATTAGAAAGCAAAATGTCATGGGTCTATAAATAAAAATATGTAAATAAAAATATCACAGTGACATTTTGAATAACATCATTGTATTTAATCTATTTAATATCACAATCTTGCTAGGACAGTCTCTTGGTCTTATACAGAATAATAACAGAATGCACAAATTCTCATCCTCAGAGACATGACGCAAACCAAAATGCATGAGCAACAATATGCTCCTTTACAGTTACACAGAGAAATGCGTATCAAAGCAGTAACTTCAACAACCATGTGTTACATTAGAGGAAGTTTTGTTATTCAGAAATACATTTCCCACTTTTGGGGAGGAATTTGTCAAAGGAATTTAAATTTACAGCCAGTGAAGATCACTTTTATATGGAATCACTGGCAAAAAAAAAAAAAAAAAGTGAAGTAATACCTGAGAATATGTAGGAGATGAGAGGTCTATTCGATGGGAAAGGAATTCAATTTTTCCAACAAATCTTTGAGATATAAAGCTGAATAAAAATGTGTTACTCTTCAGTGGTGACTGGGGATAAGGCCTGAGCTCATGGGAATAATTCAGGCACAATGAGGACTATCAAACTATGGACACAAGGAGAAATTTCTAAAAAAACAAACAAACAAAAAACAAACAAAAAAAAAACCAAGTTATCCAAAACATTTTCTATTATCAAGTTCTAGAATTTTCTGTATCTCTCTGGACACAAGAATCTAGAAAATGTAATGTAAGAGGCAGAATATAGGAGGTCAAAAGCAAAGATTCTGCTTTATCAAACTAGACAGGTATTAAACTTCAAGTGAAGTACCAAAGAAATTTTAAGACTCTTGATGTATTTTTTTAATTCCAAGTAGCAAATTCAATGTATAAAATGTTGCTTAAATTTAGAAAAAAGATACATTTTAGCTTTGGGGATTTTTTTAAGATTCATTTTCTTTGACGAGTGTGCAAAACTAACTTACTATATTCAGATGAAAATATATTAAGCCCCTCCCCTCCAGAGTGACCAATGACTTTAGTCACCAAAACACTTTTTTTTTTTTTCCCCAATTATCTCCATTCCTTAAATACAAACTCTTCTACCTTGGTGCCTTTCCAAAACATGCCAAAGGACTTGCTTTTCTGATCTTGTCTAAGGATTTTATAATTGAGTCTCCAGGTATCATACCCACCTATCCACCTCTTCTCAACCCTACCCTCATCATCACAAATATCAACAACCCTGTAGCTGACTAAAAATTTCCAAACCTCACTGGGAAGGCCAAGTGCCTACTTAGGGAATTGGGGGGGTGGGGGGAGAAAGAGACATTATGCTTAGTTGATTCTGTAGTATCAAGTTCTTGCTAATAACAAATCAATTCTATAATTTCTTCCTCATCCTCTAAGTAGTTCTATGTTCTTCTGATTCTAGAAGACACTTTCATAAAATATTTTTAAGGCCCATTTAGGTTTCTTTACCATCACATAAAAATGAAACAGAAAGAGAAAAGTCACTCAACTTTTTAGATGAATCCAACCTATCACTACATTGTTATTTTTAATAAGATATGCATTTTAAATTGTTCTGCTTTTCCCTCCCAATTCTCCTCTTCTGGGACAACTATTATTGACGGTTTCTTTTATATCCTTCTCGATATGTTAGTATTTTAAATATTTTAAATCTATGCAATCATATTATACATACTCTCCCATGACTTTTTATTTTTTTAACTCAATCAATGTACCTCAGGCAGTTTTTCATTTCGGGACATCTAGGTAGGTTTACTATATTTGTTTAGCAGTTGTATATTGCACTTCTTTTCCTATCAGCCACTTGGAGCAATATCTAGGAGGGTGTAAGAAGAGAAGAAATGTTCACAGTCCCTGATCTGCACAAAAGTTATTCATACATGCAATAAAAAACATATATATGTGTGTATATACACACAGACACACATGCACACACACACATACATACACATATACCTGCTACTGTCAGTTAACAATGTACTAGTTCAGGTGGTCGCTCAGTATCTACAGAAAGCCCAAAGGATACACATTACTAAATAGACAGATGAAATGCTGAACCAGGTATGGCCTTCCTTTTATTCAAGGATGCAATGTTTTGTCTGCCAAGAATCTGACATTTTGGGGTGCCTGGATGGTTCAGTGGGTTAAAGCCTCTGCCTTTGGCTCAGGTCATGATCCCAGGGTCCTGGGATCGAGCCCCATATCGGGCTCTCTGCTCAGCGGGGAGCCTGCTTCCCCCTCTCTCTCTGCCTACTTGTCATCTCTGTCTGTCAAATAAATAAATAAAATCTAAAAAAAAAAAAAAAAATCTGACATTTTGCTTAAGGGTAAAAATGAGAAAATACTTAAGTAGGCATTAAAGGAAAGCAGAGAAACTTGAGTAATAGCAAAATACCAGTAAGGGAACCACACAAATTAGCCTTAACCCTCTAGACAAAGGTCAGAGATTATCGAATAGGACCATCAGAAATTATGGCTTTAAAAAAACACACTCAGACAGAAGCACCACATACAAGGGGAGCTGTTAGTCCACGACTATTCACAAACTGTTTGTAGAAGAGATTGATGAAAAATTATCAGGTGGGGAAAAATATTTGAGCAGATGAAATATCCTTTTGTGGCTACCTCTAATGTTAAAGAACAGGCAAATCAATAATTCAGCCTTTAACGCTGTCTAAAAACGTAAAGCAGAGTTGGTACAATTTAGTAAATGCCATCCATCCACAAAGCCCATACCAAGCCAATTTCCAACAGCCAATATTTTCCATCTTATTTTCTCTATAATATTTAGCTTTTTGCTTTAATTACACTTGATATTTGTAAAGAGAAAGCTGGCGTTGTAATAATTGGATAGCTTTTTTATCTATGTTGGCAGAAACAGAGAACTTTCTCTTATATCTGAAGAGCAATACAAAAGCAAAACTTCCTTTTCTCACAAACTCAATGCCAAAACTATCCTCTGAGTCACACCGTTTCTTTAAATCATGTTGTTCTGAAAGTTGAGATGTGTTATCTTAAACCTGCTGCCAGGATCCCGCTGTTCCTTAGTCAGTACCAAAAAGCTACCAGTGTCAACTCATCAAAATGTATACACTTCTCCAGCGCATTCTCTCTTTTTCTTTCTTTTCATCTCTACTTCCTTCTGATACTTCTACTTCTTCCTTTCCTTCCTCCCACCCTTCTTCTCCTCTCTCTCTTATTCAGGATACAAGAGATAGCAGAGTAAATACAACCTTTCAAAATCATAGATCCAAAAGAAACTGGAGAGAGTCCTGATAAAGCAAGGAAATTTTCCCCTACCCTTTTTTTTTTTTTTCTGGAAAATAATTCCCGACTGAGCTTCAGAAATTCAGTACAATTGTTTCAGCTTTAAGGGAAAAAATAAATCTCCTGAAAGGAAAAAAAAAAAAAAAAAGTTGTGTTGAATTAAAGATTTTAATGTTTATAAAAGATTTTAACTGGAGATGAAGCTTTATTTATTAATACTAATCAAATAGAAATGTACTCTTATATTTTCTCATTAAATACTTAAAGTGCATTATGAAATCTTGGCAAAGTACAGTTTAATATGTACTAATGGCATAATGAGTTGACTGAACAGTATTCAAATATGTATCTGTAAAGTGTTGTTGCAGAGCAGGTTTCCTAAGTTCTCATTCTCAAGTTTCCCTAGTATTTTCTAAATACCAGCAACAATTCTTAAATTTTTCAAATTCACTTTGCAAGCAAAATAGATAACGCTACAAGCACACAGCTACCCAAATTTCCATTTATGTACTTAAAATACCTGTTTTGAAAGGACAATTACCTGTTTTCAGTCACAACTTAGGTGTAAATCTCTAAAATTTTAGCTGACAGGTTTTACTATGTAATAAAACATGTCAAATGCAAACTGACAAGTGGATTTCATTTTTGGAGGGCTTTTCCTCACACCTTTTTCCATTAGAATACAAGTACTACTTAGCCATATGATTTTCTGCAAAACTTAACCAAAAATGTAAAACATAATGCATGTCTCAACATCTTCACACTTACATGGAAGGCTCTGGGGGGGAGGGGTAGCCTTGCTAAATTCAGAAAAGTGTACTGTCTATAAATGAAGAGGCTGCCAGCTTTCATCTGTTGTCTTTCTTTAGGTACTTGCACGCCTGCCTTTTAAACCTTCACTGAGGCCAACTATCCCATGTCTGGCTGCATCTTTGAAATTCTTCAGTTACTCCGTTTGTGGATTTAGAATACCAGCGTCCAGCTACACTTATTCTAAACAGATGATCTGGACACAGAGAGATGTCAGCCGATGAGCTTAACCACTACTTTTTTTTTTTTTCAGCGTAACAGTATTCATTGTTTTTGCACCACACCCAGTGCTCCATGCAATACGTGCCCTCCCTATTACCCACCACCTGGTTCCCCCAACCTCCCACCCCCCCGCCCCTTCAAAACCCTCAGGTTGTTTTTCAGAGTCCATAGTCTCTCATGTTAACCACTACTTTTGCAGCTTGTCTTTTAATGGAGATCTAGAGAGATGTAAAGCACAATCATCCCAATAAATATGCACATGGACCATTTGTTTAATCAAACTGGAAATTATAAGATAATGAATTATGTTAATTTATTTTAAGTCATAATTGATACTGGAAATAAATACTGAATGACAAGTTATAGAAAGAGTAAAGTGTTCTTACTGTGGGTATTGGCTCCAGTTTGGTGAGTGCTGAGAGAATAAGATAAACTTCACTGAAATTGTGTCTGTGTGTGTGCATCTGTGTGTGTGTGTGCAAAATTAATTTATTCCATCACTCCAGTCATTAGCATAGACATTAAACAATAAGAATTGGTACTCTTACAACAAAACTTCTTAATTTTGTGCCATAAATCTTAGATGAAAAGAAAAGGGGAAAGACTATATTTGCATACAAACTCTTAATTATTTAAATTTTTAACTTAACAATAGATATTTACACTCTTAATTGTTCATAAGATTGTCTCAACCTTAAATAAAAAATGATATTTATTTATTATCAAATGTCGTATAACAAAAGAAAGCTTCCCTGTTATTAAAAGTGGACCACTAGTGCCCCCTTCTGATATGAAAAATGAAGAACAGTTATTCTCCTAGACTTCTCCTAGAAAAGACACTCTATGCTAATCCTCTAAACAGCTGTTTCAAGTCAGATTTACGCCAATTCTTTTCTGATTTAATAATAAATCCCTCATTTATCTCCTAAAATGTTGAATATTCTGATGTTTTACTATCGTGATTTATCTTCCCAGGAAACATTACAAAGTCAGGGAATCCTGTTAATTCTTAAACATAATCAAAAGCCTCTATGCAAATTGAGCTTTAAAATAAATTCTGAAAAAAATCTTTTAAAAAATATTTGATGTTTTATCCTCATTGGTTTTACCTTTAATTGTGTGAAAGCTAATAAACCTGAATCTATACCTGCCTTAATCACATTAAATGTCATGTTACCTCTCTTTTCACCAAATTCAAGCTGATACTCACAGACACACTCATTCATTACATTCCTCTCTGACATACCATAAAGGGCAAAAGGCAGCATGATAGATTAAAAAGATATTGTGGTACAATATTAATTACAGTATCAGCACCTTTTTCTAGCTCAGACTGCATATAAATGTCTATTTTCATTTTTACATTCAGAATATACTTTGAGGGAGAATGGATTTATTGCATAGACACAGTACATGGGAACTTTGGTCCAATTTTCTAATGGCACCGAGGATGAGCATAGTAGAAAACTTGGAATCTTTTTCTTTAACCCAACTTAGTGTTTGTGCAATTATTTTAAGATTATGAGATTAACAGATAGTATATAAATCATAATGTGACTAGACACAGTAAAACAGAAACATTTAAAAATTCTTCCTCATGAAACTAAAACTCCAAATATCAGTTTTTCTTTAAGGATTTTTTTTCTTAAAGAATAACAAAATAGGAGCGCCTGGGTGGCTCAGTGGGTTAAGCCTCTGCCTTCGGCTCAGGTCCTGATCTCAGGGTCCTGGGATCGAGCCCCACGTGGGGCTCTCTGCTCAGCAGGGAGCCTGCTTCCTCCTCTCTCTCTGCCTGCCTCTCTGCCTACTTGTGATCTCTCTTTGTCAAATAAATAAATAAAATCATTGAAAAAAAGAATAACAAAATAATCGTTTTCACAAGTGAAATATTAAGATGAATGGTACTGTATTCTTAAATACAAATAGTTTTCTGCATGTCAGGCATTAGTTAAAATTAGTTAAAATTGCCCACAAAATAAGAGTAACTTGTAACATTTAACTATGTCAAAAAAAATATTCAATATTTAGAACTTATTTTATTAAAACATGAATTTGTATTCAAGGCCAACCTCAGAAAAAAATTCAGCCTCAACCACAAATGTCATGCTGAAACTTCAAGTGAGCTTGCTGAATAACTATTCCAGTTACCTGATTTGGCACAAATCCTATTTTATACTCCTCGAGTACCCTTATTCCATGTAATTATTACCCATATCTGGTTTCATAATAATTTTGCTTTCTGGAAAATGACTTTGTGTTTTTCAGTCCTTCCTGCTGTCCACCTCAGGGTGTGTTTCTTTTTTACTGATGGAGTTTAACTTTCACACGCGGAAAATGACCACCATTTCGACTTGGTGATGCAAAACATCTGAATCCATCAGGAATAACTGGGTCAAAGGACAGGTTTTCAGTCCCGTATCTCAAATTGAGAAGCCCTACTCTGTGAAACTATGAAAGACCCAGGAAGTAGCGTCAGGGGGATAATTTCCGAATGGCATGTTTGTACTTACCAAATTAGTGACTTTCCTATAGCTCATCCTTACGACCAGGAGGAACACTAGGGTGAGGACTGCTGACTCTGCTAGTCATTCTCCTTCCCTGGGAATCTGACAGAACCATTTATTGCTACTAAAAATCTGTGATGTGATCCAGATGTTTCCATTCCACTTTTTCCCTTCAGATCTTCAAAAATATACAAAGAAATCTCTCCATATTCAGAATAATAAATCAAATGAGAAAGCAATTTAAATTATAATCCTATTTTTAAGAAGCAATAGCGATTGCATTCTATCACAGAAAAACTAAAATGTATTTGATTTCTAGCTTTAACTCTTTGACTGCATTTAATTATAGCCCTCGTTTTATTATCACTACCAACAGCCATATGTGGGGCACCTTTGAATGCATTCTCTCTGACACTCGGAGGCCAATTCTCTCTGAATGCAAACTACACCAGTACAGCTGCAGAGTGCTGCGGCTGGTGTGCGGACACTGGAGACACACAATTGTTGCTAAGTTGCATTGCATTAATAAATATCTACCTCAAAACACAGGCAGGCACAAAGGCTTTAAGGCAAATTATACATTCTATTCAAAAATCTCTAACTTGCTAATGGCAATTCAGAAGGAAGAGAATCCCTAATATTTTAGTCATAAATGAAACAGTAATATGTATGGCTCAAATATTGCTATTATAATCAAAGGACTCCCAACAAGACAGCAAATGTGATCCATGTGGATGGGAGGAAAATCATCTCTACAGAGATTGAAACATTTGGCCCTAAATTCCAATTCTTCATTCATATATACCAGTTATCCAAACGTTTAAAATATTTGGAAAAAATAACTAGGCTTCCCCATTTGTGTGAATATATATGGCATTCATACACATCCCCATTCTCCTAGTTTTATGATGATTTCTCCAACCGATATTCTATCTAAACTTGCAGGTTTTTGTGTACTAAATATGAAAAGCATACAATGGTATTCAAACAGGAAAAAAAAAACTGAGAAAAAAAGGTGCTTCAAAAAATTAGCAAATACAGCTGTTACACCTGTTAATGATGAATTCCAACTATAAGTAAAGATTTTTTTTTTCCTGCAGTAGATCGTGGGAGTTCATGATAACTATAGGTATGATCAAGGCTTATTTCAATGCTTTGAAATGTCAAATGAGTAATTTTATTCTCTTTTATTTTTAAACTATTTGGAGAGACAACACAAATTATATAATGTTACATTTATTTTAACCTACACTTCTTCCTTCATAAGGTTACTTGTCTAAACATTTCACTAACATTGTGCAATTTTAAACTGAGAAAAAGAACAAAGTTACAAGTGTGACAATTTATCAGGAATAGATTAAGTGACAGCTGTAACTAGGATCAGAATTAGTAGATTATTTTAATAGTTCCAGGAAGAGTATAATTTACAAAAGTACATTTGAATGATGTTAGGAAGATAGCATGAGAAATTATTTGCTTAGTACAGGATGATTTCTTTAAATTAAACTTCGGTAATATTCTCTCCATTAGAATACTTTTTTTTTTTTTTTTTTAAGTATAGAGATGTTTCTCCTGATTGAACAATTGAATTCATCATCTGGTTCATTGACATAAGGGAAAAGTGAGTAATTCCTAAATATTTTACTCATCATGGAATCTCTTTGCAAATTTATGTTTTTTTAAACTATCTTTTAATGCATCTATTCTCCTTTCTCTCATCATTTTAATTCTAAAAATACTGTATAAGCTTCCAAATGTTTTGATATATTAAATTGCCTGCACCTCATCTTTCTCATAACCTAATTCCTAACAAAGAATGTATTGAAGCGTAGCTTCTTCGTTATGTCCCCTTTACCAAATTCCTAAGATCTAGACATCTTTTTCCCTTCAAAAATTGCCTGAAACGCTACTTCTCCAAGTAGTTTCAATCACTTAAGGGACGTTAATCCAAGATCTCCTTGAGCCTAATATCTCAATAGTCAATAGTTACTCTATTGCCAGAAATAAACAACCCACTTGACTTCAATATAAATTTATCTGTGATCCATGCTTCTTGTACAACATCTTTCATTTTTCCTATCAATATGTTCTTTTATAATTCTCTCCATGTGAAAGTCATTTCTTTAGATTAAAAAGGAAGAAAAGCTTTCAGAGAACTATTTAACCCCTATACCGCCATGCATGTATTCAGTCCCTTATTAGATGGTGATGGTGATAAAAACATTTTATTTTCATAAATGTTCCTGAAAAGGGATAACTTCAATTTGTGAACTAGACTAAATGCTAAGAAATGTTCAATTTCAGATTAGGTAATTTTTAAATTTCTTTCTAAACATTCCTTCCTTGGTAAGAGTAATCTGTTAACCACTTATTATCCCATTTAGCTTTTAGAAATCATATGCATTGCAAGGCTGAATATATTTTGCAGGTCAGTCAATGTTCTGATACTATGAGCAGAATCATGACTTACAAGGACTAAAAGGAAAGAAACTGCATGGCATACTTACCCTCACGGTGATTGCATTCTCTTTGAAAGCAAAATAACTTTAATTAAAGCATAGCCTCTAAGTTATGCTCTTTTAGAGCATAGGAGATTCCTATAGTCTCTTTTAAATTAAAACTATTCATTCAGTATTATATTTACTGGGACAAGGGTAAAACTTATCTTCTACATTAACTGATTCAGATGTGTTTTCCTCCGTAGAGCCAAAGAGAAAGAAAAGTGAATGAGTTATAAATACATAGATTTAGCAAGGGAGAAATAGAGAAATCGTAAGTAATTACTAAGTGCAAGATAGGTAAACTGCATGCTAGAAATGCAAATATAAAGATACGGGCTGTGTTGCATTGTTGATTTTAGTTAAGAGAGAATATTTTTAGTAATATCCATATTTATGGTACACCTAATAAACTCTCCAGTTTGCTTCATGTTTTGGGGTTTGCTAAAGCCAAAGAAGTCCTCTAGTGTCTGCACAAAAACATCAAGGATCTGACATCAACCAACCAAATCCTTTCTAATCCTGAATTGTAATTGGAGACTCAAAACCTACTAAAGCGGTCTACTCATAGAACACAACAAATGACCATGTGTAAATGCAATAAATGACCAAAATTAAATGAATAAAAGGAAAACTAGAGATCAATCTATAGACAAGGGCACAATCAGAGAGGAATCTATAATTTAAAAATAAAGTAAAATGTGACTTGAAAATGCTTATTAAATCTCCATGTGACCATTTAAAACACAATTCTATAAATGCAAGCACTCTACAGACTACACAAAGGCAGTTATCAATAGAAATTAACATTTTGCCATCATCACACTTTGACCTGGAAAGTTCGTTTTTAATCGCATCCATGTCTAAGCAGTGCCTTCCTAAGTGGATTTTGAATAATCTCAGAAATAATACCACAAAACAATTAGCCAAGTTCATTAAGGACATTCACTCCAAGTATATCAAGGCTTGCAAAGGAAGGAAAGCTTTTTAATGGCAGCTCATCTCCTTGAAATGAATTGTTTTCTTGAATCCTCTGTTGGAACTTGTACAGTTGGTAGCACAGTTGATTGTTCCTAGCATTTACATGAATGTGTATGTGCTTGTGAGTGGCCACTATGTGTGAAGTCCAAGGGGACTGCTCCATGTTAATGAGAAACCAAGGAATTCCTCTAGCAGCATCTGGCGTTAAGTGTGAATCACATAATTTAAAGCTGTCTTACATGTCTGGTTTCAAATTTTAGGTCTTCTTTCTTTAAAATCACTTTAATCACTATAATATTAAAAGGGGGAAAGTGTTTTCCTTTGTGTTTCAAGTAGCAGTCGTAGGTTGGGAAAACCACCACCCCGTGTGCTCTGATGCTATAGAATGAACATCACCAGCTCATATTGCTGCTTTCAGGACATCTTGAAAAGGCAGACATCCCACAGCCAGGTGCATCCCAACGTGACAGTAAACTCCTCGTGAGCACAGGTCTGCAGTCAGTAGGCAAAGTGATAGGTCACCCCAATTCACTTGACCGCTCAACTCTTTCAGTATGAAAGTCCACTTCATCCAGACTCAGAGCTCTTCATTTTTCACACCGTTCTTTGTAAAGATTATAATGGAGATGCTTTGGCAAAACTGGAAGAATGTGTTACCAGCAATTTTCATGATAAAACCAAGAATAATAATGTGAAGTTTGTGTCAAAGGTGCTTTTATTTGAATTTAAAAAATCAATAGCATATTTTAATAATGTCACTAAGTTAAGTGACATTTTCAAGCCTTCATTTTGACAATTCTGTGAGTTCTAAATCTGATTCATGCATAAAAAATTTTTCAGATAAAAAGAAGTTGACAATTAACTTAAAAAGGTAAATGGTTTAAACTGTCTTCTTTCTTGTGCCCCAGATACGAACAGAAATGACCCATTCTTTTTCAATTTAGTTATTTATTTTCAGCGTAACAGTACTCATTGTTTTTGCACAGCACCCAGTGCTCCATGCAATACGTGCCCTCCCTATTACCCACCACCTGGTTCCCCAACCTCCCACCCCCGCCCCTTCAAAACCCGCAGGTTGAGAAATAACCCATTTTTGTAAACCCCTATTTTTGGTTAAGATATTAAAGAAATGGCAAGCTACAAATACATTAAAAATAACAATAAGCTGGATATCTCAAATGTCTCTAATGTCTATTACTATACATATCCATATCAAATTGATATGAAAACTTATGACATGCCTAAGAATTAGAAGCTCTCCTTTAACGGAATACATTATTTTACCAGAATTATGGTGTGGCACACAGACCTGGAGAACCTTGGGAAAATACATTTAACCTCAGATGGCAAAAATTTAAAAAAAAAAAAAAGGTAAAAAGGGTAGCAATGGGACATATGTGGATGACTTTAGTAAATGCATATTTTGGTAGACAATGAGTTACAGAACAAAATTCTATTTTTCTAACTAAAACTGTAAAAAAATTTAAGTGGAGCTTGAAGTTATCAGAGATGATTACATTAAAAAAATTTTTCAATTTTATTTATTTATTTGACAGAGAGAGAGCACAAGCAGGCAGAGTAGGAGGCAGAGGGAGAGGGAGAAGCAGGCTCCCTGCTGGGTAGGAGCCTGACATGGGACTCGATCCCAGGACCCTGGGATCATGACCAGAGCAGAAGGCAGTTGCTTAACCAACTGAGCCACCCAGGTGCCCCACGTTAAAATCTTTTGAGGCTGAGTTTTTTATGACTTGAGTTTCTTCAAGAATTTAACCACTGAAACATTCTATTTGCAAGTGTTACCAAACTTTATTTTTAAAATAAGTCTTCATGCAGCAAGGATGGCTTTGTTAAGGAATCTTCCCTGTTTACTGAAAAGAAGGTATGAACAGAAAAATGAATGTTTCTCCCAATCGGGACTCCTCCTGAAAATAATAATTAGTTGCTGAGAGGCAATATGGTCTCAGGCTGTCAACAGCTCTAAAATCAGAGACTCTGGTTTGATCATCTTAATATGATATGCAAAGTCCTCTTCAGGACCCAGAACGAGTATAACATAGATATAGGACTAATATAGATTGAGCACTAGTATAGAAAGCATCACGTCATTTTATTTTCCAGAAATAATCTCAGAATAAGGAAAAGTTAGAAACATTGGGAATTTTTCCAAAATCTGTAATTAGCACTCAAAATTAAGTAATGCTAAGTTACATATAAGGATTTTATTGAAAAGTTTGATTTTTCCCAAAACAGATCTACCAGATAGTTCTCCCTATGAAACTAAAGAAAAGGCCCTTCAGTGTGTCCATTTATATTTGAAACATAGAGGATATTAGTGCCTGAAGAGATGGCATAATACATTATAGCTCCAAGAGAGCAACAAATGGACACAGTCATATTCTGCAACAATACAGATAAATCTAGGTATGCTGAGCCATCCCCGTTAGAAGACAGCCAGTTCGTCTGTTCAATTAGACCTTGCTCCTGGACTAGGA